>NC_064827.1:120193491-120508114 GCF_024166365.1 Elephas maximus indicus
GTGGCGACACTGGATTCGAGACCTCCAGTAGCCGCCAAAGATTCGGCGGATCAGGGTGGTGTCTTCGGAGAGGCCGCGCAAGTGCCTGTGGCTCCGCAGGCAGGCTTTCTGCATGGCGTCCAGAGTGGACGTGAGAAATTCATGGGCGTCTTCCTGTTGGTGTCTATGGAGGCCTCTAGCCAGCGCGTGTGAGGGCTCCATGACGTCACCTGGATGGCTGAGGGCTCGGGTGATGTGATCCTGCATTGCACACAGCACGCAGTAGCCCTGCTGCCCACAGCTTGCGGCGTGCTCCCGGGACAGCATGTAGTCGGCGAGGGGCGGCGTGTACGTCAGACACTGCAGCGCCGCGTTCACGTAGCAGGTGTCCCCCATGTTGCGGAGCCCTGCCCCGACCCCGGAAGACCTGCTCCAAGTCGAGGCGAGTGTCAAATGGGGAGCAAGCACCCCGTCGTCGCGGCAGGCGCTCTGCTTCTGGGATGTCCGCCAGGGCCGGTGAGCCAGAGAGGGAGCGCAGTGCCTTGCGGGACCGGCTGCCGGGAGGCAGGAAGTGCTGGGTTTGGGAGAGACGGCCAACTGACCCTGACCTCCGCAGTGGAGAGAAGGCGCCTCCATGGCTGTGGAAACAAAGATGGCCAGTGTCTTAGGCTGGGTTCTCTGGAGAAGCAAAACCGGCAAAGCCTACGGACATCCAAATAGAGAGCTTTCCAACAAGGCAATGGCTCAGGCGGTTGTAAAGGCTGGAACGTCCCGAATGCACAGGCCAGGCCCGAGGCTTCTCCTGCTGCACGGAGCCGCAGGGGGCTGGCCAACGCCAGATTGGCAGGTGGGAGAGCAGGGCTCTTCCTCACGGGCCGAAGGATCCCAGGATGGACGGGCCAGCCCGCAGCAAAGCTCCTACCTCAAGTCCGCAGAAACGGAGGTCAGAACAACAGCAGCCAGCCACAGGACCCAGAGTCAGCAAAAGCCCGCCAGCCTTGTCCCAGAGCCGGCTTAGGTCAACGAAGGCCACACCCCCAAGGAAACTCCCTTTCACCTGATTGGCTACTCGCAGCAGATGCCATCATGGAAGTCATCCCACTCTATCAAATCTCATCATGGGAGTGATCACGTCATCATGGGACCGCCAAGCTACACCGGAACTGCCAGACCGCTGGGAATCACGGCCCAGCCAGGCGACACAAGAGCTTAACCATCACAGCCAGGCTTCCCCTGCCTCGACATCAACGAGCAGGGCAGAACCAAGCTCCCGCTTCACGGGCAAGCCTCCGAATGGCCGGCTTGGCCAGCCGCTGCTCTCCCATCAGCCCTCTTCGGGGCCGGCCCTGCGCATACCACCACCTCCACTGGCGCTGAGCCCCCACTAACCCCAAGGTCCGACCTGTTCCACCGGGCGCCTTGCTCCCTCCGGGCCGTACCCCGCATCTCCTCCCTCCCTCCCCTTTGCCACTGGCTCCCCTAGTCAGGAGTCCACGCCCGGCCACGGGCCAGATCTCCGCTCTCAGTGTCTGGCCAGCCCCACTCACCCCTGAGTCCAGGGAACACCTTTCCATCAACCCTTACCTTTCCTGTCTGGCATACACCCAAAGACAGGGGTACGGAGTCGGGGCATCTCGGAGTCGGTATCCTTTTGACTTTGTGTGTGTGTGTGTGTGTGTGTGTGTGTGTGTGGGTGTGCGCGCGCGCCCGCTTTAGGTGGAAGTTTACAACTCAACTTTATTGCTCATTCTAAAATTTACACGCATATTGTTTTGTGACATCCGTTGCGATCCCCACAACATGACAGTGCGCTCCCCCCTCTCCACCCAGGTTTCCCGTGTCCCTTCACCCATTTCCGGTCCCGTCCTGCTTTGTCCTCCTCCTTTCCCACGGGCGCTGTCCTTTTGGTCTTGAATGCTCCGTGGACCTAAGAAGCACCTTCCTCAGGTGTGTTATTTTTTGTGCGTCACAGGCCTGCCCAATCTACTGGAATCCATCGAGTGACCAGGTACCCTTCCCTCTCTTCTTCCTCTTCTTCTTGCTACCTCTGACATCCCTGCGTGGGAAGACGTCATTGCCACAGTGGATGGCCACCGGAGCGGGGATGTCCCTGGCCGGATCCTTCAGGCGGTGGCCTTCTTGCTCCCCGTGATCCTTTGCCACCCCACTCCTGGGTTTCGGCTTGTGAATGACCACTGCGTTGGAAGGCAGTGCACTCTCTACTACCCTGATGTTGAAGTGGGGCTTCAGTCGGTCTCGCGCTTGGAGGATTTTCCACTCCTCCAAGGTCATTTGTCGGCTGGCTGGTCCTCCCAGTTGCTCCTCGTCCGCGGCTACAACGTTGACTTTGGCGTCCCCTTCAGGCACCCCTGGCCTAGGCCCCTCGTCCGCGGCCTCCATCCCGTGGCCTCCTGATGCGCCGCCCCGTGCCACACCCCCACTCCCTCTGACCAACTCGCTCTGGTGGATGTAAAACAGGGCGTAGGCTTGTTGGCTCAGCACACAAGTCACATCGCATGCCGAGACCTCGGCATCGTCCATTCGGTACCACTTGCCGTTGCCAGCCTTGACGTAAGAGAGGTAGTGGCCCGTGTGGCAAGTCCACCCAACATGGACCAGCACTGCGTAGAGTCTGTAAGCAGCCGGTCCTCCGTCCTGCCGAGACAGGCATCTGCTCACGTCCAGACTCTCAGGGTAGCGCACCTGCTTAGCATTTTTGTCACCGCTCAGGTCTGAGAAGCGTTTCAGTACAAGGACGAGGGCCTCGGGGCAAGTGTGCAAAGTCAGCGTCTTGGAAGCGGGCATCTTCCTCTGACAAATCCTACACTGATAGGAATTTTCACCATCCAGCTCTTCGGCCGTGACCAGCTGTTCCAAAGCTTGGTTCACACTCTGAGCTGCCTGGATATCCAGGGTAATGTCCAGGTAAGGGTCGAAGGTGTCTGACACTCCCTGGCAGTGGCGACACTGGATTCGAGACCTCCAGTAGCCGCCAAAGATTCGGCGGATCAGGGTGGTGTCTTCGGAGAGGCCGCGCAAGTGCCTGTGGCTCCGCAGGCAGGCTTTCTGCATGGCGTCCAGAGTGGACGTGAGAAATTCATGGGCGTCTTCCTGTTGGTGTCTATGGAGGCCTCTAGCCAGCGCGTGTGAGGGCTCCATGACGTCACCTGGATGGCTGAGGGCTCGGGTGATGTGATCCTGCATTGCACACAGCACGCAGTAGCCCTGCTGCCCACAGCTTGCGGCGTGCTCCCGGGACAGCATGTAGTCGGCGAGGGGCGGCGTGTACGTCAGACACTGCAGCGCCGCGTTCACGTAGCAGGTGTCCCCCATGTTGCGGAGCCCTGCCCCGACCCCGGAAGACCTGCTCCAAGTCGAGGCGAGTGTCAAATGGGGAGCAAGCACCCCGTCGTCGCGGCAGGCGCTCTGCTTCTGGGATGTCCGCCAGGGCCGGTGAGCCAGAGAGGGAGCGCAGTGCCTTGCGGGACCGGCTGCCGGGAGGCAGGAAGTGCTGGGTTTGGGAGAGACGGCCAACTGACCCTGACCTCCGCAGTGGAGAGAAGGCGCCTCCATGGCTGTGGAAACAAAGATGGCCAGTGTCTTAGGCTGGGTTCTCTGGAGAAGCAAAACCGGCAAAGCCTACGGACATCCAAATAGAGAGCTTTCCAACAAGGCAATGGCTCAGGCGGTTGTAAAGGCTGGAACGTCCCGAATGCACAGGCCAGGCCCGAGGCTTCTCCTGCTGCACGGAGCCGCAGGGGGCTGGCCAACGCCAGATTGGCAGGTGGGAGAGCAGGGCTCTTCCTCACGGGCCGAAGGATCCCAGGATGGACGGGCCAGCCCGCAGCAAAGCTCCTACCTCAAGTCCGCAGAAACGGAGGTCAGAACAACAGCAGCCAGCCACAGGACCCAGAGTCAGCAAAAGCCCGCCAGCCTTGTCCCAGAGCCGGCTTAGGTCAACGAAGGCCACACCCCCAAGGAAACTCCCTTTCACCTGATTGGCTACTCGCAGCAGATGCCATCATGGAAGTCATCCCACTCTATCAAATCTCATCATGGGAGTGATCACGTCATCATGGGACCGCCAAGCTACACCGGAACTGCCAGACCGCTGGGAATCACGGCCCAGCCAGGCGACACAAGAGCTTAACCATCACAGCCAGGCTTCCCCTGCCTCGACATCAACGAGCAGGGCAGAACCAAGCTCCCGCTTCACGGGCAAGCCTCCGAATGGCCGGCTTGGCCAGCCGCTGCTCTCCCATCAGCCCTCTTCGGGGCCGGCCCTGCGCATACCACCACCTCCACTGGCGCTGAGCCCCCACTAACCCCAAGGTCCGACCTGTTCCACCGGGCGCCTTGCTCCCTCCGGGCCGTACCCCGCATCTCCTCCCTCCCTCCCCTTTGCCACTGGCTCCCCTAGTCAGGAGTCCACGCCCGGCCACGGGCCAGATCTCCGCTCTGAGTGTCTGGCCAGCCCCACTCACCCCTGAGTCCAGGGAACACCTTTCCGTCAACCCTTACCTTTCCTATCTGGCATACACCCAAAGACAGGGGTACGGAGTCGGGGCATCTCGGAGTCGGTATCCTTTTGACTTTGTGTGTGTGTGTGTGTGTGTGTGTGTGTGTGTGTGTGTGTGTGTGTGTGTGGGTGTGCGCACGCGCCCGCTTTAGGTGGAAGTTTACAACTCAACTTTATTGCTCATTCTAAAATTTACACGCATATTGTTTTGTGACATCCGTTGCGATCCCCACAACATGACAGTGCGCTCCCCCCTCTCCACCCAGGTTTCCCGTGTCCCTTCACCCATTTCCGGTCCCGTCCTGCTTTGTCCTCCTCCTTTCCCACGGGCGCTGTCCTTTTGGTCTTGAATGCTCCGTGGACCTAAGAAGCACCTTCCTCAGGTGTGTTATTTTTTGTGCGTCACAGGCCTGCCCAATCTACTGGAATCCATCGAGTGACCAGGTACCCTTCCCTCTCTTCTTCCTCTTCTTCTTGCTACCTCTGACATCCCTGCGTGGGAAGACGTCATTGCCACAGTGGATGGCCACCGGAGCGGGGATGTCCCTGGCCGGATCCTTCAGGCGGTGGCCTTCTTGCTCCCCGTGATCCTTTGCCACCCCACTCCTGGGTTTCGGCTTGTGAATGACCACTGCGTTGGAAGGCAGTGCACTCTCTACTACCCTGATGTTGAAGTGGGGCTTCAGTCGGTCTCGCGCTTGGAGGATTTTCCACTCCTCCAAGGTCATTTGTCGGCTGGCTGGTCCTCCCAGTTGCTCCTCGTCCGCGGCTACAACGTTGACTTTGGCGTCCCCTTCGGGCACCCCTGGCCTAGGCCCCTCGTCCGCGGCCTCCATCCCGTGGCCTCCTGATGCGCCGCCCCGTGCCACACCCCCACTCCCTCTGACCAACTCGCTCTGGTGGATGTAAAACAGGGCGTAGGCTTGTTGGCTCAGCACACAAGTCACATCGCATGCCGAGACCTCGGCATCGTCCATTCGGTACCACTTGCCGTTGCCAGCCTTGACGTAAGAGAGGTAGTGGCCCGTGTGGCAAGTCCACCCAACATGGACCAGCACTGCGTAGAGTCTGTAAGCAGCCGGTCCTCCGTCCTGCCGAGACAGGCATCTGCTCACGTCCAGACTCTCAGGGTAGCGCACCTGCTTAGCATTTTTGTCACCGCTCAGGTCTGAGAAGCGTTTCAGTACAAGGACGAGGGCCTCGGGGCAAGTGTGCAAAGTCAGCGTCTTGGAAGCGGGCATCTTCCTCTGACAAATCCTACACTGATAGGAATTTTCACCATCCAGCTCTTCGGCCGTGACCAGCTGTTCCAAAGCTTGGTTCACACTCTGAGCTGCCTGGATATCCAGGGTAATGTCCAGGTAAGGGTCGAAGGTGTCTGACACTCCCTGGCAGTGGCGACACTGGATTCGAGACCTCCAGTAGCCGCCAAAGATTCGGCGGATCAGGGTGGTGTCTTCGGAGAGGCCGCGCAAGTGCCTGTGGCTCCGCAGGCAGGCTTTCTGCATGGCGTCCAGAGTGGACGTGAGAAATTCATGGGCGTCTTCCTGTTGGTGTCTATGGAGGCCTCTAGCCAGCGCGTGTGAGGGCTCCATGACGTCACCTGGATGGCTGAGGGCTCGGGTGATGTGATCCTGCATTGCACACAGCACGCAGTAGCCCTGCTGCCCACAGCTTGCGGCGTGCTCCCGGGACAGCATGTAGTCGGCGAGGGGCGGCGTGTACGTCAGACACTGCAGCGCCGCGTTCACGTAGCAGGTGTCCCCCATGTTGCGGAGCCCTGCCCCGACCCCGGAAGACCTGCTCCAAGTCGAGGCGAGTGTCAAATGGGGAGCAAGCACCCCGTCGTCGCGGCAGGCGCTCTGCTTCTGGGATGTCCGCCAGGGCCGGTGAGCCAGAGAGGGAGCGCAGTGCCTTGCGGGACCGGCTGCCGGGAGGCAGGAAGTGCTGGGTTTGGGAGAGACGGCCAACTGACCCTGACCTCCGCAGTGGAGAGAAGGCGCCTCCATGGCTGTGGAAACAAAGATGGCCAGTGTCTTAGGCTGGGTTCTCTGGAGAAGCAAAACCGGCAAAGCCTACGGACATCCAAATAGAGAGCTTTCCAACAAGGCAATGGCTCAGGCGGTTGTAAAGGCTGGAACGTCCCGAATGCACAGGCCAGGCCCGAGGCTTCTCCTGCTGCACGGAGCCGCAGGGGGCTGGCCAACGCCAGATTGGCAGGTGGGAGAGCAGGGCTCTTCCTCACGGGCCGAAGGATCCCAGGATGGACGGGCCAGCCCGCAGCAAAGCTCCTACCTCAAGTCCGCAGAAACGGAGGTCAGAACAACAGCAGCCAGCCACAGGACCCAGAGTCAGCAAAAGCCCGCCAGCCTTGTCCCAGAGCCGGCTTAGGTCAACGAAGGCCACACCCCCAAGGAAACTCCCTTTCACCTGATTGGCTACTCGCAGCAGATGCCATCATGGAAGTCATCCCACTCTATCAAATCTCATCATGGGAGTGATCACGTCATCATGGGACCGCCAAGCTACACCGGAACTGCCAGACCGCTGGGAATCACGGCCCAGCCAGGCGACACAAGAGCTTAACCATCACAGCCAGGCTTCCCCTGCCTCGACATCAACGAGCAGGGCAGAACCAAGCTCCCGCTTCACGGGCAAGCCTCCGAATGGCCGGCTTGGCCAGCCGCTGCTCTCCCATCAGCCCTCTTCGGGGCCGGCCCTGCGCATACCACCACCTCCACTGGCGCTGAGCCCCCACTAACCCCAAGGTCGGACCTGTTCCACCGGGCGCCTTGCTCCCTCCGGGCCGTACCCCGCATCTCCTCCCTCCCTCCCCTTTGCCACTGGCTCCCCTAGTCAGGAGTCCACGCCCGGCCACGGGCCAGATCTCCGCTCTCAGTGTCTGGCCAGCCCCACTCACCCCTGAGTCCAGGGAACACCTTTCCATCAACCCTTACCTTTCCTGTCTGGCATACACCCAAAGACAGGGGTACGGAGTCGGGGCATCTCGGAGTCGGTATCCTTTTGACTTTGTGTGTGTGTGTGTGTGTGTGTGTGTGTGTGTGGGTGTGCGCGCGCGCCCGCTTTAGGTGGAAGTTTACAACTCAACTTTATTGCTCATTCTAAAATTTACACGCATATTGTTTTGTGACATCCGTTGCGATCCCCACAACATGACAGTGCGCTCCCCCCTCTCCACCCAGGTTTCCCGTGTCCCTTCACCCATTTCCGGTCCCGTCCTGCTTTGTCCTCCTCCTTTCCCACGGGCGCTGTCCTTTTGGTCTTGAATGCTCCGTGGACCTAAGAAGCACCTTCCTCAGGTGTGTTATTTTTTGTGCGTCACAGGCCTGCCCAATCTACTGGAATCCATCGAGTGACCAGGTACCCTTCCCTCTCTTCTTCCTCTTCTTCTTGCTACCTCTGACATCCCTGCGTGGGAAGACGTCATTGCCACAGTGGATGGCCACCGGAGCGGGGATGTCCCTGGCCGGATCCTTCAGGCGGTGGCCTTCTTGCTCCCCGTGATCCTTTGCCACCCCACTCCTGGGTTTCGGCTTGTGAATGACCACTGCGTTGGAAGGCAGTGCACTCTCTACTACCCTGATGTTGAAGTGGGGCTTCAGTCGGTCTCGCGCTTGGAGGATTTTCCACTCCTCCAAGGTCATTTGTCGGCTGGCTGGTCCTCCCAGTTGCTCCTCGTCCGCGGCTACAACGTTGACTTTGGCGTCCCCTTCAGGCACCCCTGGCCTAGGCCCCTCGTCCGCGGCCTCCATCCCGTGGCCTCCTGATGCGCCGCCCCGTGCCACACCCCCACTCCCTCTGACCAACTCGCTCTGGTGGATGTAAAACAGGGCGTAGGCTTGTTGGCTCAGCACACAAGTCACATCGCATGCCGAGACCTCGGCATCGTCCATTCGGTACCACTTGCCGTTGCCAGCCTTGACGTAAGAGAGGTAGTGGCCCGTGTGGCAAGTCCACCCAACATGGACCAGCACTGCGTAGAGTCTGTAAGCAGCCGGTCCTCCGTCCTGCCGAGACAGGCATCTGCTCACGTCCAGACTCTCAGGGTAGCGCACCTGCTTAGCATTTTTGTCACCGCTCAGGTCTGAGAAGCGTTTCAGTACAAGGACGAGGGCCTCGGGGCAAGTGTGCAAAGTCAGCGTCTTGGAAGCGGGCATCTTCCTCTGACAAATCCTACACTGATAGGAATTTTCACCATCCAGCTCTTCGGCCGTGACCAGCTGTTCCAAAGCTTGGTTCACACTCTGAGCTGCCTGGATATCCAGGGTAATGTCCAGGTAAGGGTCGAAGGTGTCTGACACTCCCTGGCAGTGGCGACACTGGATTCGAGACCTCCAGTAGCCGCCAAAGATTCGGCGGATCAGGGTGGTGTCTTCGGAGAGGCCGCGCAAGTGCCTGTGGCTCCGCAGGCAGGCTTTCTGCATGGCGTCCAGAGTGGACGTGAGAAATTCATGGGCGTCTTCCTGTTGGTGTCTATGGAGGCCTCTAGCCAGCGCGTGTGAGGGCTCCATGACGTCACCTGGATGGCTGAGGGCTCGGGTGATGTGATCCTGCATTGCACACAGCACGCAGTAGCCCTGCTGCCCACAGCTTGCGGCGTGCTCCCGGGACAGCATGTAGTCGGCGAGGGGCGGCGTGTACGTCAGACACTGCAGCGCCGTGTTCACGTAGCAGGTGTCCCCCATGTTGCGGAGCCCTGCCCCGACCCCGGAAGACCTGCTCCAAGTCGAGGCGAGTGTCAAATGGGGAGCAAGCACCCCGTCGTCGCGGCAGGCGCTCTGCTTCTGGGATGTCCGCCAGGGCCGGTGAGCCAGAGAGGGAGCGCAGTGCCTTGCGGGACCGGCTGCCGGGAGGCAGGAAGTGCTGGGTTTGGGAGAGACGGCCAACTGACCCTGACCTCCGCAGTGGAGAGAAGGCGCCTCCATGGCTGTGGAAACAAAGATGGCCAGTGTCTTAGGCTGGGTTCTCTGGAGAAGCAAAACCGGCAAAGCCTACGGACATCCAAATAGAGAGCTTTCCAACAAGGCAATGGCTCAGGCGGTTGTAAAGGCTGGAACGTCCCGAATGCACAGGCCAGGCCCGAGGCTTCTCCTGCTGCACGGAGCCGCAGGGGGCTGGCCAACGCCAGATTGGCAGGTGGGAGAGCAGGGCTCTTCCTCACAGGCCGAAGGATCCCAGGATGGACGGGCCAGCCCGCAGCAAAGCTCCTACCTCAAGTCCGCAGAAACGGAGGTCAGAACAACAGCAGCCAGCCACAGGACCCAGAGTCAGCAAAAGCCCGCCAGCCTTGTCCCAGAGCCGGCTTAGGTCAACGAAGGCCACACCCCCAAGGAAACTCCCTTTCACCTGATTGGCTACTCGCAGCAGATGCCATCATGGAAGTCATCCCACTCTATCAAATCTCATCATGGGAGTGATCACGTCATCATGGGACCGCCAAGCTACACCGGAACTGCCAGACCGCTGGGAATCACGGCCCAGCCAGGCGACACAAGAGCTTAACCATCACAGCCAGGCTTCCCCTGCCTCGACATCAACGAGCAGGGCAGAACCAAGCTCCCGCTTCACGGGCAAGCCTCCGAATGGCCGGCTTGGCCAGCCGCTGCTCTCCCATCAGCCCTCTTCGGGGCCGGCCCTGCGCATACCACCACCTCCACTGGCGCTGAGCCCCCACTAACCCCAAGGTCCGACCTGTTCCACCGGGCGCCTTGCTCCCTCCGGGCCGTACCCCGCATCTCCTCCCTCCCTCCCCTTTGCCACTGGCTCCCCTAGTCAGGAGTCCACGCCCGGCCACGGGCCAGATCTCCGCTCTCAGTGTCTGGCCAGCCCCACTCACCCCTGAGTCCAGGGAACACCTTTCCATCAACCCTTACCTTTCCTGTCTGGCATACACCCAAAGACAGGGGTACGGAGTCGGGGCATCTCGGAGTCGGTATCCTTTTGACTTTGTGTGTGTGTGTGTGTGTGTGTGTGTGTGTGTGGGTGTGCGCACGCGCCCGCTTTAGGTGGAAGTTTACAACTCAACTTTATTGCTCATTCTAAAATTTACACGCATATTGTTTTGTGACATCCGTTGCGATCCCCACAACATGACAGTGCGCTCCCCCCTCTCCACCCAGGTTTCCCGTGTCCCTTCACCCATTTCCGGTCCCGTCCTGCTTTGTCCTCCTCCTTTCCCACGGGCGCTGTCCTTTTGGTCTTGAATGCTCCGTGGACCTAAGAAGCACCTTCCTCAGGTGTGTTATTTTTTGTGCGTCACAGGCCTGCCCAATCTACTGGAATCCATCGAGTGACCAGGTACCCTTCCCTCTCTTCTTCCTCTTCTTCTTGCTACCTCTGACATCCCTGCGTGGGAAGACGTCATTGCCACAGTGGATGGCCACCGGAGCGGGGATGTCCCTGGCCGGATCCTTCAGGCGGTGGCCTTCTTGCTCCCCGTGATCCTTTGCCACCCCACTCCTGGGTTTCGGCTTGTGAATGACCACTGCGTTGGAAGGCAGTGCACTCTCTACTACCCTGATGTTGAAGTGGGGCTTCAGTCGGTCTCGCGCTTGGAGGATTTTCCACTCCTCCAAGGTCATTTGTCGGCTGGCTGGTCCTCCCAGTTGCTCCTCGTCCGCAGCTACAACGTTGACTTTGGCGTCCCCTTCGGGCACCCCTGGCCTAGGCCCCTCGTCCGCGGCCTCCATCCCGTGGCCTCCTGATGCGCCGCCCCGTGCCACACCCCCACTCCCTCTGACCAACTCGCTCTGGTGGATGTAAAACAGGGCGTAGGCTTGTTGGCTCAGCACACAAGTCACATCGCATGCCGAGACCTCGGCATCGTCCATTCGGTACCACTTGCCGTTGCCAGCCTTGACGTAAGAGAGGTAGTGGCCCGTGTGGCAAGTCCACCCAACATGGACCAGCACTGCGTAGAGTCTGTAAGCAGCCGGTCCTCCGTCCTGCCGAGACAGGCATCTGCTCACGTCCAGACTCTCAGGGTAGCGCACCTGCTTAGCATTTTTGTCACCGCTCAGGTCTGAGAAGCGTTTCAGTACAAGGACGAGGGCCTCGGGGCAAGTGTGCAAAGTCAGCGTCTTGGAAGCGGGCATCTTCCTCTGACAAATCCTACACTGATAGGAATTTTCACCATCCAGCTCTTCGGCCGTGACCAGCTGTTCCAAAGCTTGGTTCACACTCTGAGCTGCCTGGATATCCAGGGTAATGTCCAGGTAAGGGTCGAAGGTGTCTGACACTCCCTGGCAGTGGCGACACTGGATTCGAGACCTCCAGTAGCCGCCAAAGATTCGGCGGATCAGGGTGGTGTCTTCGGAGAGGCCGCGCAAGTGCCTGTGGCTCCGCAGGCAGGCTTTCTGCATGGCGTCCAGAGTGGACGTGAGAAATTCATGGGCGTCTTCCTGTTGGTGTCTATGGAGGCCTCTAGCCAGCGCGTGTGAGGGCTCCATGACGTCACCTGGATGGCTGAGGGCTCGGGTGATGTGATCCTGCATTGCACACAGCACGCAGTAGCCCTGCTGCCCACAGCTTGCGGCGTGCTCCCGGGACAGCATGTAGTTGGCGAGGGGCGGCGTGTACGTCAGACACTGCAGCGCCGCGTTCACGTAGCAGGTGTCCCCCATGTTGCGGAGCCCTGCCCCGACCCCGGAAGACCTGCTCCAAGTCGAGGCGAGTGTCAAATGGGGAGCAAGCACCCCGTCGTCGCGGCAGGCGCTCTGCTTCTGGGATGTCCGCCAGGGCCGGTGAGCCAGAGAGGGAGCGCAGTGCCTTGCGG
The DNA here is from genome assembly GCF_024166365.1 of Elephas maximus indicus. NCBI lineage: Eukaryota > Metazoa > Chordata > Mammalia > Proboscidea > Elephantidae > Elephas > Elephas maximus. The sequence continues at coordinate 120,205,785 of NC_064827.1, forward strand.
GACCGGCTGCCGGGAGGCAGGAAGTGCTGGGTTTGGGAGAGACGGCCAACTGACCCTGACCTCCGCAGTGGAGAGAAGGCGCCTCCATGGCTGTGGAAACAAAGATGGCCAGTGTCTTAGGCTGGGTTCTCTGGAGAAGCAAAACCGGCAAAGCCTACGGACATCCAAATAGAGAGCTTTCCAACAAGGCAATGGCTCAGGCGGTTGTAAAGGCTGGAACGTCCCGAATGCACAGGCCAGGCCCGAGGCTTCTCCTGCTGCACGGAGCCGCAGGGGGCTGGCCAACGCCAGATTGGCAGGTGGGAGAGCAGGGCTCTTCCTCACGGGCCGAAGGATCCCAGGATGGACGGGCCAGCCCGCAGCAAAGCTCCTACCTCAAGTCCGCAGAAACGGAGGTCAGAACAACAGCAGCCAGCCACAGGACCCAGAGTCAGCAAAAGCCCGCCAGCCTTGTCCCAGAGCCGGCTTAGGTCAACGAAGGCCACACCCCCAAGGAAACTCCCTTTCACCTGATTGGCTACTCGCAGCAGATGCCATCATGGAAGTCATCCCACTCTATCAAATCTCATCATGGGAGTGATCACGTCATCATGGGACCGCCAAGCTACACCGGAACTGCCAGACCGCTGGGAATCACGGCCCAGCCAGGCGACACAAGAGCTTAACCATCACAGCCAGGCTTCCCCTGCCTCGACATCAACGAGCAGGGCAGAACCAAGCTCCCGCTTCACGGGCAAGCCTCCGAATGGCCGGCTTGGCCAGCCGCTGCTCTCCCATCAGCCCTCTTCGGGGCCGGCCCTGCGCATACCACCACCTCCACTGGCGCTGAGCCCCCACTAACCCCAAGGTCCGACCTGTTCCACCGGGCGCCTTGCTCCCTCCGGGCCGTACCCCGCATCTCCTCCCTCCCTCCCCTTTGCCACTGGCTCCCCTAGTCAGGAGTCCACGCCCGGCCACGGGCCAGATCTCCGCTCTCAGTGTCTGGCCAGCCCCACTCACCCCTGAGTCCAGGGAACACCTTTCCATCAACCCTTACCTTTCCTGTCTGGCATACACCCAAAGACAGGGGTACGGAGTCGGGGCATCTCGGAGTCGGTATCCTTTTGACTTTGTGTGTGTGTGTGTGTGTGTGTGTGTGTGTGTGTGTGTGGGTGTGGGTGTGCGCACGCGCCCGCTTTAGGTGGAAGTTTACAACTCAACTTTATTGCTCATTCTAAAATTTACACGCATATTGTTTTGTGACATCCGTTGCGATCCCCACAACATGACAGTGCGCTCCCCCCTCTCCACCCAGGTTTCCCGTGTCCCTTCACCCATTTCCGGTCCCGTCCTGCTTTGTCCTCCTCCTTTCCCACGGGCGCTGTCCTTTTGGTCTTGAATGCTCCGTGGACCTAAGAAGCACCTTCCTCAGGTGTGTTATTTTTTGTGCGTCACAGGCCTGCCCAATCTACTGGAATCCATCGAGTGACCAGGTACCCTTCCCTCTCTTCTTCCTCTTCTTCTTGCTACCTCTGACATCCCTGCGTGGGAAGACGTCATTGCCACAGTGGATGGCCACCGGAGCGGGGATGTCCCTGGCCGGATCCTTCAGGCGGTGGCCTTCTTGCTCCCCGTGATCCTTTGCCACCCCACTCCTGGGTTTCGGCTTGTGAATGACCACTGCGTTGGAAGGCAGTGCACTCTCTACTACCCTGATGTTGAAGTGGGGCTTCAGTCGGTCTCGCGCTTGGAGGATTTTCCACTCCTCCAAGGTCATTTGTCGGCTGGCTGGTCCTCCCAGTTGCTCCTCGTCCGCGGCTACAACGTTGACTTTGGCGTCCCCTTCGGGCACCCCTGGCCTAGGCCCCTCGTCCGCGGCCTCCATCCCGTGGCCTCCTGATGCGCCGCCCCGTGCCACACCCCCACTCCCTCTGACCAACTCGCTCTGGTGGATGTAAAACAGGGCGTAGGCTTGTTGGCTCAGCACACAAGTCACATCGCATGCCGAGACCTCGGCATCGTCCATTCGGTACCACTTGCCGTTGCCAGCCTTGACGTAAGAGAGGTAGTGGCCCGTGTGGCAAGTCCACCCAACATGGACCAGCACTGCGTAGAGTCTGTAAGCAGCCGGTCCTCCGTCCTGCCGAGACAGGCATCTGCTCACGTCCAGACTCTCAGGGTAGCGCACCTGCTTAGCATTTTTGTCACCGCTCAGGTCTGAGAAGCGTTTCAGTACAAGGACGAGGGCCTCGGGGCAAGTGTGCAAAGTCAGCGTCTTGGAAGCGGGCATCTTCCTCTGACAAATCCTACACTGATAGGAATTTTCACCATCCAGCTCTTCGGCCGTGACCAGCTGTTCCAAAGCTTGGTTCACACTCTGAGCTGCCTGGATATCCAGGGTAATGTCCAGGTAAGGGTCGAAGGTGTCTGACACTCCCTGGCAGTGGCGACACTGGATTCGAGACCTCCAGTAGCCGCCAAAGATTCGGCGGATCAGGGTGGTGTCTTCGGAGAGGCCGCGCAAGTGCCTGTGGCTCCGCAGGCAGGCTTTCTGCATGGCGTCCAGAGTGGACGTGAGAAATTCATGGGCGTCTTCCTGTTGGTGTCTATGGAGGCCTCTAGCCAGCGCGTGTGAGGGCTCCATGACGTCACCTGGATGGCTGAGGGCTCGGGTGATGTGATCCTGCATTGCACACAGCACGCAGTAGCCCTGCTGCCCACAGCTTGCGGCGTGCTCCCGGGACAGCATGTAGTCGGCGAGGGGCGGCGTGTACGTCAGACACTGCAGCGCCGCGTTCACGTAGCAGGTGTCCCCCATGTTGCGGAGCCCTGCCCCGACCCCGGAAGACCTGCTCCAAGTCGAGGCGAGTGTCAAATGGGGAGCAAGCACCCCGTCGTCGCGGCAGGCGCTCTGCTTCTGGGATGTCCGCCAGGGCCGGTGAGCCAGAGAGGGAGCGCAGTGCCTTGCGGGACCGGCTGCCGGGAGGCAGGAAGTGCTGGGTTTGGGAGAGACGGCCAACTGACCCTGACCTCCGCAGTGGAGAGAAGGCGCCTCCATGGCTGTGGAAACAAAGATGGCCAGTGTCTTAGGCTGGGTTCTCTGGAGAAGCAAAACCGGCAAAGCCTACGGACATCCAAATAGAGAGCTTTCCAACAAGGCAATGGCTCAGGCGGTTGTAAAGGCTGGAACGTCCCGAATGCACAGGCCAGGCCCGAGGCTTCTCCTGCTGCACGGAGCCGCAGGGGGCTGGCCAACGCCAGATTGGCAGGTGGGAGAGCAGGGCTCTTCCTCACGGGCCGAAGGATCCCAGGATGGACGGGCCAGCCCGCAGCAAAGCTCCTACCTCAAGTCCGCAGAAACGGAGGTCAGAACAACAGCAGCCAGCCACAGGACCCAGAGTCAGCAAAAGCCCGCCAGCCTTGTCCCAGAGCCGGCTTAGGTCAACGAAGGCCACACCCCCAAGGAAACTCCCTTTCACCTGATTGGCTACTCGCAGCAGATGCCATCATGGAAGTCATCCCACTCTATCAAATCTCATCATGGGAGTGATCACGTCATCATGGGACCGCCAAGCTACACCGGAACTGCCAGACCGCTGGGAATCACGGCCCAGCCAGGCGACACAAGAGCTTAACCATCACAGCCAGGCTTCCCCTGCCTCGACATCAACGAGCAGGGCAGAACCAAGCTCCCGCTTCACGGGCAAGCCTCCGAATGGCCGGCTTGGCCAGCCGCTGCTCTCCCATCAGCCCTCTTCGGGGCCGGCCCTGCGCATACCACCACCTCCACTGGCGCTGAGCCCCCACTAACCCCAAGGTCCGACCTGTTCCACCGGGCGCCTTGCTCCCTCCGGGCCGTACCCCGCATCTCCTCCCTCCCTCCCCTTTGCCACTGGCTCCCCTAGTCAGGAGTCCACGCCCGGCCACGGGCCAGATCTCCGCTCTCAGTGTCTTGCCAGCCCCACTGACCCCTGAGTCCAGGGAACACCTTTCCATCAACCCTTACCTTTCCTGTCTGGCATACACCCAAAGACAGGGGTACGGAGTCGGGGCATCTCGGAGTCGGTATCCTTTTGACTTTGTGTGTGTGTGTGTGTGTGTGTGTGTGTGGGTGTGCGCGCGCGCCCGCTTTAGGTGGAAGTTTACAACTCAACTTTATTGCTCATTCTAAAATTTACACGCATATTGTTTTGTGACATCCGTTGCGATCCCCACAACATGACAGTGCGCTCCCCCCTCTCCACCCAGGTTTCCCGTGTCCCTTCACCCATTTCCGGTCCCGTCCTGCTTTGTCCTCCTCCTTTCCCACGGGCGCTGTCCTTTTGGTCTTGAATGCTCCGTGGACCTAAGAAGCACCTTCCTCAGGTGTGTTATTTTTTGTGCGTCACAGGCCTGCCCAATCTACTGGAATCCATCGAGTGACCAGGTACCCTTCCCTCTCTTCTTCCTCTTCTTCTTGCTACCTCTGACATCCCTGCGTGGGAAGACGTCATTGCCACAGTGGATGGCCACCGGAGCGGGGATGTCCCTGGCCGGATCCTTCAGGCGGTGGCCTTCTTGCTCCCCGTGATCCTTTGCCACCCCACTCCTGGGTTTCGGCTTGTGAATGACCACTGCGTTGGAAGGCAGTGCACTCTCTACTACCCTGATGTTGAAGTGGGGCTTCAGTCCGTCTCGCGCTTGGAGGATTTTCCACTCCTCCAAGGTCATTTGTCGGCTGGCTGGTCCTCCCAGTTGCTCCTCGTCCGCGGCTACAACGTTGACTTTGGCGTCCCCTTCGGGCACCCCTGGCCTAGGCCCCTCGTCCGCGGCCTCCATCCCGTGGCCTCCTGATGCGCCGCCCCGTGCCACACCCCCACTCCCTCTGACCAACTCGCTCTGGTGGATGTAAAACAGGGCGTAGGCTTGTTGGCTCAGCACACAAGTCACATCGCATGCCGAGACCTCGGCATCGTCCATTCGGTACCACTTGCCGTTGCCAGCCTTGACGTAAGAGAGGTAGTGGCCCGTGTGGCAAGTCCACCCAACATGGACCAGCACTGCGTAGAGTCTGTAAGCAGCCGGTCCTCCGTCCTGCCGAGACAGGCATCTGCTCACGTCCAGACTCTCAGGGTAGCGCACCTGCTTAGCATTTTTGTCACCGCTCAGGTCTGAGAAGCGTTTCAGTACAAGGACGAGGGCCTCGGGGCAAGTGTGCAAAGTCAGCGTCTTGGAAGCGGGCATCTTCCTCTGACAAATCCTACACTGATAGGAATTTTCACCATCCAGCTCTTCGGCCGTGACCAGCTGTTCCAAAGCTTGGTTCACACTCTGAGCTGCCTGGATATCCAGGGTAATGTCCAGGTAAGGGTCGAAGGTGTCTGACACTCCCTGGCAGTGGCGACACTGGATTCGAGACCTCCAGTAGCCGCCAAAGATTCGGCGGATCAGGGTGGTGTCTTCGGAGAGGCCGCGCAAGTGCCTGTGGCTCCGCAGGCAGGCTTTCTGCATGGCGTCCAGAGTGGACGTGAGAAATTCATGGGCGTCTTCCTGTTGGTGTCTATGGAGGCCTCTAGCCAGCGCGTGTGAGGGCTCCATGACGTCACCTGGATGGCTGAGGGCTCGGGTGATGTGATCCTGCATTGCACACAGCACGCAGTAGCCCTGCTGCCCACAGCTTGCGGCGTGCTCCCGGGACAGCATGTAGTCGGCGAGGGGCGGCGTGTACGTCAGACACTGCAGCGCCGCGTTCACGTAGCAGGTGTCCCCCATGTTGCGGAGCCCTGCCCCGACCCCGGAAGACCTGCTCCAAGTCGAGGCGAGTGTCAAATGGGGAGCAAGCACCCCGTCGTCGCGGCAGGCGCTCTGCTTCTGGGATGTCCGCCAGGGCCGGTGAGCCAGAGAGGGAGCGCAGTGCCTTGCGGGACCGGCTGCCGGGAGGCAGGAAGTGCTGGGTTTGGGAGAGACGGCCAACTGACCCTGACCTCCGCAGTGGAGAGAAGGCGCCTCCATGGCTGTGGAAACAAAGATGGCCAGTGTCTTAGGCTGGGTTCTCTGGAGAAGCAAAACCGGCAAAGCCTACGGACATCCAAATAGAGAGCTTTCCAACAAGGCAATGGCTCAGGCGGTTGTAAAGGCTGGAACGTCCCGAATGCACAGGCCAGGCCCGAGGCTTCTCCTGCTGCACGGAGCCGCAGGGGGCTGGCCAACGCCAGATTGGCAGGTGGGAGAGCAGGGCTCTTCCTCACGGGCCGAAGGATCCCAGGATGGACGGGCCAGCCCGCAGCAAAGCTCCTACCTCAAGTCCGCAGAAACGGAGGTCAGAACAACAGCAGCCAGCCACAGGACCCAGAGTCAGCAAAAGCCCGCCAGCCTTGTCCCAGAGCCGGCTTAGGTCAACGAAGGCCACACCCCCAAGGAAACTCCCTTTCACCTGATTGGCTACTCGCAGCAGATGCCATCATGGAAGTCATCCCACTCTATCAAATCTCATCATGGGAGTGATCACGTCATCATGGGACCGCCAAGCTACACCGGAACTGCCAGACCGCTGGGAATCACGGCCCAGCCAGGCGACACAAGAGCTTAACCATCACAGCCAGGCTTCCCCTGCCTCGACATCAACGAGCAGGGCAGAACCAAGCTCCCGCTTCACGGGCAAGCCTCCGAATGGCCGGCTTGGCCAGCCGCTGCTCTCCCATCAGCCCTCTTCGGGGCCGGCCCTGCGCATACCACCACCTCCACTGGCGCTGAGCCCCCACTAACCCCAAGGTCCGACCTGTTCCACCGGGCGCCTTGCTCCCTCCGGGCCGTACCCCGCATCTCCTCCCTCCCTCCCCTTTGCCACTGGCTCCCCTAGTCAGGAGTCCACCCCCGGCCACGGGCCAGATCTCCGCTCTCAGTGTCTGGCCAGCCCCACTCACCCCTGAGTCCAGGGAACACCTTTCCGTCAACCCTTACCTTTCCTGTCTGGCATACACCCAAAGACAGGGGTACGGAGTCGGGGCATCTCGGAGTCGGTATCCTTTTGACTTTGTGTGTGTGTGTGTGTGTGTGTGTGTGTGTGTGTGGGTGTGCGCGCGCGCCCGCTTTAGGTGGAAGTTTACAACTCAACTTTGTTGCTCATTCTAAAATTTACACGCATATTGTTTTGTGACATCCGTTGCGATCCCCACAACATGACAGTGCGCTCCCCCCTCTCCACCCAGGTTTCCCGTGTCCCTTCACCCATTTCCGGTCCCGTCCTGCTTTGTCCTCCTCCTTTCCCACGGGCGCTGTCCTTTTGGTCTTGAATGCTCCGTGGACCTAAGAAGCACCTTCCTCAGGTGTGTTATTTTTTGTGCGTCACAGGCCTGCCCAATCTACTGGAATCCATCGAGTGACCAGGTACCCTTCCCTCTCTTCTTCCTCTTCTTCTTGCTACCTCTGACATCCCTGCGTGGGAAGACTTCATTGCCACAGTGGATGGCCACCGGAGTGGGGATGTCCCTGGCCGGATCCTTCAGGCGGTGGCCTTCTTGCTCCCCGTGATCCTTTGCCACCCCACTCCTGGGTTTCGGCTTGTGAATGACCACTGCGTTGGAAGGCAGTGCACTCTCTACTACCCTGATGTTGAAGTGGGGCTTCAGTCGGTCTCGCGCTTGGAGGATTTTCCACTCCTCCAAGGTCATTTGTCGGCTGGCTGGTCCTCCCAGTTGCTCCTCGTCCGCGGCTACAACGTTGACTTTGGCGTCCCCTTCGGGCACCCCTGGCCTAGGCCCCTCGTCCGCGGCCTCCATCCCGTGGCCTCCTGATGCGCCGCCCCGTGCCACACCCCCACTCCCTCTGACCAACTCGCTCTGGTGGATGTAAAACAGGGCGTAGGCTTGTTGGCTCAGCACACAAGTCACATCGCATGCCGAGACCTCGGCATCGTCCATTCGGTACCACTTGCCGTTGCCAGCCTTGACGTAAGAGAGGTAGTGGCCCGTGTGGCAAGTCCACCCAACATGGACCAGCACTGCGTAGAGTCTGTAAGCAGCCGGTCCTCCGTCCTGCCGAGACAGGCATCTGCTCACGTCCAGACTCTCAGGGTAGCGCACCTGCTTAGCATTTTTGTCACCGCTCAGGTCTGAGAAGCGTTTCAGTACAAGGACGAGGGCCTCGGGGCAAGTGTGCAAAGTCAGCGTCTTGGAAGCGGGCATCTTCCTCTGACAAATCCTACACTGATAGGAATTTTCACCATCCAGCTCTTCGGCCGTGACCAGCTGTTCCAAAGCTTGGTTCACACTCTGAGCTGCCTGGATATCCAGGGTAATGTCCAGGTAAGGGTCGAAGGTGTCTGACACTCCCTGGCAGTGGCGACACTGGATTCGAGACCTCCAGTAGCCGCCAAAGATTCGGCGGATCAGGGTGGTGTCTTCGGAGAGGCCGCGCAAGTGCCTGTGGCTCCGCAGGCAGGCTTTCTGCATGGCGTCCAGAGTGGACGTGAGAAATTCATGGGCGTCTTCCTGTTGGTGTCTATGGAGGCCTCTAGCCAGCGCGTGTGAGGGCTCCATGACGTCACCTGGATGGCTGAGGGCTCGGGTGATGTGATCCTGCATTGCACACAGCACGCAGTAGCCCTGCTGCCCACAGCTTGCGGCGTGCTCCCGGGACAGCATGTAGTCGGCGAGGGGCGGCGTGTACGTCAGACACTGCAGCGCCGCGTTCACGTAGCAGGTGTCCCCCATGTTGCGGAGCCCTGCCCCGACCCCGGAAGACCTGCTCCAAGTCGAGGCGAGTGTCAAATGGGGAGCAAGCACCCCGTCGTCGCGGCAGGCGCTCTGCTTCTGGGATGTCCGCCAGGGCCGGTGAGCCAGAGAGGGAGCGCAGTGCCTTGCGGGACCGGCTGCCGGGAGGCAGGAAGTGCTGGGTTTGGGAGAGACGGCCAACTGACCCTGACCTCCGCAGTGGAGAGAAGGCGCCTCCATGGCTGTGGAAACAAAGATGGCCAGTGTCTTAGGCTGGGTTCTCTGGAGAAGCAAAACCGGCAAAGCCTACGGACATCCAAATAGAGAGCTTTCCAACAAGGCAATGGCTCAGGCGGTTGTAAAGGCTGGAACGTCCCGAATGCACAGGCCAGGCCCGAGGCTTCTCCTGCTGCACGGAGCCGCAGGGGGCTGGCCAACGCCAGATTGGCAGGTGGGAGAGCAGGGCTCTTCCTCACGGGCCGAAGGATCCCAGGATGGACGGGCCAGCCCGCAGCAAAGCTCCTACCTCAAGTCCGCAGAAACGGAGGTCAGAACAACAGCAGCCAGCCACAGGACCCAGAGTCAGCAAAAGCCCGCCAGCCTTGTCCCAGAGCCGGCTTAGGTCAACGAAGGCCACACCCCCAAGGAAACTCCCTTTCACCTGATTGGCTACTCGCAGCAGATGCCATCATGGAAGTCATCCCACTCTATCAAATCTCATCATGGGAGTGATCACGTCATCATGGGACCGCCAAGCTACACCGGAACTGCCAGACCGCTGGGAATCACGGCCCAGCCAGGCGACACAAGAGCTTAACCATCACAGCCAGGCTTCCCCTGCCTCGACATCAACGAGCAGGGCAGAACCAAGCTCCCGCTTCACGGGCAAGCCTCCGAATGGCCGGCTTGGCCAGCCGCTGCTCTCCCATCAGCCCTCTTCGGGGCCGGCCCTGCGCATACCACCACCTCCACTGGCGCTGAGCCCCCACTAACCCCAAGGTCCGACCTGTTCCACCGGGCGCCTTGCTCCCTCCGGGCCGTACCCCGCATCTCCTCCCTCCCTCCCCTTTGCCACTGGCTCCCCTAGTCAGGAGTCCACGCCCGGCCACGGGCCAGATCTCCGCTCTCAGTGTCTTGCCAGCCCCACTGACCCCTGAGTCCAGGGAACACCTTTCCATCAACCCTTACCTTTCCTGTCTGGCATACACCCAAAGACAGGGGTACGGAGTCGGGGCATCTCGGAGTCGGTATCCTTTTGACTTTGTGTGTGTGTGTGTGTGTGTGTGTGTGTGTGGGTGTGCGCGCGCGCCCGCTTTAGGTGGAAGTTTACAACTCAACTTTATTGCTCATTCTAAAATTTACACGCATATTGTTTTGTGACATCCGTTGCGATCCCCACAACATGACAGTGCGCTCCCCCCTCTCCACCCAGGTTTCCCGTGTCCCTTCACCCATTTCCGGTCCCGTCCTGCTTTGTCCTCCTCCTTTCCCACGGGCGCTGTCCTTTTGGTCTTGAATGCTCCGTGGACCTAAGAAGCACCTTCCTCAGGTGTGTTATTTTTTGTGCGTCACAGGCCTGCCCAATCTACTGGAATCCATCGAGTGACCAGGTACCCTTCCCTCTCTTCTTCCTCTTCTTCTTGCTACCTCTGACATCCCTGCGTGGGAAGACGTCATTGCCACAGTGGATGGCCACCGGAGCGGGGATGTCCCTGGCCGGATCCTTCAGGCGGTGGCCTTCTTGCTCCCCGTGATCCTTTGCCACCCCACTCCTGGGTTTCGGCTTGTGAATGACCACTGCGTTGGAAGGCAGTGCACTCTCTACTACCCTGATGTTGAAGTGGGGCTTCAGTCGGTCTCGCGCTTGGAGGATTTTCCACTCCTCCAAGGTCATTTGTCGGCTGGCTGGTCCTCCCAGTTGCTCCTCGTCCGCGGCTACAACGTTGACTTTGGCGTCCCCTTCGGGCACCCCTGGCCTAGGCCCCTCGTCCGCGGCCTCCATCCCGTGGCCTCCTGATGCGCCGCCCCGTGCCACACCCCCACTCCCTCTGACCAACTCGCTCTGGTGGATGTAAAACAGGGCGTAGGCTTGTTGGCTCAGCACACAAGTCACATCGCATGCCGAGACCTCGGCATCGTCCATTCGGTACCACTTGCCGTTGCCAGCCTTGACGTAAGAGAGGTAGTGGCCCGTGTGGCAAGTCCACCCAACATGGACCAGCACTGCGTAGAGTCTGTAAGCAGCCGGTCCTCCGTCCTGCCGAGACAGGCATCTGCTCACGTCCAGACTCTCAGGGTAGCGCACCTGCTTAGCATTTTTGTCACCGCTCAGGTCTGAGAAGCGTTTCAGTACAAGGACGAGGGCCTCGGGGCAAGTGTGCAAAGTCAGCGTCTTGGAAGCGGGCATCTTCCTCTGACAAATCCTACACTGATAGGAATTTTCACCATCCAGCTCTTCGGCCGTGACCAGCTGTTCCAAAGCTTGGTTCACACTCTGAGCTGCCTGGATATCCAGGGTAATGTCCAGGTAAGGGTCGAAGGTGTCTGACACTCCCTGGCAGTGGCGACACTGGATTCGAGACCTCCAGTAGCCGCCAAAGATTCGGCGGATCAGGGTGGTGTCTTCGGAGAGGCCGCGCAAGTGCCTGTGGCTCCGCAGGCAGGCTTTCTGCATGGCGTCCAGAGTGGACGTGAGAAATTCATGGGCGTCTTCCTGTTGGTGTCTATGGAGGCCTCTAGCCAGCGCGTGTGAGGGCTCCATGACGTCACCTGGATGGCTGAGGGCTCGGGTGATGTGATCCTGCATTGCACACAGCACGCAGTAGCCCTGCTGCCCACAGCTTGCGGCGTGCTCCCGGGACAGCATGTAGTCGGCGAGGGGCGGCGTGTACGTCAGACACTGCAGCGCCGCGTTCACGTAGCAGGTGTCCCCCATGTTGCGGAGCCCTGCCCCGACCCCGGAAGACCTGCTCCAAGTCGAGGCGAGTGTCAAATGGGGAGCAAGCACCCCGTCGTCGCGGCAGGCGCTCTGCTTCTGGGATGTCCGCCAGGGCCGGTGAGCCAGAGAGGGAGCGCAGTGCCTTGCGGGACCGGCTGCCGGGAGGCAGGAAGTGCTGGGTTTGGGAGAGACGGCCAACTGACCCTGACCTCCGCAGTGGAGAGAAGGCGCCTCCATGGCTGTGGAAACAAAGATGGCCAGTGTCTTAGGCTGGGTTCTCTGGAGAAGCAAAACCGGCAAAGCCTACGGACATCCAAATAGAGAGCTTTCCAACAAGGCAATGGCTCAGGCGGTTGTAAAGGCTGGAACGTCCCGAATGCACAGGCCAGGCCCGAGGCTTCTCCTGCTGCACGGAGCCGCAGGGGGCTGGCCAACGCCAGATTGGCAGGTGGGAGAGCAGGGCTCTTCCTCACGGGCCGAAGGATCCCAGGATGGACGGGCCAGCCCGCAGCAAAGCTCCTACCTCAAGTCCGCAGAAACGGAGGTCAGAACAACAGCAGCCAGCCACAGGACCCAGAGTCAGCAAAAGCCCGCCAGCCTTGTCCCAGAGCCGGCTTAGGTCAACGAAGGCCACACCCCCAAGGAAACTCCCTTTCACCTGATTGGCTACTCGCAGCAGATGCCATCATGGAAGTCATCCCACTCTATCAAATCTCATCATGGGAGTGATCACGTCATCATGGGACCGCCAAGCTACACCGGAACTGCCAGACCGCTGGGAATCACGGCCCAGCCAGGCGACACAAGAGCTTAACCATCACAGCCAGGCTTCCCCTGCCTCGACATCAACGAGCAGGGCAGAACCAAGCTCCCGCTTCACGGGCAAGCCTCCGAATGGCCGGCTTGGCCAGCCGCTGCTCTCCCATCAGCCCTCTTCGGGGCCGGCCCTGCGCATACCACCACCTCCACTGGCGCTGAGCCCCCACTAACCCCAAGGTCCGACCTGTTCCACCGGGCGCCTTGCTCCCTCCGGGCCGTACCCCGCATCTCCTCCCTCCCTCCCCTTTGCCACTGGCTCCCCTAGTCAGGAGTCCACCCCCGGCCACGGGCCAGATCTCCGCTCTCAGTGTCTGGCCAGCCCCACTCACCCCTGAGTCCAGGGAACACCTTTCCGTCAACCCTTACCTTTCCTGTCTGGCATACACCCAAAGACAGGGGTACGGAGTCGGGGCATCTCGGAGTCGGTATCCTTTTGACTTTGTGTGTGTGTGTGTGTGTGTGTGTGTGTGTGTGTGGGTGTGCGCGCGCGCCCGCTTTAGGTGGAAGTTTACAACTCAACTTTGTTGCTCATTCTAAAATTTACACGCATATTGTTTTGTGACATCCGTTGCGATCCCCACAACATGACAGTGCGCTCCCCCCTCTCCACCCAGGTTTCCCGTGTCCCTTCACCCATTTCCGGTCCCGTCCTGCTTTGTCCTCCTCCTTTCCCACGGGCGCTGTCCTTTTGGTCTTGAATGCTCCGTGGACCTAAGAAGCACCTTCCTCAGGTGTGTTATTTTTTGTGCGTCACAGGCCTGCCCAATCTACTGGAATCCATCGAGTGACCAGGTACCCTTCCCTCTCTTTTTCCTCTTCTTCTTGCTACCTCTGACATCCCTGCGTGGGAAGACTTCATTGCCACAGTGGATGGCCACCGGAGCGGGGATGTCCCTGGCCGGATCCTTCAGGCGGTGGCCTTCTTGCTCCCCGTGATCCTTTGCCACCCCACTCCTGGGTTTCGGCTTGTGAATGACCACTGCGTTGGAAGGCAGTGCACTCTCTACTACCCTGATGTTGAAGTGGGGCTTCAGTCGGTCTCGCGCTTGGAGGATTTTCCACTCCTCCAAGGTCATTTGTCGGCTGGCTGGTCCTCCCAGTTGCTCCTCGTCCGCGGCTACAACGTTGACTTTGGCGTCCCCTTCGGGCACCCCTGGCCTAGGCCCCTCGTCCGCGGCCTCCATCCCGTGGCCTCCTGATGCGCCGCCCCGTGCCACACCCCCACTCCCTCTGACCAACTCGCTCTGGTGGATGTAAAACAGGGCGTAGGCTTGTTGGCTCAGCACACAAGTCACATCGCATGCCGAGACCTCGGCATCGTCCATTCGGTACCACTTGCCGTTGCCAGCCTTGACGTAAGAGAGGTAGTGGCCCGTGTGGCAAGTCCACCCAACATGGACCAGCACTGCGTAGAGTCTGTAAGCAGCCGGTCCTCCGTCCTGCCGAGACAGGCATCTGCTCACGTCCAGACTCTCAGGGTAGCGCACCTGCTTAGCATTTTTGTCACCGCTCAGGTCTGAGAAGCGTTTCAGTACAAGGACGAGGGCCTCGGGGCAAGTGTGCAAAGTCAGCGTCTTGGAAGCGGGCATCTTCCTCTGACAAATCCTACACTGATAGGAATTTTCACCATCCAGCTCTTCGGCCGTGACCAGCTGTTCCAAAGCTTGGTTCACACTCTGAGCTGCCTGGATATCCAGGGTAATGTCCAGGTAAGGGTCGAAGGTGTCTGACACTCCCTGGCAGTGGCGACACTGGATTCGAGACCTCCAGTAGCCGCCAAAGATTCGGCGGATCAGGGTGGTGTCTTCGGAGAGGCCGCGCAAGTGCCTGTGGCTCCGCAGGCAGGCTTTCTGCATGGCGTCCAGAGTGGACGTGAGAAATTCATGGGCGTCTTCCTGTTGGTGTCTATGGAGGCCTCTAGCCAGCGCGTGTGAGGGCTCCATGACGTCACCTGGATGGCTGAGGGCTCGGGTGATGTGATCCTGCATTGCACACAGCACGCAGTAGCCCTGCTGCCCACAGCTTGCGGCGTGCTCCCGGGACAGCATGTAGTCGGCGAGGGGCGGCGTGTACGTCAGACACTGCAGCGCCGCGTTCACGTAGCAGGTGTCCCCCATGTTGCGGAGCCCTGCCCCGACCCCGGAAGACCTGCTCCAAGTCGAGGCGAGTGTCAAATGGGGAGCAAGCACCCCGTCGTCGCGGCAGGCGCTCTGCTTCTGGGATGTCCGCCAGGGCCGGTGAGCCAGAGAGGGAGCGCAGTGCCTTGCGGGACCGGCTGCCGGGAGGCAGGAAGTGCTGGGTTTGGGAGAGACGGCCAACTGACCCTGACCTCCGCAGTGGAGAGAAGGCGCCTCCATGGCTGTGGAAACAAAGATGGCCAGTGTCTTAGGCTGGGTTCTCTGGAGAAGCAAAACCGGCAAAGCCTACGGACATCCAAATAGAGAGCTTTCCAACAAGGCAATGGCTCAGGCGGTTGTAAAGGCTGGAACGTCCCGAATGCACAGGCCAGGCCCGAGGCTTCTCCTGCTGCACGGAGCCGCAGGGGGCTGGCCAACGCCAGATTGGCAGGTGGGAGAGCAGGGCTCTTCCTCACGGGCCGAAGGATCCCAGGATGGACGGGCCAGCCCGCAGCAAAGCTCCTACCTCAAGTCCGCAGAAACGGAGGTCAGAACAACAGCAGCCAGCCACAGGACCCAGAGTCAGCAAAAGCCCGCCAGCCTTGTCCCAGAGCCGGCTTAGGTCAACGAAGGCCACACCCCCAAGGAAACTCCCTTTCACCTGATTGGCTACTCGCAGCAGATGCCATCATGGAAGTCATCCCACTCTATCAAATCTCATCATGGGAGTGATCACGTCATCATGGGACCGCCAAGCTACACCGGAACTGCCAGACCGCTGGGAATCACGGCCCAGCCAGGCGACACAAGAGCTTAACCATCACAGCCAGGCTTCCCCTGCCTCGACATCAACGAGCAGGGCAGAACCAAGCTCCCGCTTCACGGGCAAGCCTCCGAATGGCCGGCTTGGCCAGCCGCTGCTCTCCCATCAGCCCTCTTCGGGGCCGGCCCTGCGCATACCACCACCTCCACTGGCGCTGAGCCCCCACTAACCCCAAGGTCCGACCTGTTCCACCGGGCGCCTTGCTCCCTCCGGGCCGTACCCCGCATCTCCTCCCTCCCTCCCCTTTGCCACTGGCTCCCCTAGTCAGGAGTCCACGCCCGGCCACGGGCCAGATCTCCGCTCTCAGTGTCTGGCCAGCCCCACTCACCCCTGAGTCCAGGGAACACCTTTCCATCAACCCTTACCTTTCCTGTCTGGCATACACCCAAAGACAGGGGTACGGAGTCGGGGCATCTCGGAGTCGGTATCCTTTTGACTTTGTGTGTGTGTGTGTGTGTGTGTGTGTGTGTGTGGGTGTGCGCGCGCGCCCGCTTTAGGTGGAAGTTTACAACTCAACTTTATTGCTCATTCTAAAATTTACACGCATATTGTTTTGTGACATCCGTTGCGATCCCCACAACATGACAGTGCGCTCCCCCCTCTCCACCCAGGTTTCCCGTGTCCCTTCACCCATTTCCGGTCCCGTCCTGCTTTGTCCTCCTCCTTTCCCACGGGCGCTGTCCTTTTGGTCTTGAATGCTCCGTGGACCTAAGAAGCACCTTCCTCAGGTGTGTTATTTTTTGTGCGTCACAGGCCTGCCCAATCTACTGGAATCCATCGAGTGACCAGGTACCCTTCCCTCTCTTCTTCCTCTTCTTCTTGCTACCTCTGACATCCCTGCGTGGGAAGACGTCATTGCCACAGTGGATGGCCACCGGAGCGGGGATGTCCCTGGCCGGATCCTTCAGGCGGTGGCCTTCTTGCTCCCCGTGATCCTTTGCCACCCCACTCCTGGGTTTCGGCTTGTGAATGACCACTGCGTTGGAAGGCAGTGCACTCTCTACTACCCTGATGTTGAAGTGGGGCTTCAGTCGGTCTCGCGCTTGGAGGATTTTCCACTCCTCCAAGGTCATTTGTCGGCTGGCTGGTCCTCCCAGTTGCTCCTCGTCCGCGGCTACAACGTTGACTTTGGCGTCCCCTTCAGGCACCCCTGGCCTAGGCCCCTCGTCCGCGGCCTCCATCCCGTGGCCTCCTGATGCGCCGCCCCGTGCCACACCCCCACTCCCTCTGACCAACTCGCTCTGGTGGATGTAAAACAGGGCGTAGGCTTGTTGGCTCAGCACACAAGTCACATCGCATGCCGAGACCTCGGCATCGTCCATTCGGTACCACTTGCCGTTGCCAGCCTTGACGTAAGAGAGGTAGTGGCCCGTGTGGCAAGTCCACCCAACATGGACCAGCACTGCGTAGAGTCTGTAAGCAGCCGGTCCTCCGTCCTGCCGAGACAGGCATCTGCTCACGTCCAGACTCTCAGGGTAGCGCACCTGCTTAGCATTTTTGTCACCGCTCAGGTCTGAGAAGCGTTTCAGTACAAGGACGAGGGCCTCGGGGCAAGTGTGCAAAGTCAGCGTCTTGGAAGCGGGCATCTTCCTCTGACAAATCCTACACTGATAGGAATTTTCACCATCCAGCTCTTCGGCCGTGACCAGCTGTTCCAAAGCTTGGTTCACACTCTGAGCTGCCTGGATATCCAGGGTAATGTCCAGGTAAGGGTCGAAGGTGTCTGACACTCCCTGGCAGTGGCGACACTGGATTCGAGACCTCCAGTAGCCGCCAAAGATTCGGCGGATCAGGGTGGTGTCTTCGGAGAGGCCGCGCAAGTGCCTGTGGCTCCGCAGGCAGGCTTTCTGCATGGCGTCCAGAGTGGACGTGAGAAATTCATGGGCGTCTTCCTGTTGGTGTCTATGGAGGCCTCTAGCCAGCGCGTGTGAGGGCTCCATGACGTCACCTGGATGGCTGAGGGCTCGGGTGATGTGATCCTGCATTGCACACAGCACGCAGTAGCCCTGCTGCCCACAGCTTGCGGCGTGCTCCCGGGACAGCATGTAGTCGGCGAGGGGCGGCGTGTACGTCAGACACTGCAGCGCCGCGTTCACGTAGCAGGTGTCCCCCATGTTGCGGAGCCCTGCCCCGACCCCGGAAGACCTGCTCCAAGTCGAGGCGAGTGTCAAATGGGGAGCAAGCACCCCGTCGTCGCGGCAGGCGCTCTGCTTCTGGGATGTCCGCCAGGGCCGGTGAGCCAGAGAGGGAGCGCAGTGCCTTGCGGGACCGGCTGCCGGGAGGCAGGAAGTGCTGGGTTTGGGAGAGACGGCCAACTGACCCTGACCTCCGCAGTGGAGAGAAGGCGCCTCCATGGCTGTGGAAACAAAGATGGCCAGTGTCTTAGGCTGGGTTCTCTGGAGAAGCAAAACCGGCAAAGCCTACGGACATCCAAATAGAGAGCTTTCCAACAAGGCAATGGCTCAGGCGGTTGTAAAGGCTGGAACGTCCCGAATGCACAGGCCAGGCCCGAGGCTTCTCCTGCTGCACGGAGCCGCAGGGGGCTGGCCAACGCCAGATTGGCAGGTGGGAGAGCAGGGCTCTTCCTCACGGGCCGAAGGATCCCAGGATGGACGGGCCAGCCCGCAGCAAAGCTCCTACCTCAAGTCCGCAGAAACGGAGGTCAGAACAACAGCAGCCAGCCACAGGACCCAGAGTCAGCAAAAGCCCGCCAGCCTTGTCCCAGAGCCGGCTTAGGTCAACGAAGGCCACACCCCCAAGGAAACTCCCTTTCACCTGATTGGCTACTCGCAGCAGATGCCATCATGGAAGTCATCCCACTCTATCAAATCTCATCATGGGAGTGATCACGTCATCATGGGACCGCCAAGCTACACCGGAACTGCCAGACCGCTGGGAATCACGGCCCAGCCAGGCGACACAAGAGCTTAACCATCACAGCCAGGCTTCCCCTGCCTCGACATCAACGAGCAGGGCAGAACCAAGCTCCCGCTTCACGGGCAAGCCTCCGAATGGCCGGCTTGGCCAGCCGCTGCTCTCCCATCAGCCCTCTTCGGGGCCGGCCCTGCGCATACCACCACCTCCACTGGCGCTGAGCCCCCACTAACCCCAAGGTCCGACCTGTTCCACCGGGCGCCTTGCTCCCTCCGGGCCGTACCCCGCATCTCCTCCCTCCCTCCCCTTTGCCACTGGCTCCCCTAGTCAGGAGTCCACGCCCGGCCACGGGCCAGATCTCCGCTCTGAGTGTCTGGCCAGCCCCACTCACCCCTGAGTCCAGGGAACACCTTTCCGTCAACCCTTACCTTTCCTGTCTGGCATACACCCAAAGACAGGGGTACGGAGTCGGGGCATCTCGGAGTCGGTATCCTTTTGACTTTGTGTGTGTGTGTGTGTGTGTGTGTGTGTGTGTGTGTGTGTGTGTGTGTGTGGGTGTGCGCACGCGCCCGCTTTAGGTGGAAGTTTACAACTCAACTTTATTGCTCATTCTAAAATTTACACGCATATTGTTTTGTGACATCCGTTGCGATCCCCACAACATGACAGTGCGCTCCCCCCTCTCCACCCAGGTTTCCCGTGTCCCTTCACCCATTTCCGGTCCCGTCCTGCTTTGTCCTCCTCCTTTCCCACGGGCGCTGTCCTTTTGGTCTTGAATGCTCCGTGGACCTAAGAAGCACCTTCCTCAGGTGTGTTATTTTTTGTGCGTCACAGGCCTGCCCAATCTACTGGAATCCATCGAGTGACCAGGTACCCTTCCCTCTCTTCTTCCTCTTCTTCTTGCTACCTCTGACATCCCTGCGTGGGAAGACGTCATTGCCACAGTGGATGGCCACCGGAGCGGGGATGTCCCTGGCCGGATCCTTCAGGCGGTGGCCTTCTTGCTCCCCGTGATCCTTTGCCACCCCACTCCTGGGTTTCGGCTTGTGAATGACCACTGCGTTGGAAGGCAGTGCACTCTCTACTACCCTGATGTTGAAGTGGGGCTTCAGTCGGTCTCGCGTTTGGAGGATTTTCCACTCCTCCAAGGTCATTTGTCGGCTGGCTGGTCCTCCCAGTTGCTCCTCGTCCGCGGCTACAACGTTGACTTTGGCGTCCCCTTCGGGCACCCCTGGCCTAGGCCCCTCGTCCGCGGCCTCCATCCCGTGGCCTCCTGATGCGCCGCCCCGTGCCACACCCCCACTCCCTCTGACCAACTCGCTCTGGTGGATGTAAAACAGGGCGTAGGCTTGTTGGCTCAGCACACAAGTCACATCGCATGCCGAGACCTCGGCATCGTCCATTCGGTACCACTTGCCGTTGCCAGCCTTGACGTAAGAGAGGTAGTGGCCCGTGTGGCAAGTCCACCCAACATGGACCAGCACTGCGTAGAGTCTGTAAGCAGCCGGTCCTCCGTCCTGCCGAGACAGGCATCTGCTCACGTCCAGACTCTCAGGGTAGCGCACCTGCTTAGCATTTTTGTCACCGCTCAGGTCTGAGAAGCGTTTCAGTACAAGGACGAGGGCCTCGGGGCAAGTGTGCAAAGTCAGCGTCTTGGAAGCGGGCATCTTCCTCTGACAAATCCTACACTGATAGGAATTTTCACCATCCAGCTCTTCGGCCGTGACCAGCTGTTCCAAAGCTTGGTTCACACTCTGAGCTGCCTGGATATCCAGGGTAATGTCCAGGTAAGGGTCGAAGGTGTCTGACACTCCCTGGCAGTGGCGACACTGGATTCGAGACCTCCAGTAGCCGCCAAAGATTCGGCGGATCAGGGTGGTGTCTTCGGAGAGGCCGCGCAAGTGCCTGTGGCTCCGCAGGCAGGCTTTCTGCATGGCGTCCAGAGTGGACGTGAGAAATTCATGGGCGTCTTCCTGTTGGTGTCTATGGAGGCCTCTAGCCAGCGCGTGTGAGGGCTCCATGACGTCACCTGGATGGCTGAGGGCTCGGGTGATGTGATCCTGCATTGCACACAGCACGCAGTAGCCCTGCTGCCCACAGCTTGCGGCGTGCTCCCGGGACAGCATGTAGTCGGCGAGGGGCGGCGTGTACGTCAGACACTGCAGCGCCGCGTTCACGTAGCAGGTGTCCCCCATGTTGCGGAGCCCTGCCCCGACCCCGGAAGACCTGCTCCAAGTCGAGGCGAGTGTCAAATGGGGAGCAAGCACCCCGTCGTCGCGGCAGGCGCTCTGCTTCTGGGATGTCCGCCAGGGCCGGTGAGCCAGAGAGGGAGCGCAGTGCCTTGCGGGACCGGCTGCCGGGAGGCAGGAAGTGCTGGGTTTGGGAGAGACGGCCAACTGACCCTGACCTCCGCAGTGGAGAGAAGGCGCCTCCATGGCTGTGGAAACAAAGATGGCCAGTGTCTTAGGCTGGGTTCTCTGGAGAAGCAAAACCGGCAAAGCCTACGGACATCCAAATAGAGAGCTTTCCAACAAGGCAATGGCTCAGGCGGTTGTAAAGGCTGGAACGTCCCGAATGCACAGGCCAGGCCCGAGGCTTCTCCTGCTGCACGGAGCCGCAGGGGGCTGGCCAACGCCAGATTGGCAGGTGGGAGAGCAGGGCTCTTCCTCACGGGCCGAAGGATCCCAGGATGGACGGGCCAGCCCGCAGCAAAGCTCCTACCTCAAGTCCGCAGAAACGGAGGTCAGAACAACAGCAGCCAGCCACAGGACCCAGAGTCAGCAAAAGCCCGCCAGCCTTGTCCCAGAGCCGGCTTAGGTCAACGAAGGCCACACCCCCAAGGAAACTCCCTTTCACCTGATTGGCTACTCGCAGCAGATGCCATCATGGAAGTCATCCCACTCTATCAAATCTCATCATGGGAGTGATCACGTCATCATGGGACCGCCAAGCTACACCGGAACTGCCAGACCGCTGGGAATCACGGCCCAGCCAGGCGACACAAGAGCTTAACCATCACAGCCAGGCTTCCCCTGCCTCGACATCAACGAGCAGGGCAGAACCAAGCTCCCGCTTCACGGGCAAGCCTCCGAATGGCCGGCTTGGCCAGCCGCTGCTCTCCCATCAGCCCTCTTCGGGGCCGGCCCTGCGCATACCACCACCTCCACTGGCGCTGAGCCCCCACTAACCCCAAGGTCCGACCTGTTCCACCGGGCGCCTTGCTCCCTCCGGGCCGTACCCCGCATCTCCTCCCTCCCTCCCCTTTGCCACTGGCTCCCCTAGTCAGGAGTCCACGCCCGGCCACGGGCCAGATCTCCGCTCTCAGTGTCTGGCCAGCCCCACTCACCCCTGAGTCCAGGGAACACCTTTCCATCAACCCTTACCTTTCCTGTCTGGCATACACCCAAAGACAGGGGTACGGAGTCGGGGCATCTCGGAGTCGGTATCCTTTTGACTTTGTGTGTGTGTGTGTGTGTGTGTGTGTGTGTGTGGGTGTGCGCGCGCGCCCGCTTTAGGTGGAAGTTTACAACTCAACTTTATTGCTCATTCTAAAATTTACACGCATATTGTTTTGTGACATCCGTTGCGATCCCCACAACATGACAGTGCGCTCCCCCCTCTCCACCCAGGTTTCCCGTGTCCCTTCACCCATTTCCGGTCCCGTCCTGCTTTGTCCTCCTCCTTTCCCACGGGCGCTGTCCTTTTGGTCTTGAATGCTCCGTGGACCTAAGAAGCACCTTCCTCAGGTGTGTTATTTTTTGTGCGTCACAGGCCTGCCCAATCTACTGGAATCCATCGAGTGACCAGGTACCCTTCCCTCTCTTCTTCCTCTTCTTCTTGCTACCTCTGACATCCCTGCGTGGGAAGACGTCATTGCCACAGTGGATGGCCACCGGAGCGGGGATGTCCCTGGCCGGATCCTTCAGGCGGTGGCCTTCTTGCTCCCCGTGATCCTTTGCCACCCCACTCCTGGGTTTCGGCTTGTGAATGACCACTGCGTTGGAAGGCAGTGCACTCTCTACTACCCTGATGTTGAAGTGGGGCTTCAGTCGGTCTCGCGCTTGGAGGATTTTCCACTCCTCCAAGGTCATTTGTCGGCTGGCTGGTCCTCCCAGTTGCTCCTCGTCCGCGGCTACAACGTTGACTTTGGCGTCCCCTTCAGGCACCCCTGGCCTAGGCCCCTCGTCCGCGGCCTCCATCCCGTGGCCTCCTGATGCGCCGCCCCGTGCCACACCCCCACTCCCTCTGACCAACTCGCTCTGGTGGATGTAAAACAGGGCGTAGGCTTGTTGGCTCAGCACACAAGTCACATCGCATGCCGAGACCTCGGCATCGTCCATTCGGTACCACTTGCCGTTGCCAGCCTTGACGTAAGAGAGGTAGTGGCCCGTGTGGCAAGTCCACCCAACATGGACCAGCACTGCGTAGAGTCTGTAAGCAGCCGGTCCTCCGTCCTGCCGAGACAGGCATCTGCTCACGTCCAGACTCTCAGGGTAGCGCACCTGCTTAGCATTTTTGTCACCGCTCAGGTCTGAGAAGCGTTTCAGTACAAGGACGAGGGCCTCGGGGCAAGTGTGCAAAGTCAGCGTCTTGGAAGCGGGCATCTTCCTCTGACAAATCCTACACTGATAGGAATTTTCACCATCCAGCTCTTCGGCCGTGACCAGCTGTTCCAAAGCTTGGTTCACACTCTGAGCTGCCTGGATATCCAGGGTAATGTCCAGGTAAGGGTCGAAGGTGTCTGACACTCCCTGGCAGTGGCGACACTGGATTCGAGACCTCCAGTAGCCGCCAAAGATTCGGCGGATCAGGGTGGTGTCTTCGGAGAGGCCGCGCAAGTGCCTGTGGCTCCGCAGGCAGGCTTTCTGCATGGCGTCCAGAGTGGACGTGAGAAATTCATGGGCGTCTTCCTGTTGGTGTCTATGGAGGCCTCTAGCCAGCGCGTGTGAGGGCTCCATGACGTCACCTGGATGGCTGAGGGCTCGGGTGATGTGATCCTGCATTGCACACAGCACGCAGTAGCCCTGCTGCCCACAGCTTGCGGCGTGCTCCCGGGACAGCATGTAGTCGGCGAGGGGCGGCGTGTACGTCAGACACTGCAGCGCCGCGTTCACGTAGCAGGTGTCCCCCATGTTGCGGAGCCCTGCCCCGACCCCGGAAGACCTGCTCCAAGTCGAGGCGAGTGTCAAATGGGGAGCAAGCACCCCGTCGTCGCGGCAGGCGCTCTGCTTCTGGGATGTCCGCCAGGGCCGGTGAGCCAGAGAGGGAGCGCAGTGCCTTGCGGGACCGGCTGCCGGGAGGCAGGAAGTGCTGGGTTTGGGAGAGACGGCCAACTGACCCTGACCTCCGCAGTGGAGAGAAGGCGCCTCCATGGCTGTGGAAACAAAGATGGCCAGTGTCTTAGGCTGGGTTCTCTGGAGAAGCAAAACCGGCAAAGCCTACGGACATCCAAATAGAGAGCTTTCCAACAAGGCAATGGCTCAGGCGGTTGTAAAGGCTGGAACGTCCCGAATGCACAGGCCAGGCCCGAGGCTTCTCCTGCTGCACGGAGCCGCAGGGGGCTGGCCAACGCCAGATTGGCAGGTGGGAGAGCAGGGCTCTTCCTCACGGGCCGAAGGATCCCAGGATGGACGGGCCAGCCCGCAGCAAAGCTCCTACCTCAAGTCCGCAGAAACGGAGGTCAGAACAACAGCAGCCAGCCACAGGACCCAGAGTCAGCAAAAGCCCGCCAGCCTTGTCCCAGAGCCGGCTTAGGTCAACGAAGGCCACACCCCCAAGGAAACTCCCTTTCACCTGATTGGCTACTCGCAGCAGATGCCATCATGGAAGTCATCCCACTCTATCAAATCTCATCATGGGAGTGATCACGTCATCATGGGACCGCCAAGCTACACCGGAACTGCCAGACCGCTGGGAATCACGGCCCAGCCAGGCGACACAAGAGCTTAACCATCACAGCCAGGCTTCCCCTGCCTCGACATCAACGAGCAGGGCAGAACCAAGCTCCCGCTTCACGGGCAAGCCTCCGAATGGCCGGCTTGGCCAGCCGCTGCTCTCCCATCAGCCCTCTTCGGGGCCGGCCCTGCGCATACCACCACCTCCACTGGCGCTGAGCCCCCACTAACCCCAAGGTCCGACCTGTTCCACCGGGCGCCTTGCTCCCTCCGGGCCGTACCCCGCATCTCCTCCCTCCCTCCCCTTTGCCACTGGCTCCCCTAGTCAGGAGTCCACGCCCGGCCACGGGCCAGATCTCCGCTCTGAGTGTCTGGCCAGCCCCACTCACCCCTGAGTCCAGGGAACACCTTTCCGTCAACCCTTACCTTTCCTGTCTGGCATACACCCAAAGACAGGGGTACGGAGTCGGGGCATCTCGGAGTCGGTATCCTTTTGACTTTGTGTGTGTGTGTGTGTGTGTGTGTGTGTGTGTGTGTGTGTGTGTGTGTGTGTGGGTGTGCGCACGCGCCCGCTTTAGGTGGAAGTTTACAACTCAACTTTATTGCTCATTCTAAAATTTACACGCATATTGTTTTGTGACATCCGTTGCGATCCCCACAACATGACAGTGCGCTCCCCCCTCTCCACCCAGGTTTCCCGTGTCCCTTCACCCATTTCCGGTCCCGTCCTGCTTTGTCCTCCTCCTTTCCCACGGGCGCTGTCCTTTTGGTCTTGAATGCTCCGTGGACCTAAGAAGCACCTTCCTCAGGTGTGTTATTTTTTGTGCGTCACAGGCCTGCCCAATCTACTGGAATCCATCGAGTGACCAGGTACCCTTCCCTCTCTTCTTCCTCTTCTTCTTGCTACCTCTGACATCCCTGCGTGGGAAGACGTCATTGCCACAGTGGATGGCCACCGGAGCGGGGATGTCCCTGGCCGGATCCTTCAGGCGGTGGCCTTCTTGCTCCCCGTGATCCTTTGCCACCCCACTCCTGGGTTTCGGCTTGTGAATGACCACTGCGTTGGAAGGCAGTGCACTCTCTACTACCCTGATGTTGAAGTGGGGCTTCAGTCGGTCTCGCGCTTGGAGGATTTTCCACTCCTCCAAGGTCATTTGTCGGCTGGCTGGTCCTCCCAGTTGCTCCTCGTCCGCGGCTACAACGTTGACTTTGGCGTCCCCTTCGGGCACCCCTGGCCTAGGCCCCTCGTCCGCGGCCTCCATCCCGTGGCCTCCTGATGCGCCGCCCCGTGCCACACCCCCACTCCCTCTGACCAACTCGCTCTGGTGGATGTAAAACAGGGCGTAGGCTTGTTGGCTCAGCACACAAGTCACATCGCATGCCGAGACCTCGGCATCGTCCATTCGGTACCACTTGCCGTTGCCAGCCTTGACGTAAGAGAGGTAGTGGCCCGTGTGGCAAGTCCACCCAACATGGACCAGCACTGCGTAGAGTCTGTAAGCAGCCGGTCCTCCGTCCTGCCGAGACAGGCATCTGCTCACGTCCAGACTCTCAGGGTAGCGCACCTGCTTAGCATTTTTGTCACCGCTCAGGTCTGAGAAGCGTTTCAGTACAAGGACGAGGGCCTCGGGGCAAGTGTGCAAAGTCAGCGTCTTGGAAGCGGGCATCTTCCTCTGACAAATCCTACACTGATAGGAATTTTCACCATCCAGCTCTTCGGCCGTGACCAGCTGTTCCAAAGCTTGGTTCACACTCTGAGCTGCCTGGATATCCAGGGTAATGTCCAGGTAAGGGTCGAAGGTGTCTGACACTCCCTGGCAGTGGCGACACTGGATTCGAGACCTCCAGTAGCCGCCAAAGATTCGGCGGATCAGGGTGGTGTCTTCGGAGAGGCCGCGCAAGTGCCTGTGGCTCCGCAGGCAGGCTTTCTGCATGGCGTCCAGAGTGGACGTGAGAAATTCATGGGCGTCTTCCTGTTGGTGTCTATGGAGGCCTCTAGCCAGCGCGTGTGAGGGCTCCATGACGTCACCTGGATGGCTGAGGGCTCGGGTGATGTGATCCTGCATTGCACACAGCACGCAGTAGCCCTGCTGCCCACAGCTTGCGGCGTGCTCCCGGGACAGCATGTAGTCGGCGAGGGGCGGCGTGTACGTCAGACACTGCAGCGCCGCGTTCACGTAGCAGGTGTCCCCCATGTTGCGGAGCCCTGCCCCGACCCCGGAAGACCTGCTCCAAGTCGAGGCGAGTGTCAAATGGGGAGCAAGCACCCCGTCGTCGCGGCAGGCGCTCTGCTTCTGGGATGTCCGCCAGGGCCGGTGAGCCAGAGAGGGAGCGCAGTGCCTTGCGGGACCGGCTGCCGGGAGGCAGGAAGTGCTGGGTTTGGGAGAGACGGCCAACTGACCCTGACCTCCGCAGTGGAGAGAAGGCGCCTCCATGGCTGTGGAAACAAAGATGGCCAGTGTCTTAGGCTGGGTTCTCTGGAGAAGCAAAACCGGCAAAGCCTACGGACATCCAAATAGAGAGCTTTCCAACAAGGCAATGGCTCAGGCGGTTGTAAAGGCTGGAACGTCCCGAATGCACAGGCCAGGCCCGAGGCTTCTCCTGCTGCACGGAGCCGCAGGGGGCTGGCCAACGCCAGATTGGCAGGTGGGAGAGCAGGGCTCTTCCTCACGGGCCGAAGGATCCCAGGATGGACGGGCCAGCCCGCAGCAAAGCTCCTACCTCAAGTCCGCAGAAACGGAGGTCAGAACAACAGCAGCCAGCCACAGGACCCAGAGTCAGCAAAAGCCCGCCAGCCTTGTCCCAGAGCCGGCTTAGGTCAACGAAGGCCACACCCCCAAGGAAACTCCCTTTCACCTGATTGGCTACTCGCAGCAGATGCCATCATGGAAGTCATCCCACTCTATCAAATCTCATCATGGGAGTGATCACGTCATCATGGGACCGCCAAGCTACACCGGAACTGCCAGACCGCTGGGAATCACGGCCCAGCCAGGCGACACAAGAGCTTAACCATCACAGCCAGGCTTCCCCTGCCTCGACATCAACGAGCAGGGCAGAACCAAGCTCCCGCTTCACGGGCAAGCCTCCGAATGGCCGGCTTGGCCAGCCGCTGCTCTCCCATCAGCCCTCTTCGGGGCCGGCCCTGCGCATACCACCACCTCCACTGGCGCTGAGCCCCCACTAACCCCAAGGTCCGACCTGTTCCACCGGGCGCCTTGCTCCCTCCGGGCCGTACCCCGCATCTCCTCCCTCCCTCCCCTTTGCCACTGGCTCCCCTAGTCAGGAGTCCACGCCCGGCCACGGGCCAGATCTCCGCTCTCAGTGTCTGGCCAGCCCCACTCACCCCTGAGTCCAGGGAACACCTTTCCATCAACCCTTACCTTTCCTGTCTGGCATACACCCAAAGACAGGGGTACGGAGTCGGGGCATCTCGGAGTCGGTATCCTTTTGACTTTGTGTGTGTGTGTGTGTGTGTGTGTGTGTGTGTGGGTGTGCGCGCGCGCCCGCTTTAGGTGGAAGTTTACAACTCAACTTTATTGCTCATTCTAAAATTTACACGCATATTGTTTTGTGACATCCGTTGCGATCCCCACAACATGACAGTGCGCTCCCCCCTCTCCACCCAGGTTTCCCGTGTCCCTTCACCCATTTCCGGTCCCGTCCTGCTTTGTCCTCCTCCTTTCCCACGGGCGCTGTCCTTTTGGTCTTGAATGCTCCGTGGACCTAAGAAGCACCTTCCTCAGGTGTGTTATTTTTTGTGCGTCACAGGCCTGCCCAATCTACTGGAATCCATCGAGTGACCAGGTACCCTTCCCTCTCTTCTTCCTCTTCTTCTTGCTACCTCTGACATCCCTGCGTGGGAAGACGTCATTGCCACAGTGGATGGCCACCGGAGCGGGGATGTCCCTGGCCGGATCCTTCAGGCGGTGGCCTTCTTGCTCCCCGTGATCCTTTGCCACCCCACTCCTGGGTTTCGGCTTGTGAATGACCACTGCGTTGGAAGGCAGTGCACTCTCTACTACCCTGATGTTGAAGTGGGGCTTCAGTCGGTCTCGCGCTTGGAGGATTTTCCACTCCTCCAAGGTCATTTGTCGGCTGGCTGGTCCTCCCAGTTGCTCCTCGTCCGCGGCTACAACGTTGACTTTGGCGTCCCCTTCAGGCACCCCTGGCCTAGGCCCCTCGTCCGCGGCCTCCATCCCGTGGCCTCCTGATGCGCCGCCCCGTGCCACACCCCCACTCCCTCTGACCAACTCGCTCTGGTGGATGTAAAACAGGGCGTAGGCTTGTTGGCTCAGCACACAAGTCACATCGCATGCCGAGACCTCGGCATCGTCCATTCGGTACCACTTGCCGTTGCCAGCCTTGACGTAAGAGAGGTAGTGGCCCGTGTGGCAAGTCCACCCAACATGGACCAGCACTGCGTAGAGTCTGTAAGCAGCCGGTCCTCCGTCCTGCCGAGACAGGCATCTGCTCACGTCCAGACTCTCAGGGTAGCGCACCTGCTTAGCATTTTTGTCACCGCTCAGGTCTGAGAAGCGTTTCAGTACAAGGACGAGGGCCTCGGGGCAAGTGTGCAAAGTCAGCGTCTTGGAAGCGGGCATCTTCCTCTGACAAATCCTACACTGATAGGAATTTTCACCATCCAGCTCTTCGGCCGTGACCAGCTGTTCCAAAGCTTGGTTCACACTCTGAGCTGCCTGGATATCCAGGGTAATGTCCAGGTAAGGGTCGAAGGTGTCTGACACTCCCTGGCAGTGGCGACACTGGATTCGAGACCTCCAGTAGCCGCCAAAGATTCGGCGGATCAGGGTGGTGTCTTCGGAGAGGCCGCGCAAGTGCCTGTGGCTCCGCAGGCAGGCTTTCTGCATGGCGTCCAGAGTGGACGTGAGAAATTCATGGGCGTCTTCCTGTTGGTGTCTATGGAGGCCTCTAGCCAGCGCGTGTGAGGGCTCCATGACGTCACCTGGATGGCTGAGGGCTCGGGTGATGTGATCCTGCATTGCACACAGCACGCAGTAGCCCTGCTGCCCACAGCTTGCGGCGTGCTCCCGGGACAGCATGTAGTCGGCGAGGGGCGGCGTGTACGTCAGACACTGCAGCGCCGCGTTCACGTAGCAGGTGTCCCCCATGTTGCGGAGCCCTGCCCCGACCCCGGAAGACCTGCTCCAAGTCGAGGCGAGTGTCAAATGGGGAGCAAGCACCCCGTCGTCGCGGCAGGCGCTCTGCTTCTGGGATGTCCGCCAGGGCCGGTGAGCCAGAGAGGGAGCGCAGTGCCTTGCGGGACCGGCTGCCGGGAGGCAGGAAGTGCTGGGTTTGGGAGAGACGGCCAACTGACCCTGACCTCCGCAGTGGAGAGAAGGCGCCTCCATGGCTGTGGAAACAAAGATGGCCAGTGTCTTAGGCTGGGTTCTCTGGAGAAGCAAAACCGGCAAAGCCTACGGACATCCAAATAGAGAGCTTTCCAACAAGGCAATGGCTCAGGCGGTTGTAAAGGCTGGAACGTCCCGAATGCACAGGCCAGGCCCGAGGCTTCTCCTGCTGCACGGAGCCGCAGGGGGCTGGCCAACGCCAGATTGGCAGGTGGGAGAGCAGGGCTCTTCCTCACGGGCCGAAGGATCCCAGGATGGACGGGCCAGCCCGCAGCAAAGCTCCTACCTCAAGTCCGCAGAAACGGAGGTCAGAACAACAGCAGCCAGCCACAGGACCCAGAGTCAGCAAAAGCCCGCCAGCCTTGTCCCAGAGCCGGCTTAGGTCAACGAAGGCCACACCCCCAAGGAAACTCCCTTTCACCTGATTGGCTACTCGCAGCAGATGCCATCATGGAAGTCATCCCACTCTATCAAATCTCATCATGGGAGTGATCACGTCATCATGGGACCGCCAAGCTACACCGGAACTGCCAGACCGCTGGGAATCACGGCCCAGCCAGGCGACACAAGAGCTTAACCATCACAGCCAGGCTTCCCCTGCCTCGACATCAACGAGCAGGGCAGAACCAAGCTCCCGCTTCACGGGCAAGCCTCCGAATGGCCGGCTTGGCCAGCCGCTGCTCTCCCATCAGCCCTCTTCGGGGCCGGCCCTGCGCATACCACCACCTCCACTGGCGCTGAGCCCCCACTAACCCCAAGGTCCGACCTGTTCCACCGGGCGCCTTGCTCCCTCCGGGCCGTACCCCGCATCTCCTCCCTCCCTCCCCTTTGCCACTGGCTCCCCTAGTCAGGAGTCCACGCCCGGCCACGGGCCAGATCTCCGCTCTCAGTGTCTGGCCAGCCCCACTCACCCCTGAGTCCAGGGAACACCTTTCCATCAACCCTTACCTTTCCTGTCTGGCATACACCCAAAGACAGGGGTACGGAGTCGGGGCATCTCGGAGTCGGTATCCTTTTGACTTTGTGTGTGTGTGTGTGTGTGTGTGTGTGTGTGTGGGTGTGCGCGCGCGCCCGCTTTAGGTGGAAGTTTACAACTCAACTTTATTGCTCATTCTAAAATTTACACGCATATTGTTTTGTGACATCCGTTGCGATCCCCACAACATGACAGTGCGCTCCCCCCTCTCCACCCAGGTTTCCCGTGTCCCTTCACCCATTTCCGGTCCCGTCCTGCTTTGTCCTCCTCCTTTCCCACGGGCGCTGTCCTTTTGGTCTTGAATGCTCCGTGGACCTAAGAAGCACCTTCCTCAGGTGTGTTATTTTTTGTGCGTCACAGGCCTGCCCAATCTACTGGAATCCATCGAGTGACCAGGTACCCTTCCCTCTCTTCTTCCTCTTCTTCTTGCTACCTCTGACATCCCTGCGTGGGAAGACGTCATTGCCACAGTGGATGGCCACCGGAGCGGGGATGTCCCTGGCCGGATCCTTCAGGCGGTGGCCTTCTTGCTCCCCGTGATCCTTTGCCACCCCACTCCTGGGTTTCGGCTTGTGAATGACCACTGCGTTGGAAGGCAGTGCACTCTCTACTACCCTGATGTTGAAGTGGGGCTTCAGTCGGTCTCGCGCTTGGAGGATTTTCCACTCCTCCAAGGTCATTTGTCGGCTGGCTGGTCCTCCCAGTTGCTCCTCGTCCGCGGCTACAACGTTGACTTTGGCGTCCCCTTCGGGCACCCCTGGCCTAGGCCCCTCGTCCGCGGCCTCCATCCCGTGGCCTCCTGATGCGCCGCCCCGTGCCACACCCCCACTCCCTCTGACCAACTCGCTCTGGTGGATGTAAAACAGGGCGTAGGCTTGTTGGCTCAGCACACAAGTCACATCGCATGCCGAGACCTCGGCATCGTCCATTCGGTACCACTTGCCGTTGCCAGCCTTGACGTAAGAGAGGTAGTGGCCCGTGTGGCAAGTCCACCCAACATGGACCAGCACTGCGTAGAGTCTGTAAGCAGCCGGTCCTCCGTCCTGCCGAGACAGGCATCTGCTCACGTCCAGACTCTCAGGGTAGCGCACCTGCTTAGCATTTTTGTCACCGCTCAGGTCTGAGAAGCGTTTCAGTACAAGGACGAGGGCCTCGGGGCAAGTGTGCAAAGTCAGCGTCTTGGAAGCGGGCATCTTCCTCTGACAAATCCTACACTGATAGGAATTTTCACCATCCAGCTCTTCGGCCGTGACCAGCTGTTCCAAAGCTTGGTTCACACTCTGAGCTGCCTGGATATCCAGGGTAATGTCCAGGTAAGGGTCGAAGGTGTCTGACACTCCCTGGCAGTGGCGACACTGGATTCGAGACCTCCAGTAGCCGCCAAAGATTCGGCGGATCAGGGTGGTGTCTTCGGAGAGGCCGCGCAAGTGCCTGTGGCTCCGCAGGCAGGCTTTCTGCATGGCGTCCAGAGTGGACGTGAGAAATTCATGGGCGTCTTCCTGTTGGTGTCTATGGAGGCCTCTAGCCAGCGCGTGTGAGGGCTCCATGACGTCACCTGGATGGCTGAGGGCTCGGGTGATGTGATCCTGCATTGCACACAGCACGCAGTAGCCCTGCTGCCCACAGCTTGCGGCGTGCTCCCGGGACAGCATGTAGTCGGCGAGGGGCGGCGTGTACGTCAGACACTGCAGCGCCGCGTTCACGTAGCAGGTGTCCCCCATGTTGCGGAGCCCTGCCCCGACCCCGGAAGACCTGCTCCAAGTCGAGGCGAGTGTCAAATGGGGAGCAAGCACCCCGTCGTCGCGGCAGGCGCTCTGCTTCTGGGATGTCCGCCAGGGCCGGTGAGCCAGAGAGGGAGCGCAGTGCCTTGCGGGACCGGCTGCCGGGAGGCAGGAAGTGCTGGGTTTGGGAGAGACGGCCAACTGACCCTGACCTCCGCAGTGGAGAGAAGGCGCCTCCATGGCTGTGGAAACAAAGATGGCCAGTGTCTTAGGCTGGGTTCTCTGGAGAAGCAAAACCGGCAAAGCCTACGGACATCCAAATAGAGAGCTTTCCAACAAGGCAATGGCTCAGGCGGTTGTAAAGGCTGGAACGTCCCGAATGCACAGGCCAGGCCCGAGGCTTCTCCTGCTGCACGGAGCCGCAGGGGGCTGGCCAACGCCAGATTGGCAGGTGGGAGAGCAGGGCTCTTCCTCACGGGCCGAAGGATCCCAGGATGGACGGGCCAGCCCGCAGCAAAGCTCCTACCTCAAGTCCGCAGAAACGGAGGTCAGAACAACAGCAGCCAGCCACAGGACCCAGAGTCAGCAAAAGCCCGCCAGCCTTGTCCCAGAGCCGGCTTAGGTCAACGAAGGCCACACCCCCAAGGAAACTCCCTTTCACCTGATTGGCTACTCGCAGCAGATGCCATCATGGAAGTCATCCCACTCTATCAAATCTCATCATGGGAGTGATCACGTCATCATGGGACCGCCAAGCTACACCGGAACTGCCAGACCGCTGGGAATCACGGCCCAGCCAGGCGACACAAGAGCTTAACCATCACAGCCAGGCTTCCCCTGCCTCGACATCAACGAGCAGGGCAGAACCAAGCTCCCGCTTCACGGGCAAGCCTCCGAATGGCCGGCTTGGCCAGCCGCTGCTCTCCCATCAGCCCTCTTCGGGGCCGGCCCTGCGCATACCACCACCTCCACTGGCGCTGAGCCCCCACTAACCCCAAGGTCCGACCTGTTCCACCGGGCGCCTTGCTCCCTCCGGGCCGTACCCCGCATCTCCTCCCTCCCTCCCCTTTGCCACTGGCTCCCCTAGTCAGGAGTCCACGCCCGGCCACGGGCCAGATCTCCGCTCTCAGTGTCTGGCCAGCCCCACTCACCCCTGAGTCCAGGGAACACCTTTCCATCAACCCTTACCTTTCCTGTCTGGCATACACCCAAAGACAGGGGTACGGAGTCGGGGCATCTCGGAGTCGGTATCCTTTTGACTTTGTGTGTGTGTGTGTGTGTGTGTGTGTGTGTGTGTGGGTGTGCGCGCGCGCCCGCTTTAGGTGGAAGTTTACAACTCAACTTTATTGCTCATTCTAAAATTTACACGCATATTGTTTTGTGACATCCGTTGCGATCCCCACAACATGACAGTGCGCTCCCCCCTCTCCACCCAGGTTTCCCGTGTCCCTTCACCCATTTCCGGTCCCGTCCTGCTTTGTCCTCCTCCTTTCCCACGGGCGCTGTCCTTTTGGTCTTGAATGCTCCGTGGACCTAAGAAGCACCTTCCTCAGGTGTGTTATTTTTTGTGCGTCACAGGCCTGCCCAATCTACTGGAATCCATCGAGTGACCAGGTACCCTTCCCTCTCTTCTTCCTCTTCTTCTTGCTACCTCTGACATCCCTGCGTGGGAAGACGTCATTGCCACAGTGGATGGCCACCGGAGCGGGGATGTCCCTGGCCGGATCCTTCAGGCGGTGGCCTTCTTGCTCCCCGTGATCCTTTGCCACCCCACTCCTGGGTTTCGGCTTGTGAATGACCACTGCGTTGGAAGGCAGTGCACTCTCTACTACCCTGATGTTGAAGTGGGGCTTCAGTCGGTCTCGCGCTTGGAGGATTTTCCACTCCTCCAAGGTCATTTGTCGGCTGGCTGGTCCTCCCAGTTGCTCCTCGTCCGCGGCTACAACGTTGACTTTGGCGTCCCCTTCGGGCACCCCTGGCCTAGGCCCCTCGTCCGCGGCCTCCATCCCGTGGCCTCCTGATGCGCCGCCCCGTGCCACACCCCCACTCCCTCTGACCAACTCGCTCTGGTGGATGTAAAACAGGGCGTAGGCTTGTTGGCTCAGCACACAAGTCACATCGCATGCCGAGACCTCGGCATCGTCCATTCGGTACCACTTGCCGTTGCCAGCCTTGACGTAAGAGAGGTAGTGGCCCGTGTGGCAAGTCCACCCAACATGGACCAGCACTGCGTAGAGTCTGTAAGCAGCCGGTCCTCCGTCCTGCCGAGACAGGCATCTGCTCACGTCCAGACTCTCAGGGTAGCGCACCTGCTTAGCATTTTTGTCACCGCTCAGGTCTGAGAAGCGTTTCAGTACAAGGACGAGGGCCTCGGGGCAAGTGTGCAAAGTCAGCGTCTTGGAAGCGGGCATCTTCCTCTGACAAATCCTACACTGATAGGAATTTTCACCATCCAGCTCTTCGGCCGTGACCAGCTGTTCCAAAGCTTGGTTCACACTCTGAGCTGCCTGGATATCCAGGGTAATGTCCAGGTAAGGGTCGAAGGTGTCTGACACTCCCTGGCAGTGGCGACACTGGATTCGAGACCTCCAGTAGCCGCCAAAGATTCGGCGGATCAGGGTGGTGTCTTCGGAGAGGCCGCGCAAGTGCCTGTGGCTCCGCAGGCAGGCTTTCTGCATGGCGTCCAGAGTGGACGTGAGAAATTCATGGGCGTCTTCCTGTTGGTGTCTATGGAGGCCTCTAGCCAGCGCGTGTGAGGGCTCCATGACGTCACCTGGATGGCTGAGGGCTCGGGTGATGTGATCCTGCATTGCACACAGCACGCAGTAGCCCTGCTGCCCACAGCTTGCGGCGTGCTCCCGGGACAGCATGTAGTCGGCGAGGGGCGGCGTGTACGTCAGACACTGCAGCGCCGCGTTCACGTAGCAGGTGTCCCCCATGTTGCGGAGCCCTGCCCCGACCCCGGAAGACCTGCTCCAAGTCGAGGCGAGTGTCAAATGGGGAGCAAGCACCCCGTCGTCGCGGCAGGCGCTCTGCTTCTGGGATGTCCGCCAGGGCCGGTGAGCCAGAGAGGGAGCGCAGTGCCTTGCGGGACCGGCTGCCGGGAGGCAGGAAGTGCTGGGTTTGGGAGAGACGGCCAACTGACCCTGACCTCCGCAGTGGAGAGAAGGCGCCTCCATGGCTGTGGAAACAAAGATGGCCAGTGTCTTAGGCTGGGTTCTCTGGAGAAGCAAAACCGGCAAAGCCTACGGACATCCAAATAGAGAGCTTTCCAACAAGGCAATGGCTCAGGCGGTTGTAAAGGCTGGAACGTCCCGAATGCACAGGCCAGGCCCGAGGCTTCTCCTGCTGCACGGAGCCGCAGGGGGCTGGCCAACGCCAGATTGGCAGGTGGGAGAGCAGGGCTCTTCCTCACGGGCCGAAGGATCCCAGGATGGACGGGCCAGCCCGCAGCAAAGCTCCTACCTCAAGTCCGCAGAAACGGAGGTCAGAACAACAGCAGCCAGCCACAGGACCCAGAGTCAGCAAAAGCCCGCCAGCCTTGTCCCAGAGCCGGCTTAGGTCAACGAAGGCCACACCCCCAAGGAAACTCCCTTTCACCTGATTGGCTACTCGCAGCAGATGCCATCATGGAAGTCATCCCACTCTATCAAATCTCATCATGGGAGTGATCACGTCATCATGGGACCGCCAAGCTACACCGGAACTGCCAGACCGCTGGGAATCACGGCCCAGCCAGGCGACACAAGAGCTTAACCATCACAGCCAGGCTTCCCCTGCCTCGACATCAACGAGCAGGGCAGAACCAAGCTCCCGCTTCACGGGCAAGCCTCCGAATGGCCGGCTTGGCCAGCCGCTGCTCTCCCATCAGCCCTCTTCGGGGCCGGCCCTGCGCATACCACCACCTCCACTGGCGCTGAGCCCCCACTAACCCCAAGGTCCGACCTGTTCCACCGGGCGCCTTGCTCCCTCCGGGCCGTACCCCGCATCTCCTCCCTCCCTCCCCTTTGCCACTGGCTCCCCTAGTCAGGAGTCCACGCCCGGCCACGGGCCAGATCTCCGCTCTCAGTGTCTGGCCAGCCCCACTCACCCCTGAGTCCAGGGAACACCTTTCCATCAACCCTTACCTTTCCTGTCTGGCATACACCCAAAGACAGGGGTACGGAGTCGGGGCATCTCGGAGTCGGTATCCTTTTGACTTTGTGTGTGTGTGTGTGTGTGTGTGTGTGTGTGTGTGGGTGTGCGCGCGCGCCCGCTTTAGGTGGAAGTTTACAACTCAACTTTATTGCTCATTCTAAAATTTACACGCATATTGTTTTGTGACATCCGTTGCGATCCCCACAACATGACAGTGCGCTCCCCCCTCTCCACCCAGGTTTCCCGTGTCCCTTCACCCATTTCCGGTCCCGTCCTGCTTTGTCCTCCTCCTTTCCCACGGGCGCTGTCCTTTTGGTCTTGAATGCTCCGTGGACCTAAGAAGCACCTTCCTCAGGTGTGTTATTTTTTGTGCGTCACAGGCCTGCCCAATCTACTGGAATCCATCGAGTGACCAGGTACCCTTCCCTCTCTTCTTCCTCTTCTTCTTGCTACCTCTGACATCCCTGCGTGGGAAGACGTCATTGCCACAGTGGATGGCCACCGGAGCGGGGATGTCCCTGGCCGGATCCTTCAGGCGGTGGCCTTCTTGCTCCCCGTGATCCTTTGCCACCCCACTCCTGGGTTTCGGCTTGTGAATGACCACTGCGTTGGAAGGCAGTGCACTCTCTACTACCCTGATGTTGAAGTGGGGCTTCAGTCGGTCTCGCGCTTGGAGGATTTTCCACTCCTCCAAGGTCATTTGTCGGCTGGCTGGTCCTCCCAGTTGCTCCTCGTCCGCGGCTACAACGTTGACTTTGGCGTCCCCTTCGGGCACCCCTGGCCTAGGCCCCTCGTCCGCGGCCTCCATCCCGTGGCCTCCTGATGCGCCGCCCCGTGCCACACCCCCACTCCCTCTGACCAACTCGCTCTGGTGGATGTAAAACAGGGCGTAGGCTTGTTGGCTCAGCACACAAGTCACATCGCATGCCGAGACCTCGGCATCGTCCATTCGGTACCACTTGCCGTTGCCAGCCTTGACGTAAGAGAGGTAGTGGCCCGTGTGGCAAGTCCACCCAACATGGACCAGCACTGCGTAGAGTCTGTAAGCAGCCGGTCCTCCGTCCTGCCGAGACAGGCATCTGCTCACGTCCAGACTCTCAGGGTAGCGCACCTGCTTAGCATTTTTGTCACCGCTCAGGTCTGAGAAGCGTTTCAGTACAAGGACGAGGGCCTCGGGGCAAGTGTGCAAAGTCAGCGTCTTGGAAGCGGGCATCTTCCTCTGACAAATCCTACACTGATAGGAATTTTCACCATCCAGCTCTTCGGCCGTGACCAGCTGTTCCAAAGCTTGGTTCACACTCTGAGCTGCCTGGATATCCAGGGTAATGTCCAGGTAAGGGTCGAAGGTGTCTGACACTCCCTGGCAGTGGCGACACTGGATTCGAGACCTCCAGTAGCCGCCAAAGATTCGGCGGATCAGGGTGGTGTCTTCGGAGAGGCCGCGCAAGTGCCTGTGGCTCCGCAGGCAGGCTTTCTGCATGGCGTCCAGAGTGGACGTGAGAAATTCATGGGCGTCTTCCTGTTGGTGTCTATGGAGGCCTCTAGCCAGCGCGTGTGAGGGCTCCATGACGTCACCTGGATGGCTGAGGGCTCGGGTGATGTGATCCTGCATTGCACACAGCACGCAGTAGCCCTGCTGCCCACAGCTTGCGGCGTGCTCCCGGGACAGCATGTAGTCGGCGAGGGGCGGCGTGTACGTCAGACACTGCAGCGCCGCGTTCACGTAGCAGGTGTCCCCCATGTTGCGGAGCCCTGCCCCGACCCCGGAAGACCTGCTCCAAGTCGAGGCGAGTGTCAAATGGGGAGCAAGCACCCCGTCGTCGCGGCAGGCGCTCTGCTTCTGGGATGTCCGCCAGGGCCGGTGAGCCAGAGAGGGAGCGCAGTGCCTTGCGGGACCGGCTGCCGGGAGGCAGGAAGTGCTGGGTTTGGGAGAGACGGCCAACTGACCCTGACCTCCGCAGTGGAGAGAAGGCGCCTCCATGGCTGTGGAAACAAAGATGGCCAGTGTCTTAGGCTGGGTTCTCTGGAGAAGCAAAACCGGCAAAGCCTACGGACATCCAAATAGAGAGCTTTCCAACAAGGCAATGGCTCAGGCGGTTGTAAAGGCTGGAACGTCCCGAATGCACAGGCCAGGCCCGAGGCTTCTCCTGCTGCACGGAGCCGCAGGGGGCTGGCCAACGCCAGATTGGCAGGTGGGAGAGCAGGGCTCTTCCTCACGGGCCGAAGGATCCCAGGATGGACGGGCCAGCCCGCAGCAAAGCTCCTACCTCAAGTCCGCAGAAACGGAGGTCAGAACAACAGCAGCCAGCCACAGGACCCAGAGTCAGCAAAAGCCCGCCAGCCTTGTCCCAGAGCCGGCTTAGGTCAACGAAGGCCACACCCCCAAGGAAACTCCCTTTCACCTGATTGGCTACTCGCAGCAGATGCCATCATGGAAGTCATCCCACTCTATCAAATCTCATCATGGGAGTGATCACGTCATCATGGGACCGCCAAGCTACACCGGAACTGCCAGACCGCTGGGAATCACGGCCCAGCCAGGCGACACAAGAGCTTAACCATCACAGCCAGGCTTCCCCTGCCTCGACATCAACGAGCAGGGCAGAACCAAGCTCCCGCTTCACGGGCAAGCCTCCGAATGGCCGGCTTGGCCAGCCGCTGCTCTCCCATCAGCCCTCTTCGGGGCCGGCCCTGCGCATACCACCACCTCCACTGGCGCTGAGCCCCCACTAACCCCAAGGTCCGACCTGTTCCACCGGGCGCCTTGCTCCCTCCGGGCCGTACCCCGCATCTCCTCCCTCCCTCCCCTTTGCCACTGGCTCCCCTAGTCAGGAGTCCACGCCCGGCCACGGGCCAGATCTCCGCTCTCAGTGTCTGGCCAGCCCCACTCACCCCTGAGTCCAGGGAACACCTTTCCATCAACCCTTACCTTTCCTGTCTGGCATACACCCAAAGACAGGGGTACGGAGTCGGGGCATCTCGGAGTCGGTATCCTTTTGACTTTGTGTGTGTGTGTGTGTGTGTGTGTGTGTGTGTGGGTGTGCGCGCGCGCCCGCTTTAGGTGGAAGTTTACAACTCAACTTTATTGCTCATTCTAAAATTTACACGCATATTGTTTTGTGACATCCGTTGCGATCCCCACAACATGACAGTGCGCTCCCCCCTCTCCACCCAGGTTTCCCGTGTCCCTTCACCCATTTCCGGTCCCGTCCTGCTTTGTCCTCCTCCTTTCCCACGGGCGCTGTCCTTTTGGTCTTGAATGCTCCGTGGACCTAAGAAGCACCTTCCTCAGGTGTGTTATTTTTTGTGCGTCACAGGCCTGCCCAATCTACTGGAATCCATCGAGTGACCAGGTACCCTTCCCTCTCTTCTTCCTCTTCTTCTTGCTACCTCTGACATCCCTGCGTGGGAAGACGTCATTGCCACAGTGGATGGCCACCGGAGCGGGGATGTCCCTGGCCGGATCCTTCAGGCGGTGGCCTTCTTGCTCCCCGTGATCCTTTGCCACCCCACTCCTGGGTTTCGGCTTGTGAATGACCACTGCGTTGGAAGGCAGTGCACTCTCTACTACCCTGATGTTGAAGTGGGGCTTCAGTCGGTCTCGCGCTTGGAGGATTTTCCACTCCTCCAAGGTCATTTGTCGGCTGGCTGGTCCTCCCAGTTGCTCCTCGTCCGCGGCTACAACGTTGACTTTGGCGTCCCCTTCGGGCACCCCTGGCCTAGGCCCCTCGTCCGCGGCCTCCATCCCGTGGCCTCCTGATGCGCCGCCCCGTGCCACACCCCCACTCCCTCTGACCAACTCGCTCTGGTGGATGTAAAACAGGGCGTAGGCTTGTTGGCTCAGCACACAAGTCACATCGCATGCCGAGACCTCGGCATCGTCCATTCGGTACCACTTGCCGTTGCCAGCCTTGACGTAAGAGAGGTAGTGGCCCGTGTGGCAAGTCCACCCAACATGGACCAGCACTGCGTAGAGTCTGTAAGCAGCCGGTCCTCCGTCCTGCCGAGACAGGCATCTGCTCACGTCCAGACTCTCAGGGTAGCGCACCTGCTTAGCATTTTTGTCACCGCTCAGGTCTGAGAAGCGTTTCAGTACAAGGACGAGGGCCTCGGGGCAAGTGTGCAAAGTCAGCGTCTTGGAAGCGGGCATCTTCCTCTGACAAATCCTACACTGATAGGAATTTTCACCATCCAGCTCTTCGGCCGTGACCAGCTGTTCCAAAGCTTGGTTCACACTCTGAGCTGCCTGGATATCCAGGGTAATGTCCAGGTAAGGGTCGAAGGTGTCTGACACTCCCTGGCAGTGGCGACACTGGATTCGAGACCTCCAGTAGCCGCCAAAGATTCGGCGGATCAGGGTGGTGTCTTCGGAGAGGCCGCGCAAGTGCCTGTGGCTCCGCAGGCAGGCTTTCTGCATGGCGTCCAGAGTGGACGTGAGAAATTCATGGGCGTCTTCCTGTTGGTGTCTATGGAGGCCTCTAGCCAGCGCGTGTGAGGGCTCCATGACGTCACCTGGATGGCTGAGGGCTCGGGTGATGTGATCCTGCATTGCACACAGCACGCAGTAGCCCTGCTGCCCACAGCTTGCGGCGTGCTCCCGGGACAGCATGTAGTCGGCGAGGGGCGGCGTGTACGTCAGACACTGCAGCGCCGCGTTCACGTAGCAGGTGTCCCCCATGTTGCGGAGCCCTGCCCCGACCCCGGAAGACCTGCTCCAAGTCGAGGCGAGTGTCAAATGGGGAGCAAGCACCCCGTCGTCGCGGCAGGCGCTCTGCTTCTGGGATGTCCGCCAGGGCCGGTGAGCCAGAGAGGGAGCGCAGTGCCTTGCGGGACCGGCTGCCGGGAGGCAGGAAGTGCTGGGTTTGGGAGAGACGGCCAACTGACCCTGACCTCCGCAGTGGAGAGAAGGCGCCTCCATGGCTGTGGAAACAAAGATGGCCAGTGTCTTAGGCTGGGTTCTCTGGAGAAGCAAAACCGGCAAAGCCTACGGACATCCAAATAGAGAGCTTTCCAACAAGGCAATGGCTCAGGCGGTTGTAAAGGCTGGAACGTCCCGAATGCACAGGCCAGGCCCGAGGCTTCTCCTGCTGCACGGAGCCGCAGGGGGCTGGCCAACGCCAGATTGGCAGGTGGGAGAGCAGGGCTCTTCCTCACGGGCCGAAGGATCCCAGGATGGACGGGCCAGCCCGCAGCAAAGCTCCTACCTCAAGTCCGCAGAAACGGAGGTCAGAACAACAGCAGCCAGCCACAGGACCCAGAGTCAGCAAAAGCCCGCCAGCCTTGTCCCAGAGCCGGCTTAGGTCAACGAAGGCCACACCCCCAAGGAAACTCCCTTTCACCTGATTGGCTACTCGCAGCAGATGCCATCATGGAAGTCATCCCACTCTATCAAATCTCATCATGGGAGTGATCACGTCATCATGGGACCGCCAAGCTACACCGGAACTGCCAGACCGCTGGGAATCACGGCCCAGCCAGGCGACACAAGAGCTTAACCATCACAGCCAGGCTTCCCCTGCCTCGACATCAACGAGCAGGGCAGAACCAAGCTCCCGCTTCACGGGCAAGCCTCCGAATGGCCGGCTTGGCCAGCCGCTGCTCTCCCATCAGCCCTCTTCGGGGCCGGCCCTGCGCATACCACCACCTCCACTGGCGCTGAGCCCCCACTAACCCCAAGGTCCGACCTGTTCCACCGGGCGCCTTGCTCCCTCCGGGCCGTACCCCGCATCTCCTCCCTCCCTCCCCTTTGCCACTGGCTCCCCTAGTCAGGAGTCCACGCCCGGCCACGGGCCAGATCTCCGCTCTCAGTGTCTGGCCAGCCCCACTCACCCCTGAGTCCAGGGAACACCTTTCCATCAACCCTTACCTTTCCTGTCTGGCATACACCCAAAGACAGGGGTACGGAGTCGGGGCATCTCGGAGTCGGTATCCTTTTGACTTTGTGTGTGTGTGTGTGTGTGTGTGTGTGTGTGTGGGTGTGCGCGCGCGCCCGCTTTAGGTGGAAGTTTACAACTCAACTTTATTGCTCATTCTAAAATTTACACGCATATTGTTTTGTGACATCCGTTGCGATCCCCACAACATGACAGTGCGCTCCCCCCTCTCCACCCAGGTTTCCCGTGTCCCTTCACCCATTTCCGGTCCCGTCCTGCTTTGTCCTCCTCCTTTCCCACGGGCGCTGTCCTTTTGGTCTTGAATGCTCCGTGGACCTAAGAAGCACCTTCCTCAGGTGTGTTATTTTTTGTGCGTCACAGGCCTGCCCAATCTACTGGAATCCATCGAGTGACCAGGTACCCTTCCCTCTCTTCTTCCTCTTCTTCTTGCTACCTCTGACATCCCTGCGTGGGAAGACGTCATTGCCACAGTGGATGGCCACCGGAGCGGGGATGTCCCTGGCCGGATCCTTCAGGCGGTGGCCTTCTTGCTCCCCGTGATCCTTTGCCACCCCACTCCTGGGTTTCGGCTTGTGAATGACCACTGCGTTGGAAGGCAGTGCACTCTCTACTACCCTGATGTTGAAGTGGGGCTTCAGTCGGTCTCGCGCTTGGAGGATTTTCCACTCCTCCAAGGTCATTTGTCGGCTGGCTGGTCCTCCCAGTTGCTCCTCGTCCGCGGCTACAACGTTGACTTTGGCGTCCCCTTCGGGCACCCCTGGCCTAGGCCCCTCGTCCGCGGCCTCCATCCCGTGGCCTCCTGATGCGCCGCCCCGTGCCACACCCCCACTCCCTCTGACCAACTCGCTCTGGTGGATGTAAAACAGGGCGTAGGCTTGTTGGCTCAGCACACAAGTCACATCGCATGCCGAGACCTCGGCATCGTCCATTCGGTACCACTTGCCGTTGCCAGCCTTGACGTAAGAGAGGTAGTGGCCCGTGTGGCAAGTCCACCCAACATGGACCAGCACTGCGTAGAGTCTGTAAGCAGCCGGTCCTCCGTCCTGCCGAGACAGGCATCTGCTCACGTCCAGACTCTCAGGGTAGCGCACCTGCTTAGCATTTTTGTCACCGCTCAGGTCTGAGAAGCGTTTCAGTACAAGGACGAGGGCCTCGGGGCAAGTGTGCAAAGTCAGCGTCTTGGAAGCGGGCATCTTCCTCTGACAAATCCTACACTGATAGGAATTTTCACCATCCAGCTCTTCGGCCGTGACCAGCTGTTCCAAAGCTTGGTTCACACTCTGAGCTGCCTGGATATCCAGGGTAATGTCCAGGTAAGGGTCGAAGGTGTCTGACACTCCCTGGCAGTGGCGACACTGGATTCGAGACCTCCAGTAGCCGCCAAAGATTCGGCGGATCAGGGTGGTGTCTTCGGAGAGGCCGCGCAAGTGCCTGTGGCTCCGCAGGCAGGCTTTCTGCATGGCGTCCAGAGTGGACGTGAGAAATTCATGGGCGTCTTCCTGTTGGTGTCTATGGAGGCCTCTAGCCAGCGCGTGTGAGGGCTCCATGACGTCACCTGGATGGCTGAGGGCTCGGGTGATGTGATCCTGCATTGCACACAGCACGCAGTAGCCCTGCTGCCCACAGCTTGCGGCGTGCTCCCGGGACAGCATGTAGTCGGCGAGGGGCGGCGTGTACGTCAGACA
Source organism: Elephas maximus indicus (assembly GCF_024166365.1). Taxonomy (NCBI): domain Eukaryota; kingdom Metazoa; phylum Chordata; class Mammalia; order Proboscidea; family Elephantidae; genus Elephas; species Elephas maximus. The sequence continues at coordinate 120,249,704 of NC_064827.1, forward strand.
CTGCAGCGCCGCGTTCACGTAGCAGGTGTCCCCCATGTTGCGGAGCCCTGCCCCGACCCCGGAAGACCTGCTCCAAGTCGAGGCGAGTGTCAAATGGGGAGCAAGCACCCCGTCGTCGCGGCAGGCGCTCTGCTTCTGGGATGTCCGCCAGGGCCGGTGAGCCAGAGAGGGAGCGCAGTGCCTTGCGGGACCGGCTGCCGGGAGGCAGGAAGTGCTGGGTTTGGGAGAGACGGCCAACTGACCCTGACCTCCGCAGTGGAGAGAAGGCGCCTCCATGGCTGTGGAAACAAAGATGGCCAGTGTCTTAGGCTGGGTTCTCTGGAGAAGCAAAACCGGCAAAGCCTACGGACATCCAAATAGAGAGCTTTCCAACAAGGCAATGGCTCAGGCGGTTGTAAAGGCTGGAACGTCCCGAATGCACAGGCCAGGCCCGAGGCTTCTCCTGCTGCACGGAGCCGCAGGGGGCTGGCCAACGCCAGATTGGCAGGTGGGAGAGCAGGGCTCTTCCTCACGGGCCGAAGGATCCCAGGATGGACGGGCCAGCCCGCAGCAAAGCTCCTACCTCAAGTCCGCAGAAACGGAGGTCAGAACAACAGCAGCCAGCCACAGGACCCAGAGTCAGCAAAAGCCCGCCAGCCTTGTCCCAGAGCCGGCTTAGGTCAACGAAGGCCACACCCCCAAGGAAACTCCCTTTCACCTGATTGGCTACTCGCAGCAGATGCCATCATGGAAGTCATCCCACTCTATCAAATCTCATCATGGGAGTGATCACGTCATCATGGGACCGCCAAGCTACACCGGAACTGCCAGACCGCTGGGAATCACGGCCCAGCCAGGCGACACAAGAGCTTAACCATCACAGCCAGGCTTCCCCTGCCTCGACATCAACGAGCAGGGCAGAACCAAGCTCCCGCTTCACGGGCAAGCCTCCGAATGGCCGGCTTGGCCAGCCGCTGCTCTCCCATCAGCCCTCTTCGGGGCCGGCCCTGCGCATACCACCACCTCCACTGGCGCTGAGCCCCCACTAACCCCAAGGTCCGACCTGTTCCACCGGGCGCCTTGCTCCCTCCGGGCCGTACCCCGCATCTCCTCCCTCCCTCCCCTTTGCCACTGGCTCCCCTAGTCAGGAGTCCACGCCCGGCCACGGGCCAGATCTCCGCTCTCAGTGTCTGGCCAGCCCCACTCACCCCTGAGTCCAGGGAACACCTTTCCATCAACCCTTACCTTTCCTGTCTGGCATACACCCAAAGACAGGGGTACGGAGTCGGGGCATCTCGGAGTCGGTATCCTTTTGACTTTGTGTGTGTGTGTGTGTGTGTGTGTGTGTGTGTGGGTGTGCGCGCGCGCCCGCTTTAGGTGGAAGTTTACAACTCAACTTTATTGCTCATTCTAAAATTTACACGCATATTGTTTTGTGACATCCGTTGCGATCCCCACAACATGACAGTGCGCTCCCCCCTCTCCACCCAGGTTTCCCGTGTCCCTTCACCCATTTCCGGTCCCGTCCTGCTTTGTCCTCCTCCTTTCCCACGGGCGCTGTCCTTTTGGTCTTGAATGCTCCGTGGACCTAAGAAGCACCTTCCTCAGGTGTGTTATTTTTTGTGCGTCACAGGCCTGCCCAATCTACTGGAATCCATCGAGTGACCAGGTACCCTTCCCTCTCTTCTTCCTCTTCTTCTTGCTACCTCTGACATCCCTGCGTGGGAAGACGTCATTGCCACAGTGGATGGCCACCGGAGCGGGGATGTCCCTGGCCGGATCCTTCAGGCGGTGGCCTTCTTGCTCCCCGTGATCCTTTGCCACCCCACTCCTGGGTTTCGGCTTGTGAATGACCACTGCGTTGGAAGGCAGTGCACTCTCTACTACCCTGATGTTGAAGTGGGGCTTCAGTCGGTCTCGCGCTTGGAGGATTTTCCACTCCTCCAAGGTCATTTGTCGGCTGGCTGGTCCTCCCAGTTGCTCCTCGTCCGCGGCTACAACGTTGACTTTGGCGTCCCCTTCGGGCACCCCTGGCCTAGGCCCCTCGTCCGCGGCCTCCATCCCGTGGCCTCCTGATGCGCCGCCCCGTGCCACACCCCCACTCCCTCTGACCAACTCGCTCTGGTGGATGTAAAACAGGGCGTAGGCTTGTTGGCTCAGCACACAAGTCACATCGCATGCCGAGACCTCGGCATCGTCCATTCGGTACCACTTGCCGTTGCCAGCCTTGACGTAAGAGAGGTAGTGGCCCGTGTGGCAAGTCCACCCAACATGGACCAGCACTGCGTAGAGTCTGTAAGCAGCCGGTCCTCCGTCCTGCCGAGACAGGCATCTGCTCACGTCCAGACTCTCAGGGTAGCGCACCTGCTTAGCATTTTTGTCACCGCTCAGGTCTGAGAAGCGTTTCAGTACAAGGACGAGGGCCTCGGGGCAAGTGTGCAAAGTCAGCGTCTTGGAAGCGGGCATCTTCCTCTGACAAATCCTACACTGATAGGAATTTTCACCATCCAGCTCTTCGGCCGTGACCAGCTGTTCCAAAGCTTGGTTCACACTCTGAGCTGCCTGGATATCCAGGGTAATGTCCAGGTAAGGGTCGAAGGTGTCTGACACTCCCTGGCAGTGGCGACACTGGATTCGAGACCTCCAGTAGCCGCCAAAGATTCGGCGGATCAGGGTGGTGTCTTCGGAGAGGCCGCGCAAGTGCCTGTGGCTCCGCAGGCAGGCTTTCTGCATGGCGTCCAGAGTGGACGTGAGAAATTCATGGGCGTCTTCCTGTTGGTGTCTATGGAGGCCTCTAGCCAGCGCGTGTGAGGGCTCCATGACGTCACCTGGATGGCTGAGGGCTCGGGTGATGTGATCCTGCATTGCACACAGCACGCAGTAGCCCTGCTGCCCACAGCTTGCGGCGTGCTCCCGGGACAGCATGTAGTCGGCGAGGGGCGGCGTGTACGTCAGACACTGCAGCGCCGCGTTCACGTAGCAGGTGTCCCCCATGTTGCGGAGCCCTGCCCCGACCCCGGAAGACCTGCTCCAAGTCGAGGCGAGTGTCAAATGGGGAGCAAGCACCCCGTCGTCGCGGCAGGCGCTCTGCTTCTGGGATGTCCGCCAGGGCCGGTGAGCCAGAGAGGGAGCGCAGTGCCTTGCGGGACCGGCTGCCGGGAGGCAGGAAGTGCTGGGTTTGGGAGAGACGGCCAACTGACCCTGACCTCCGCAGTGGAGAGAAGGCGCCTCCATGGCTGTGGAAACAAAGATGGCCAGTGTCTTAGGCTGGGTTCTCTGGAGAAGCAAAACCGGCAAAGCCTACGGACATCCAAATAGAGAGCTTTCCAACAAGGCAATGGCTCAGGCGGTTGTAAAGGCTGGAACGTCCCGAATGCACAGGCCAGGCCCGAGGCTTCTCCTGCTGCACGGAGCCGCAGGGGGCTGGCCAACGCCAGATTGGCAGGTGGGAGAGCAGGGCTCTTCCTCACGGGCCGAAGGATCCCAGGATGGACGGGCCAGCCCGCAGCAAAGCTCCTACCTCAAGTCCGCAGAAACGGAGGTCAGAACAACAGCAGCCAGCCACAGGACCCAGAATCAGCAAAAGCCCGCCAGCCTTGTCCCAGAGCCGGCTTAGGTCAACGAAGGCCACACCCCCAAGGAAACTCCCTTTCACCTGATTGGCTACTCGCAGCAGATGCCATCATGGAAGTCATCCCACTCTATCAAATCTCATCATGGGAGTGATCACGTCATCATGGGACCGCCAAGCTACACCGGAACTGCCAGACCGCTGGGAATCACGGCCCAGCCAGGCGACACAAGAGCTTAACCATCACAGCCAGGCTTCCCCTGCCTCGACATCAACGAGCAGGGCAGAACCAAGCTCCCGCTTCACGGGCAAGCCTCCGAATGGCCGGCTTGGCCAGCCGCTGCTCTCCCATCAGCCCTCTTCGGGGCCGGCCCTGCGCATACCACCACCTCCACTGGCGCTGAGCCCCCACTAACCCCAAGGTCCGACCTGTTCCACCGGGCGCCTTGCTCCCTCCGGGCCGTACCCCGCATCTCCTCCCTCCCTCCCCTTTGCCACTGGCTCCCCTAGTCAGGAGTCCACGCCCGGCCACGGGCCAGATCTCCGCTCTCAGTGTCTGGCCAGCCCCACTCACCCCTGAGTCCAGGGAACACCTTTCCATCAACCCTTACCTTTCCTGTCTGGCATACACCCAAAGACAGGGGTACGGAGTCGGGGCATCTCGGAGTCGGTATCCTTTTGACTTTGTGTGTGTGTGTGTGTGTGTGTGTGTGTGTGGGTGTGCGCGCGCGCCCGCTTTAGGTGGAAGTTTACAACTCAACTTTATTGCTCATTCTAAAATTTACACGCATATTGTTTTGTGACATCCGTTGCGATCCCCACAACATGACAGTGCGCTCCCCCCTCTCCACCCAGGTTTCCCGTGTCCCTTCACCCATTTCCGGTCCCGTCCTGCTTTGTCCTCCTCCTTTCCCACGGGCGCTGTCCTTTTGGTCTTGAATGCTCCGTGGACCTAAGAAGCACCTTCCTCAGGTGTGTTATTTTTTGTGCGTCACAGGCCTGCCCAATCTACTGGAATCCATCGAGTGACCAGGTACCCTTCCCTCTCTTCTTCCTCTTCTTCTTGCTACCTCTGACATCCCTGCGTGGGAAGACGTCATTGCCACAGTGGATGGCCACCGGAGCGGGGATGTCCCTGGCCGGATCCTTCAGGCGGTGGCCTTCTTGCTCCCCGTGATCCTTTGCCACCCCACTCCTGGGTTTCGGCTTGTGAATGACCACTGCGTTGGAAGGCAGTGCACTCTCTACTACCCTGATGTTGAAGTGGGGCTTCAGTCGGTCTCGCGCTTGGAGGATTTTCCACTCCTCCAAGGTCATTTGTCGGCTGGCTGGTCCTCCCAGTTGCTCCTCGTCCGCGGCTACAACGTTGACTTTGGCGTCCCCTTCGGGCACCCCTGGCCTAGGCCCCTCGTCCGCGGCCTCCATCCCGTGGCCTCCTGATGCGCCGCCCCGTGCCACACCCCCACTCCCTCTGACCAACTCGCTCTGGTGGATGTAAAACAGGGCGTAGGCTTGTTGGCTCAGCACACAAGTCACATCGCATGCCGAGACCTCGGCATCGTCCATTCGGTACCACTTGCCGTTGCCAGCCTTGACGTAAGAGAGGTAGTGGCCCGTGTGGCAAGTCCACCCAACATGGACCAGCACTGCGTAGAGTCTGTAAGCAGCCGGTCCTCCGTCCTGCCGAGACAGGCATCTGCTCACGTCCAGACTCTCAGGGTAGCGCACCTGCTTAGCATTTTTGTCACCGCTCAGGTCTGAGAAGCGTTTCAGTACAAGGACGAGGGCCTCGGGGCAAGTGTGCAAAGTCAGCGTCTTGGAAGCGGGCATCTTCCTCTGACAAATCCTACACTGATAGGAATTTTCACCATCCAGCTCTTCGGCCGTGACCAGCTGTTCCAAAGCTTGGTTCACACTCTGAGCTGCCTGGATATCCAGGGTAATGTCCAGGTAAGGGTCGAAGGTGTCTGACACTCCCTGGCAGTGGCGACACTGGATTCGAGACCTCCAGTAGCCGCCAAAGATTCGGCGGATCAGGGTGGTGTCTTCGGAGAGGCCGCGCAAGTGCCTGTGGCTCCGCAGGCAGGCTTTCTGCATGGCGTCCAGAGTGGACGTGAGAAATTCATGGGCGTCTTCCTGTTGGTGTCTATGGAGGCCTCTAGCCAGCGCGTGTGAGGGCTCCATGACGTCACCTGGATGGCTGAGGGCTCGGGTGATGTGATCCTGCATTGCACACAGCACGCAGTAGCCCTGCTGCCCACAGCTTGCGGCGTGCTCCCGGGACAGCATGTAGTCGGCGAGGGGCGGCGTGTACGTCAGACACTGCAGCGCCGCGTTCACGTAGCAGGTGTCCCCCATGTTGCGGAGCCCTGCCCCGACCCCGGAAGACCTGCTCCAAGTCGAGGCGAGTGTCAAATGGGGAGCAAGCACCCCGTCGTCGCGGCAGGCGCTCTGCTTCTGGGATGTCCGCCAGGGCCGGTGAGCCAGAGAGGGAGCGCAGTGCCTTGCGGGACCGGCTGCCGGGAGGCAGGAAGTGCTGGGTTTGGGAGAGACGGCCAACTGACCCTGACCTCCGCAGTGGAGAGAAGGCGCCTCCATGGCTGTGGAAACAAAGATGGCCAGTGTCTTAGGCTGGGTTCTCTGGAGAAGCAAAACCGGCAAAGCCTACGGACATCCAAATAGAGAGCTTTCCAACAAGGCAATGGCTCAGGCGGTTGTAAAGGCTGGAACGTCCCGAATGCACAGGCCAGGCCCGAGGCTTCTCCTGCTGCACGGAGCCGCAGGGGGCTGGCCAACGCCAGATTGGCAGGTGGGAGAGCAGGGCTCTTCCTCACGGGCCGAAGGATCCCAGGATGGACGGGCCAGCCCGCAGCAAAGCTCCTACCTCAAGTCCGCAGAAACGGAGGTCAGAACAACAGCAGCCAGCCACAGGACCCAGAGTCAGCAAAAGCCCGCCAGCCTTGTCCCAGAGCCGGCTTAGGTCAACGAAGGCCACACCCCCAAGGAAACTCCCTTTCACCTGATTGGCTACTCGCAGCAGATGCCATCATGGAAGTCATCCCACTCTATCAAATCTCATCATGGGAGTGATCACGTCATCATGGGACCGCCAAGCTACACCGGAACTGCCAGACCGCTGGGAATCACGGCCCAGCCAGGCGACACAAGAGCTTAACCATCACAGCCAGGCTTCCCCTGCCTCGACATCAACGAGCAGGGCAGAACCAAGCTCCCGCTTCACGGGCAAGCCTCCGAATGGCCGGCTTGGCCAGCCGCTGCTCTCCCATCAGCCCTCTTCGGGGCCGGCCCTGCGCATACCACCACCTCCACTGGCGCTGAGCCCCCACTAACCCCAAGGTCCGACCTGTTCCACCGGGCGCCTTGCTCCCTCCGGGCCGTACCCCGCATCTCCTCCCTCCCTCCCCTTTGCCACTGGCTCCCCTAGTCAGGAGTCCACGCCCGGCCACGGGCCAGATCTCCGCTCTCAGTGTCTGGCCAGCCCCACTCACCCCTGAGTCCAGGGAACACCTTTCCATCAACCCTTACCTTTCCTGTCTGGCATACACCCAAAGACAGGGGTACGGAGTCGGGGCATCTCGGAGTCGGTATCCTTTTGACTTTGTGTGTGTGTGTGTGTGTGTGTGTGTGTGTGTGGGTGTGCGCGCGCGCCCGCTTTAGGTGGAAGTTTACAACTCAACTTTATTGCTCATTCTAAAATTTACACGCATATTGTTTTGTGACATCCGTTGCGATCCCCACAACATGACAGTGCGCTCCCCCCTCTCCACCCAGGTTTCCCGTGTCCCTTCACCCATTTCCGGTCCCGTCCTGCTTTGTCCTCCTCCTTTCCCACGGGCGCTGTCCTTTTGGTCTTGAATGCTCCGTGGACCTAAGAAGCACCTTCCTCAGGTGTGTTATTTTTTGTGCGTCACAGGCCTGCCCAATCTACTGGAATCCATCGAGTGACCAGGTACCCTTCCCTCTCTTCTTCCTCTTCTTCTTGCTACCTCTGACATCCCTGCGTGGGAAGACGTCATTGCCACAGTGGATGGCCACCGGAGCGGGGATGTCCCTGGCCGGATCCTTCAGGCGGTGGCCTTCTTGCTCCCCGTGATCCTTTGCCACCCCACTCCTGGGTTTCGGCTTGTGAATGACCACTGCGTTGGAAGGCAGTGCACTCTCTACTACCCTGATGTTGAAGTGGGGCTTCAGTCCGTCTCGCGCTTGGAGGATTTTCCACTCCTCCAAGGTCATTTGTCGGCTGGCTGGTCCTCCCAGTTGCTCCTCGTCCGCGGCTACAACGTTGACTTTGGCGTCCCCTTCGGGCACCCCTGGCCTAGGCCCCTCGTCCGCGGCCTCCATCCCGTGGCCTCCTGATGCGCCGCCCCGTGCCACACCCCCACTCCCTCTGACCAACTCGCTCTGGTGGATGTAAAACAGGGCGTAGGCTTGTTGGCTCAGCACACAAGTCACATCGCATGCCGAGACCTCGGCATCGTCCATTCGGTACCACTTGCCGTTGCCAGCCTTGACGTAAGAGAGGTAGTGGCCCGTGTGGCAAGTCCACCCAACATGGACCAGCACTGCGTAGAGTCTGTAAGCAGCCGGTCCTCCGTCCTGCCGAGACAGGCATCTGCTCACGTCCAGACTCTCAGGGTAGCGCACCTGCTTAGCATTTTTGTCACCGCTCAGGTCTGAGAAGCGTTTCAGTACAAGGACGAGGGCCTCGGGGCAAGTGTGCAAAGTCAGCGTCTTGGAAGCGGGCATCTTCCTCTGACAAATCCTACACTGATAGGAATTTTCACCATCCAGCTCTTCGGCCGTGACCAGCTGTTCCAAAGCTTGGTTCACACTCTGAGCTGCCTGGATATCCAGGGTAATGTCCAGGTAAGGGTCGAAGGTGTCTGACACTCCCTGGCAGTGGCGACACTGGATTCGAGACCTCCAGTAGCCGCCAAAGATTCGGCGGATCAGGGTGGTGTCTTCGGAGAGGCCGCGCAAGTGCCTGTGGCTCCGCAGGCAGGCTTTCTGCATGGCGTCCAGAGTGGACGTGAGAAATTCATGGGCGTCTTCCTGTTGGTGTCTATGGAGGCCTCTAGCCAGCGCGTGTGAGGGCTCCATGACGTCACCTGGATGGCTGAGGGCTCGGGTGATGTGATTCTGCATTGCACACAGCACGCAGTAGCCCTGCTGCCCACAGCTTGCGGCGTGCTCCCGGGACAGCATGTAGTCGGCGAGGGGCGGCGTGTACGTCAGACACTGCAGCGCCGCGTTCACGTAGCAGGTGTCCCCCATGTTGCGGAGCCCTGCCCCGACCCCGGAAGACCTGCTCCAAGTCGAGGCGAGTGTCAAATGGGGAGCAAGCACCCCGTCGTCGCGGCAGGCGCTCTGCTTCTGGGATGTCCGCCAGGGCCGGTGAGCCAGAGAGGGAGCGCAGTGCCTTGCGGGACCGGCTGCCGGGAGGCAGGAAGTGCTGGGTTTGGGAGAGACGGCCAACTGACCCTGACCTCCGCAGTGGAGAGAAGGCGCCTCCATGGCTGTGGAAACAAAGATGGCCAGTGTCTTAGGCTGGGTTCTCTGGAGAAGCAAAACCGGCAAAGCCTACGGACATCCAAATAGAGAGCTTTCCAACAAGGCAATGGCTCAGGCGGTTGTAAAGGCTGGAACGTCCCGAATGCACAGGCCAGGCCCGAGGCTTCTCCTGCTGCACGGAGCCGCAGGGGGCTGGCCAACGCCAGATTGGCAGGTGGGAGAGCAGGGCTCTTCCTCACGGGCCGAAGGATCCCAGGATGGACGGGCCAGCCCGCAGCAAAGCTCCTACCTCAAGTCCGCAGAAACGGAGGTCAGAACAACAGCAGCCAGCCACAGGACCCAGAGTCAGCAAAAGCCCGCCAGCCTTGTCCCAGAGCCGGCTTAGGTCAACGAAGGCCACACCCCCAAGGAAACTCCCTTTCACCTGATTGGCTACTCGCAGCAGATGCCATCATGGAAGTCATCCCACTCTATCAAATCTCATCATGGGAGTGATCACGTCATCATGGGACCGCCAAGCTACACCGGAACTGCCAGACCGCTGGGAATCACGGCCCAGCCAGGCGACACAAGAGCTTAACCATCACAGCCAGGCTTCCCCTGCCTCGACATCAACGAGCAGGGCAGAACCAAGCTCCCGCTTCACGGGCAAGCCTCCGAATGGCCGGCTTGGCCAGCCGCTGCTCTCCCATCAGCCCTCTTCGGGGCCGGCCCTGCGCATACCACCACCTCCACTGGCGCTGAGCCCCCACTAACCCCAAGGTCCGACCTGTTCCACCGGGCGCCTTGCTCCCTCCGGGCCGTACCCCGCATCTCCTCCCTCCCTCCCCTTTGCCACTGGCTCCCCTAGTCAGGAGTCCACGCCCGGCCACGGGCCAGATCTCCGCTCTCAGTGTCTGGCCAGCCCCACTCACCCCTGAGTCCAGGGAACACCTTTCCATCAACCCTTACCTTTCCTGTCTGGCATACACCCAAAGACAGGGGTACGGAGTCGGGGCATCTCGGAGTCGGTATCCTTTTGACTTTGTGTGTGTGTGTGTGTGTGTGTGTGTGTGTGGGTGTGCGCGCGCGCCCGCTTTAGGTGGAAGTTTACAACTCAACTTTATTGCTCATTCTAAAATTTACACGCATATTGTTTTGTGACATCCGTTGCGATCCCCACAACATGACAGTGCGCTCCCCCCTCTCCACCCAGGTTTCCCGTGTCCCTTCACCCATTTCCGGTCCCGTCCTGCTTTGTCCTCCTCCTTTCCCACGGGCGCTGTCCTTTTGGTCTTGAATGCTCCGTGGACCTAAGAAGCACCTTCCTCAGGTGTGTTATTTTTTGTGCGTCACAGGCCTGCCCAATCTACTGGAATCCATCGAGTGACCAGGTACCCTTCCCTCTCTTCTTCCTCTTCTTCTTGCTACCTCTGACATCCCTGCGTGGGAAGACGTCATTGCCACAGTGGATGGCCACCGGAGCGGGGATGTCCCTGGCCGGATCCTTCAGGCGGTGGCCTTCTTGCTCCCCGTGATCCTTTGCCACCCCACTCCTGGGTTTCGGCTTGTGAATGACCACTGCGTTGGAAGGCAGTGCACTCTCTACTACCCTGATGTTGAAGTGGGGCTTCAGTCGGTCTCGCGCTTGGAGGATTTTCCACTCCTCCAAGGTCATTTGTCGGCTGGCTGGTCCTCCCAGTTGCTCCTCGTCCGCGGCTACAACGTTGACTTTGGCGTCCCCTTCGGGCACCCCTGGCCTAGGCCCCTCGTCCGCGGCCTCCATCCCGTGGCCTCCTGATGCGCCGCCCCGTGCCACACCCCCACTCCCTCTGACCAACTCGCTCTGGTGGATGTAAAACAGGGCGTAGGCTTGTTGGCTCAGCACACAAGTCACATCGCATGCCGAGACCTCGGCATCGTCCATTCGGTACCACTTGCCGTTGCCAGCCTTGACGTAAGAGAGGTAGTGGCCCGTGTGGCAAGTCCACCCAACATGGACCAGCACTGCGTAGAGTCTGTAAGCAGCCGGTCCTCCGTCCTGCCGAGACAGGCATCTGCTCACGTCCAGACTCTCAGGGTAGCGCACCTGCTTAGCATTTTTGTCACCGCTCAGGTCTGAGAAGCGTTTCAGTACAAGGACGAGGGCCTCGGGGCAAGTGTGCAAAGTCAGCGTCTTGGAAGCGGGCATCTTCCTCTGACAAATCCTACACTGATAGGAATTTTCACCATCCAGCTCTTCGGCCGTGACCAGCTGTTCCAAAGCTTGGTTCACACTCTGAGCTGCCTGGATATCCAGGGTAATGTCCAGGTAAGGGTCGAAGGTGTCTGACACTCCCTGGCAGTGGCGACACTGGATTCGAGACCTCCAGTAGCCGCCAAAGATTCGGCGGATCAGGGTGGTGTCTTCGGAGAGGCCGCGCAAGTGCCTGTGGCTCCGCAGGCAGGCTTTCTGCATGGCGTCCAGAGTGGACGTGAGAAATTCATGGGCGTCTTCCTGTTGGTGTCTATGGAGGCCTCTAGCCAGCGCGTGTGAGGGCTCCATGACGTCACCTGGATGGCTGAGGGCTCGGGTGATGTGATCCTGCATTGCACACAGCACGCAGTAGCCCTGCTGCCCACAGCTTGCGGCGTGCTCCCGGGACAGCATGTAGTCGGCGAGGGGCGGCGTGTACGTCAGACACTGCAGCGCCGCGTTCACGTAGCAGGTGTCCCCCATGTTGCGGAGCCCTGCCCCGACCCCGGAAGACCTGCTCCAAGTCGAGGCGAGTGTCAAATGGGGAGCAAGCACCCCGTCGTCGCGGCAGGCGCTCTGCTTCTGGGATGTCCGCCAGGGCCGGTGAGCCAGAGAGGGAGCGCAGTGCCTTGCGGGACCGGCTGCCGGGAGGCAGGAAGTGCTGGGTTTGGGAGAGACGGCCAACTGACCCTGACCTCCGCAGTGGAGAGAAGGCGCCTCCATGGCTGTGGAAACAAAGATGGCCAGTGTCTTAGGCTGGGTTCTCTGGAGAAGCAAAACCGGCAAAGCCTACGGACATCCAAATAGAGAGCTTTCCAACAAGGCAATGGCTCAGGCGGTTGTAAAGGCTGGAACGTCCCGAATGCACAGGCCAGGCCCGAGGCTTCTCCTGCTGCACGGAGCCGCAGGGGGCTGGCCAACGCCAGATTGGCAGGTGGGAGAGCAGGGCTCTTCCTCACGGGCCGAAGGATCCCAGGATGGACGGGCCAGCCCGCAGCAAAGCTCCTACCTCAAGTCCGCAGAAACGGAGGTCAGAACAACAGCAGCCAGCCACAGGACCCAGAGTCAGCAAAAGCCCGCCAGCCTTGTCCCAGAGCCGGCTTAGGTCAACGAAGGCCACACCCCCAAGGAAACTCCCTTTCACCTGATTGGCTACTCGCAGCAGATGCCATCATGGAAGTCATCCCACTCTATCAAATCTCATCATGGGAGTGATCACGTCATCATGGGACCGCCAAGCTACACCGGAACTGCCAGACCGCTGGGAATCACGGCCCAGCCAGGCGACACAAGAGCTTAACCATCACAGCCAGGCTTCCCCTGCCTCGACATCAACGAGCAGGGCAGAACCAAGCTCCCGCTTCACGGGCAAGCCTCCGAATGGCCGGCTTGGCCAGCCGCTGCTCTCCCATCAGCCCTCTTCGGGGCCGGCCCTGCGCATACCACCACCTCCACTGGCGCTGAGCCCCCACTAACCCCAAGGTCCGACCTGTTCCACCGGGCGCCTTGCTCCCTCCGGGCCGTACCCCGCATCTCCTCCCTCCCTCCCCTTTGCCACTGGCTCCCCTAGTCAGGAGTCCACGCCCGGCCACGGGCCAGATCTCCGCTCTCAGTGTCTGGCCAGCCCCACTCACCCCTGAGTCCAGGGAACACCTTTCCATCAACCCTTACCTTTCCTGTCTGGCATACACCCAAAGACAGGGGTACGGAGTCGGGGCATCTCGGAGTCGGTATCCTTTTGACTTTGTGTGTGTGTGTGTGTGTGTGTGTGTGTGTGTGGGTGTGCGCGCGCGCCCGCTTTAGGTGGAAGTTTACAACTCAACTTTATTGCTCATTCTAAAATTTACACGCATATTGTTTTGTGACATCCGTTGCGATCCCCACAACATGACAGTGCGCTCCCCCCTCTCCACCCAGGTTTCCCGTGTCCCTTCACCCATTTCCGGTCCCGTCCTGCTTTGTCCTCCTCCTTTCCCACGGGCGCTGTCCTTTTGGTCTTGAATGCTCCGTGGACCTAAGAAGCACCTTCCTCAGGTGTGTTATTTTTTGTGCGTCACAGGCCTGCCCAATCTACTGGAATCCATCGAGTGACCAGGTACCCTTCCCTCTCTTCTTCCTCTTCTTCTTGCTACCTCTGACATCCCTGCGTGGGAAGACGTCATTGCCACAGTGGATGGCCACCGGAGCGGGGATGTCCCTGGCCGGATCCTTCAGGCGGTGGCCTTCTTGCTCCCCGTGATCCTTTGCCACCCCACTCCTGGGTTTCGGCTTGTGAATGACCACTGCGTTGGAAGGCAGTGCACTCTCTACTACCCTGATGTTGAAGTGGGGCTTCAGTCGGTCTCGCGCTTGGAGGATTTTCCACTCCTCCAAGGTCATTTGTCGGCTGGCTGGTCCTCCCAGTTGCTCCTCGTCCGCGGCTACAACGTTGACTTTGGCGTCCCCTTCGGGCACCCCTGGCCTAGGCCCCTCGTCCGCGGCCTCCATCCCGTGGCCTCCTGATGCGCCGCCCCGTGCCACACCCCCACTCCCTCTGACCAACTCGCTCTGGTGGATGTAAAACAGGGCGTAGGCTTGTTGGCTCAGCACACAAGTCACATCGCATGCCGAGACCTCGGCATCGTCCATTCGGTACCACTTGCCGTTGCCAGCCTTGACGTAAGAGAGGTAGTGGCCCGTGTGGCAAGTCCACCCAACATGGACCAGCACTGCGTAGAGTCTGTAAGCAGCCGGTCCTCCGTCCTGCCGAGACAGGCATCTGCTCACGTCCAGACTCTCAGGGTAGCGCACCTGCTTAGCATTTTTGTCACCGCTCAGGTCTGAGAAGCGTTTCAGTACAAGGACGAGGGCCTCGGGGCAAGTGTGCAAAGTCAGCGTCTTGGAAGCGGGCATCTTCCTCTGACAAATCCTACACTGATAGGAATTTTCACCATCCAGCTCTTCGGCCGTGACCAGCTGTTCCAAAGCTTGGTTCACACTCTGAGCTGCCTGGATATCCAGGGTAATGTCCAGGTAAGGGTCGAAGGTGTCTGACACTCCCTGGCAGTGGCGACACTGGATTCGAGACCTCCAGTAGCCGCCAAAGATTCGGCGGATCAGGGTGGTGTCTTCGGAGAGGCCGCGCAAGTGCCTGTGGCTCCGCAGGCAGGCTTTCTGCATGGCGTCCAGAGTGGACGTGAGAAATTCATGGGCGTCTTCCTGTTGGTGTCTATGGAGGCCTCTAGCCAGCGCGTGTGAGGGCTCCATGACGTCACCTGGATGGCTGAGGGCTCGGGTGATGTGATCCTGCATTGCACACAGCACGCAGTAGCCCTGCTGCCCACAGCTTGCGGCGTGCTCCCGGGACAGCATGTAGTCGGCGAGGGGCGGCGTGTACGTCAGACACTGCAGCGCCGCGTTCACGTAGCAGGTGTCCCCCATGTTGCGGAGCCCTGCCCCGACCCCGGAAGACCTGCTCCAAGTCGAGGCGAGTGTCAAATGGGGAGCAAGCACCCCGTCGTCGCGGCAGGCGCTCTGCTTCTGGGATGTCCGCCAGGGCCGGTGAGCCAGAGAGGGAGCGCAGTGCCTTGCGGGACCGGCTGCCGGGAGGCAGGAAGTGCTGGGTTTGGGAGAGACGGCCAACTGACCCTGACCTCCGCAGTGGAGAGAAGGCGCCTCCATGGCTGTGGAAACAAAGATGGCCAGTGTCTTAGGCTGGGTTCTCTGGAGAAGCAAAACCGGCAAAGCCTACGGACATCCAAATAGAGAGCTTTCCAACAAGGCAATGGCTCAGGCGGTTGTAAAGGCTGGAACGTCCCGAATGCACAGGCCAGGCCCGAGGCTTCTCCTGCTGCACGGAGCCGCAGGGGGCTGGCCAACGCCAGATTGGCAGGTGGGAGAGCAGGGCTCTTCCTCACGGGCCGAAGGATCCCAGGATGGACGGGCCAGCCCGCAGCAAAGCTCCTACCTCAAGTCCGCAGAAACGGAGGTCAGAACAACAGCAGCCAGCCACAGGACCCAGAGTCAGCAAAAGCCCGCCAGCCTTGTCCCAGAGCCGGCTTAGGTCAACGAAGGCCACACCCCCAAGGAAACTCCCTTTCACCTGATTGGCTACTCGCAGCAGATGCCATCATGGAAGTCATCCCACTCTATCAAATCTCATCATGGGAGTGATCACGTCATCATGGGACCGCCAAGCTACACCGGAACTGCCAGACCGCTGGGAATCACGGCCCAGCCAGGCGACACAAGAGCTTAACCATCACAGCCAGGCTTCCCCTGCCTCGACATCAACGAGCAGGGCAGAACCAAGCTCCCGCTTCACGGGCAAGCCTCCGAATGGCCGGCTTGGCCAGCCGCTGCTCTCCCATCAGCCCTCTTCGGGGCCGGCCCTGCGCATACCACCACCTCCACTGGCGCTGAGCCCCCACTAACCCCAAGGTCCGACCTGTTCCACCGGGCGCCTTGCTCCCTCCGGGCCGTACCCCGCATCTCCTCCCTCCCTCCCCTTTGCCACTGGCTCCCCTAGTCAGGAGTCCACGCCCGGCCACGGGCCAGATCTCCGCTCTCAGTGTCTGGCCAGCCCCACTCACCCCTGAGTCCAGGGAACACCTTTCCATCAACCCTTACCTTTCCTGTCTGGCATACACCCAAAGACAGGGGTACGGAGTCGGGGCATCTCGGAGTCGGTATCCTTTTGACTTTGTGTGTGTGTGTGTGTGTGTGTGTGTGTGTGGGTGTGCGCGCGCGCCCGCTTTAGGTGGAAGTTTACAACTCAACTTTATTGCTCATTCTAAAATTTACACGCATATTGTTTTGTGACATCCGTTGCGATCCCCACAACATGACAGTGCGCTCCCCCCTCTCCACCCAGGTTTCCCGTGTCCCTTCACCCATTTCCGGTCCCGTCCTGCTTTGTCCTCCTCCTTTCCCACGGGCGCTGTCCTTTTGGTCTTGAATGCTCCGTGGACCTAAGAAGCACCTTCCTCAGGTGTGTTATTTTTTGTGCGTCACAGGCCTGCCCAATCTACTGGAATCCATCGAGTGACCAGGTACCCTTCCCTCTCTTCTTCCTCTTCTTCTTGCTACCTCTGACATCCCTGCGTGGGAAGACGTCATTGCCACAGTGGATGGCCACCGGAGCGGGGATGTCCCTGGCCGGATCCTTCAGGCGGTGGCCTTCTTGCTCCCCGTGATCCTTTGCCACCCCACTCCTGGGTTTCGGCTTGTGAATGACCACTGCGTTGGAAGGCAGTGCACTCTCTACTACCCTGATGTTGAAGTGGGGCTTCAGTCGGTCTCGCGCTTGGAGGATTTTCCACTCCTCCAAGGTCATTTGTCGGCTGGCTGGTCCTCCCAGTTGCTCCTCGTCCGCGGCTACAACGTTGACTTTGGCGTCCCCTTCGGGCACCCCTGGCCTAGGCCCCTCGTCCGCGGCCTCCATCCCGTGGCCTCCTGATGCGCCGCCCCGTGCCACACCCCCACTCCCTCTGACCAACTCGCTCTGGTGGATGTAAAACAGGGCGTAGGCTTGTTGGCTCAGCACACAAGTCACATCGCATGCCGAGACCTCGGCATCGTCCATTCGGTACCACTTGCCGTTGCCAGCCTTGACGTAAGAGAGGTAGTGGCCCGTGTGGCAAGTCCACCCAACATGGACCAGCACTGCGTAGAGTCTGTAAGCAGCCGGTCCTCCGTCCTGCCGAGACAGGCATCTGCTCACGTCCAGACTCTCAGGGTAGCGCACCTGCTTAGCATTTTTGTCACCGCTCAGGTCTGAGAAGCGTTTCAGTACAAGGACGAGGGCCTCGGGGCAAGTGTGCAAAGTCAGCGTCTTGGAAGCGGGCATCTTCCTCTGACAAATCCTACACTGATAGGAATTTTCACCATCCAGCTCTTCGGCCGTGACCAGCTGTTCCAAAGCTTGGTTCACACTCTGAGCTGCCTGGATATCCAGGGTAATGTCCAGGTAAGGGTCGAAGGTGTCTGACACTCCCTGGCAGTGGCGACACTGGATTCGAGACCTCCAGTAGCCGCCAAAGATTCGGCGGATCAGGGTGGTGTCTTCGGAGAGGCCGCGCAAGTGCCTGTGGCTCCGCAGGCAGGCTTTCTGCATGGCGTCCAGAGTGGACGTGAGAAATTCATGGGCGTCTTCCTGTTGGTGTCTATGGAGGCCTCTAGCCAGCGCGTGTGAGGGCTCCATGACGTCACCTGGATGGCTGAGGGCTCGGGTGATGTGATCCTGCATTGCACACAGCACGCAGTAGCCCTGCTGCCCACAGCTTGCGGCGTGCTCCCGGGACAGCATGTAGTCGGCGAGGGGCGGCGTGTACGTCAGACACTGCAGCGCCGCGTTCACGTAGCAGGTGTCCCCCATGTTGCGGAGCCCTGCCCCGACCCCGGAAGACCTGCTCCAAGTCGAGGCGAGTGTCAAATGGGGAGCAAGCACCCCGTCGTCGCGGCAGGCGCTCTGCTTCTGGGATGTCCGCCAGGGCCGGTGAGCCAGAGAGGGAGCGCAGTGCCTTGCGGGACCGGCTGCCGGGAGGCAGGAAGTGCTGGGTTTGGGAGAGACGGCCAACTGACCCTGACCTCCGCAGTGGAGAGAAGGCGCCTCCATGGCTGTGGAAACAAAGATGGCCAGTGTCTTAGGCTGGGTTCTCTGGAGAAGCAAAACCGGCAAAGCCTACGGACATCCAAATAGAGAGCTTTCCAACAAGGCAATGGCTCAGGCGGTTGTAAAGGCTGGAACGTCCCGAATGCACAGGCCAGGCCCGAGGCTTCTCCTGCTGCACGGAGCCGCAGGGGGCTGGCCAACGCCAGATTGGCAGGTGGGAGAGCAGGGCTCTTCCTCACGGGCCGAAGGATCCCAGGATGGACGGGCCAGCCCGCAGCAAAGCTCCTACCTCAAGTCCGCAGAAACGGAGGTCAGAACAACAGCAGCCAGCCACAGGACCCAGAGTCAGCAAAAGCCCGCCAGCCTTGTCCCAGAGCCGGCTTAGGTCAACGAAGGCCACACCCCCAAGGAAACTCCCTTTCACCTGATTGGCTACTCGCAGCAGATGCCATCATGGAAGTCATCCCACTCTATCAAATCTCATCATGGGAGTGATCACGTCATCATGGGACCGCCAAGCTACACCGGAACTGCCAGACCGCTGGGAATCACGGCCCAGCCAGGCGACACAAGAGCTTAACCATCACAGCCAGGCTTCCCCTGCCTCGACATCAACGAGCAGGGCAGAACCAAGCTCCCGCTTCACGGGCAAGCCTCCGAATGGCCGGCTTGGCCAGCCGCTGCTCTCCCATCAGCCCTCTTCGGGGCCGGCCCTGCGCATACCACCACCTCCACTGGCGCTGAGCCCCCACTAACCCCAAGGTCCGACCTGTTCCACCGGGCGCCTTGCTCCCTCCGGGCCGTACCCCGCATCTCCTCCCTCCCTCCCCTTTGCCACTGGCTCCCCTAGTCAGGAGTCCACGCCCGGCCACGGGCCAGATCTCCGCTCTCAGTGTCTGGCCAGCCCCACTCACCCCTGAGTCCAGGGAACACCTTTCCATCAACCCTTACCTTTCCTGTCTGGCATACACCCAAAGACAGGGGTACGGAGTCGGGGCATCTCGGAGTCGGTATCCTTTTGACTTTGTGTGTGTGTGTGTGTGTGTGTGTGTGTGTGGGTGTGCGCGCGCGCCCGCTTTAGGTGGAAGTTTACAACTCAACTTTATTGCTCATTCTAAAATTTACACGCATATTGTTTTGTGACATCCGTTGCGATCCCCACAACATGACAGTGCGCTCCCCCCTCTCCACCCAGGTTTCCCGTGTCCCTTCACCCATTTCCGGTCCCGTCCTGCTTTGTCCTCCTCCTTTCCCACGGGCGCTGTCCTTTTGGTCTTGAATGCTCCGTGGACCTAAGAAGCACCTTCCTCAGGTGTGTTATTTTTTGTGCGTCACAGGCCTGCCCAATCTACTGGAATCCATCGAGTGACCAGGTACCCTTCCCTCTCTTCTTCCTCTTCTTCTTGCTACCTCTGACATCCCTGCGTGGGAAGACGTCATTGCCACAGTGGATGGCCACCGGAGCGGGGATGTCCCTGGCCGGATCCTTCAGGCGGTGGCCTTCTTGCTCCCCGTGATCCTTTGCCACCCCACTCCTGGGTTTCGGCTTGTGAATGACCACTGCGTTGGAAGGCAGTGCACTCTCTACTACCCTGATGTTGAAGTGGGGCTTCAGTCGGTCTCGCGCTTGGAGGATTTTCCACTCCTCCAAGGTCATTTGTCGGCTGGCTGGTCCTCCCAGTTGCTCCTCGTCCGCGGCTACAACGTTGACTTTGGCGTCCCCTTCGGGCACCCCTGGCCTAGGCCCCTCGTCCGCGGCCTCCATCCCGTGGCCTCCTGATGCGCCGCCCCGTGCCACACCCCCACTCCCTCTGACCAACTCGCTCTGGTGGATGTAAAACAGGGCGTAGGCTTGTTGGCTCAGCACACAAGTCACATCGCATGCCGAGACCTCGGCATCGTCCATTCGGTACCACTTGCCGTTGCCAGCCTTGACGTAAGAGAGGTAGTGGCCCGTGTGGCAAGTCCACCCAACATGGACCAGCACTGCGTAGAGTCTGTAAGCAGCCGGTCCTCCGTCCTGCCGAGACAGGCATCTGCTCACGTCCAGACTCTCAGGGTAGCGCACCTGCTTAGCATTTTTGTCACCGCTCAGGTCTGAGAAGCGTTTCAGTACAAGGACGAGGGCCTCGGGGCAAGTGTGCAAAGTCAGCGTCTTGGAAGCGGGCATCTTCCTCTGACAAATCCTACACTGATAGGAATTTTCACCATCCAGCTCTTCGGCCGTGACCAGCTGTTCCAAAGCTTGGTTCACACTCTGAGCTGCCTGGATATCCAGGGTAATGTCCAGGTAAGGGTCGAAGGTGTCTGACACTCCCTGGCAGTGGCGACACTGGATTCGAGACCTCCAGTAGCCGCCAAAGATTCGGCGGATCAGGGTGGTGTCTTCGGAGAGGCCGCGCAAGTGCCTGTGGCTCCGCAGGCAGGCTTTCTGCATGGCGTCCAGAGTGGACGTGAGAAATTCATGGGCGTCTTCCTGTTGGTGTCTATGGAGGCCTCTAGCCAGCGCGTGTGAGGGCTCCATGACGTCACCTGGATGGCTGAGGGCTCGGGTGATGTGATCCTGCATTGCACACAGCACGCAGTAGCCCTGCTGCCCACAGCTTGCGGCGTGCTCCCGGGACAGCATGTAGTCGGCGAGGGGCGGCGTGTACGTCAGACACTGCAGCGCCGCGTTCACGTAGCAGGTGTCCCCCATGTTGCGGAGCCCTGCCCCGACCCCGGAAGACCTGCTCCAAGTCGAGGCGAGTGTCAAATGGGGAGCAAGCACCCCGTCGTCGCGGCAGGCGCTCTGCTTCTGGGATGTCCGCCAGGGCCGGTGAGCCAGAGAGGGAGCGCAGTGCCTTGCGGGACCGGCTGCCGGGAGGCAGGAAGTGCTGGGTTTGGGAGAGACGGCCAACTGACCCTGACCTCCGCAGTGGAGAGAAGGCGCCTCCATGGCTGTGGAAACAAAGATGGCCAGTGTCTTAGGCTGGGTTCTCTGGAGAAGCAAAACCGGCAAAGCCTACGGACATCCAAATAGAGAGCTTTCCAACAAGGCAATGGCTCAGGCGGTTGTAAAGGCTGGAACGTCCCGAATGCACAGGCCAGGCCCGAGGCTTCTCCTGCTGCACGGAGCCGCAGGGGGCTGGCCAACGCCAGATTGGCAGGTGGGAGAGCAGGGCTCTTCCTCACGGGCCGAAGGATCCCAGGATGGACGGGCCAGCCCGCAGCAAAGCTCCTACCTCAAGTCCGCAGAAACGGAGGTCAGAACAACAGCAGCCAGCCACAGGACCCAGAGTCAGCAAAAGCCCGCCAGCCTTGTCCCAGAGCCGGCTTAGGTCAACGAAGGCCACACCCCCAAGGAAACTCCCTTTCACCTGATTGGCTACTCGCAGCAGATGCCATCATGGAAGTCATCCCACTCTATCAAATCTCATCATGGGAGTGATCACGTCATCATGGGACCGCCAAGCTACACCGGAACTGCCAGACCGCTGGGAATCACGGCCCAGCCAGGCGACACAAGAGCTTAACCATCACAGCCAGGCTTCCCCTGCCTCGACATCAACGAGCAGGGCAGAACCAAGCTCCCGCTTCACGGGCAAGCCTCCGAATGGCCGGCTTGGCCAGCCGCTGCTCTCCCATCAGCCCTCTTCGGGGCCGGCCCTGCGCATACCACCACCTCCACTGGCGCTGAGCCCCCACTAACCCCAAGGTCCGACCTGTTCCACCGGGCGCCTTGCTCCCTCCGGGCCGTACCCCGCATCTCCTCCCTCCCTCCCCTTTGCCACTGGCTCCCCTAGTCAGGAGTCCACGCCCGGCCACGGGCCAGATCTCCGCTCTCAGTGTCTTGCCAGCCCCACTGACCCCTGAGTCCAGGGAACACCTTTCCATCAACCCTTACCTTTCCTGTCTGGCATACACCCAAAGACAGGGGTACGGAGTCGGGGCATCTCGGAGTCGGTATCCTTTTGACTTTGTGTGTGTGTGTGTGTGTGTGTGTGTGTGTGGGTGTGCGCGCGCGCCCGCTTTAGGTGGAAGTTTACAACTCAACTTTATTGCTCATTCTAAAATTTACACGCATATTGTTTTGTGACATCCGTTGCGATCCCCACAACATGACAGTGCGCTCCCCCCTCTCCACCCAGGTTTCCCGTGTCCCTTCACCCATTTCCGGTCCCGTCCTGCTTTGTCCTCCTCCTTTCCCACGGGCGCTGTCCTTTTGGTCTTGAATGCTCCGTGGACCTAAGAAGCACCTTCCTCAGGTGTGTTATTTTTTGTGCGTCACAGGCCTGCCCAATCTACTGGAATCCATCGAGTGACCAGGTACCCTTCCCTCTCTTCTTCCTCTTCTTCTTGCTACCTCTGACATCCCTGCGTGGGAAGACGTCATTGCCACAGTGGATGGCCACCGGAGCGGGGATGTCCCTGGCCGGATCCTTCAGGCGGTGGCCTTCTTGCTCCCCGTGATCCTTTGCCACCCCACTCCTGGGTTTCGGCTTGTGAATGACCACTGCGTTGGAAGGCAGTGCACTCTCTACTACCCTGATGTTGAAGTGGGGCTTCAGTCGGTCTCGCGCTTGGAGGATTTTCCACTCCTCCAAGGTCATTTGTCGGCTGGCTGGTCCTCCCAGTTGCTCCTCGTCCGCGGCTACAACGTTGACTTTGGCGTCCCCTTCGGGCACCCCTGGCCTAGGCCCCTCGTCCGCGGCCTCCATCCCGTGGCCTCCTGATGCGCCGCCCCGTGCCACACCCCCACTCCCTCTGACCAACTCGCTCTGGTGGATGTAAAACAGGGCGTAGGCTTGTTGGCTCAGCACACAAGTCACATCGCATGCCGAGACCTCGGCATCGTCCATTCGGTACCACTTGCCGTTGCCAGCCTTGACGTAAGAGAGGTAGTGGCCCGTGTGGCAAGTCCACCCAACATGGACCAGCACTGCGTAGAGTCTGTAAGCAGCCGGTCCTCCGTCCTGCCGAGACAGGCATCTGCTCACGTCCAGACTCTCAGGGTAGCGCACCTGCTTAGCATTTTTGTCACCGCTCAGGTCTGAGAAGCGTTTCAGTACAAGGACGAGGGCCTCGGGGCAAGTGTGCAAAGTCAGCGTCTTGGAAGCGGGCATCTTCCTCTGACAAATCCTACACTGATAGGAATTTTCACCATCCAGCTCTTCGGCCGTGACCAGCTGTTCCAAAGCTTGGTTCACACTCTGAGCTGCCTGGATATCCAGGGTAATGTCCAGGTAAGGGTCGAAGGTGTCTGACACTCCCTGGCAGTGGCGACACTGGATTCGAGACCTCCAGTAGCCGCCAAAGATTCGGCGGATCAGGGTGGTGTCTTCGGAGAGGCCGCGCAAGTGCCTGTGGCTCCGCAGGCAGGCTTTCTGCATGGCGTCCAGAGTGGACGTGAGAAATTCATGGGCGTCTTCCTGTTGGTGTCTATGGAGGCCTCTAGCCAGCGCGTGTGAGGGCTCCATGACGTCACCTGGATGGCTGAGGGCTCGGGTGATGTGATCCTGCATTGCACACAGCACGCAGTAGCCCTGCTGCCCACAGCTTGCGGCGTGCTCCCGGGACAGCATGTAGTCGGCGAGGGGCGGCGTGTACGTCAGACACTGCAGCGCCGCGTTCACGTAGCAGGTGTCCCCCATGTTGCGGAGCCCTGCCCCGACCCCGGAAGACCTGCTCCAAGTCGAGGCGAGTGTCAAATGGGGAGCAAGCACCCCGTCGTCGCGGCAGGCGCTCTGCTTCTGGGATGTCCGCCAGGGCCGGTGAGCCAGAGAGGGAGCGCAGTGCCTTGCGGGACCGGCTGCCGGGAGGCAGGAAGTGCTGGGTTTGGGAGAGACGGCCAACTGACCCTGACCTCCGCAGTGGAGAGAAGGCGCCTCCATGGCTGTGGAAACAAAGATGGCCAGTGTCTTAGGCTGGGTTCTCTGGAGAAGCAAAACCGGCAAAGCCTACGGACATCCAAATAGAGAGCTTTCCAACAAGGCAATGGCTCAGGCGGTTGTAAAGGCTGGAACGTCCCGAATGCACAGGCCAGGCCCGAGGCTTCTCCTGCTGCACGGAGCCGCAGGGGGCTGGCCAACGCCAGATTGGCAGGTGGGAGAGCAGGGCTCTTCCTCACGGGCCGAAGGATCCCAGGATGGACGGGCCAGCCCGCAGCAAAGCTCCTACCTCAAGTCCGCAGAAACGGAGGTCAGAACAACAGCAGCCAGCCACAGGACCCAGAGTCAGCAAAAGCCCGCCAGCCTTGTCCCAGAGCCGGCTTAGGTCAACGAAGGCCACACCCCCAAGGAAACTCCCTTTCACCTGATTGGCTACTCGCAGCAGATGCCATCATGGAAGTCATCCCACTCTATCAAATCTCATCATGGGAGTGATCACGTCATCATGGGACCGCCAAGCTACACCGGAACTGCCAGACCGCTGGGAATCACGGCCCAGCCAGGCGACACAAGAGCTTAACCATCACAGCCAGGCTTCCCCTGCCTCGACATCAACGAGCAGGGCAGAACCAAGCTCCCGCTTCACGGGCAAGCCTCCGAATGGCCGGCTTGGCCAGCCGCTGCTCTCCCATCAGCCCTCTTCGGGGCCGGCCCTGCGCATACCACCACCTCCACTGGCGCTGAGCCCCCACTAACCCCAAGGTCCGACCTGTTCCACCGGGCGCCTTGCTCCCTCCGGGCCGTACCCCGCATCTCCTCCCTCCCTCCCCTTTGCCACTGGCTCCCCTAGTCAGGAGTCCACGCCCGGCCACGGGCCAGATCTCCGCTCTCAGTGTCTGGCCAGCCCCACTCACCCCTGAGTCCAGGGAACACCTTTCCATCAACCCTTACCTTTCCTGTCTGGCATACACCCAAAGACAGGGGTACGGAGTCGGGGCATCTCGGAGTCGGTATCCTTTTGACTTTGTGTGTGTGTGTGTGTGTGTGTGTGTGTGTGTGGGTGTGCGCGCGCGCCCGCTTTAGGTGGAAGTTTACAACTCAACTTTATTGCTCATTCTAAAATTTACACGCATATTGTTTTGTGACATCCGTTGCGATCCCCACAACATGACAGTGCGCTCCCCCCTCTCCACCCAGGTTTCCCGTGTCCCTTCACCCATTTCCGGTCCCGTCCTGCTTTGTCCTCCTCCTTTCCCACGGGCGCTGTCCTTTTGGTCTTGAATGCTCCGTGGACCTAAGAAGCACCTTCCTCAGGTGTGTTATTTTTTGTGCGTCACAGGCCTGCCCAATCTACTGGAATCCATCGAGTGACCAGGTACCCTTCCCTCTCTTCTTCCTCTTCTTCTTGCTACCTCTGACATCCCTGCGTGGGAAGACGTCATTGCCACAGTGGATGGCCACCGGAGCGGGGATGTCCCTGGCCGGATCCTTCAGGCGGTGGCCTTCTTGCTCCCCGTGATCCTTTGCCACCCCACTCCTGGGTTTCGGCTTGTGAATGACCACTGCGTTGGAAGGCAGTGCACTCTCTACTACCCTGATGTTGAAGTGGGGCTTCAGTCGGTCTCGCGCTTGGAGGATTTTCCACTCCTCCAAGGTCATTTGTCGGCTGGCTGGTCCTCCCAGTTGCTCCTCGTCCGCGGCTACAACGTTGACTTTGGCGTCCCCTTCGGGCACCCCTGGCCTAGGCCCCTCGTCCGCGGCCTCCATCCCGTGGCCTCCTGATGCGCCGCCCCGTGCCACACCCCCACTCCCTCTGACCAACTCGCTCTGGTGGATGTAAAACAGGGCGTAGGCTTGTTGGCTCAGCACACAAGTCACATCGCATGCCGAGACCTCGGCATCGTCCATTCGGTACCACTTGCCGTTGCCAGCCTTGACGTAAGAGAGGTAGTGGCCCGTGTGGCAAGTCCACCCAACATGGACCAGCACTGCGTAGAGTCTGTAAGCAGCCGGTCCTCCGTCCTGCCGAGACAGGCATCTGCTCACGTCCAGACTCTCAGGGTAGCGCACCTGCTTAGCATTTTTGTCACCGCTCAGGTCTGAGAAGCGTTTCAGTACAAGGACGAGGGCCTCGGGGCAAGTGTGCAAAGTCAGCGTCTTGGAAGCGGGCATCTTCCTCTGACAAATCCTACACTGATAGGAATTTTCACCATCCAGCTCTTCGGCCGTGACCAGCTGTTCCAAAGCTTGGTTCACACTCTGAGCTGCCTGGATATCCAGGGTAATGTCCAGGTAAGGGTCGAAGGTGTCTGACACTCCCTGGCAGTGGCGACACTGGATTCGAGACCTCCAGTAGCCGCCAAAGATTCGGCGGATCAGGGTGGTGTCTTCGGAGAGGCCGCGCAAGTGCCTGTGGCTCCGCAGGCAGGCTTTCTGCATGGCGTCCAGAGTGGACGTGAGAAATTCATGGGCGTCTTCCTGTTGGTGTCTATGGAGGCCTCTAGCCAGCGCGTGTGAGGGCTCCATGACGTCACCTGGATGGCTGAGGGCTCGGGTGATGTGATCCTGCATTGCACACAGCACGCAGTAGCCCTGCTGCCCACAGCTTGCGGCGTGCTCCCGGGACAGCATGTAGTCGGCGAGGGGCGGCGTGTACGTCAGACACTGCAGCGCCGCGTTCACGTAGCAGGTGTCCCCCATGTTGCGGAGCCCTGCCCCGACCCCGGAAGACCTGCTCCAAGTCGAGGCGAGTGTCAAATGGGGAGCAAGCACCCCGTCGTCGCGGCAGGCGCTCTGCTTCTGGGATGTCCGCCAGGGCCGGTGAGCCAGAGAGGGAGCGCAGTGCCTTGCGGGACCGGCTGCCGGGAGGCAGGAAGTGCTGGGTTTGGGAGAGACGGCCAACTGACCCTGACCTCCGCAGTGGAGAGAAGGCGCCTCCATGGCTGTGGAAACAAAGATGGCCAGTGTCTTAGGCTGGGTTCTCTGGAGAAGCAAAACCGGCAAAGCCTACGGACATCCAAATAGAGAGCTTTCCAACAAGGCAATGGCTCAGGCGGTTGTAAAGGCTGGAACGTCCCGAATGCACAGGCCAGGCCCGAGGCTTCTCCTGCTGCACGGAGCCGCAGGGGGCTGGCCAACGCCAGATTGGCAGGTGGGAGAGCAGGGCTCTTCCTCACGGGCCGAAGGATCCCAGGATGGACGGGCCAGCCCGCAGCAAAGCTCCTACCTCAAGTCCGCAGAAACGGAGGTCAGAACAACAGCAGCCAGCCACAGGACCCAGAATCAGCAAAAGCCCGCCAGCCTTGTCCCAGAGCCGGCTTAGGTCAACGAAGGCCACACCCCCAAGGAAACTCCCTTTCACCTGATTGGCTACTCGCAGCAGATGCCATCATGGAAGTCATCCCACTCTATCAAATCTCATCATGGGAGTGATCACGTCATCATGGGACCGCCAAGCTACACCGGAACTGCCAGACCGCTGGGAATCACGGCCCAGCCAGGCGACACAAGAGCTTAACCATCACAGCCAGGCTTCCCCTGCCTCGACATCAACGAGCAGGGCAGAACCAAGCTCCCGCTTCACGGGCAAGCCTCCGAATGGCCGGCTTGGCCAGCCGCTGCTCTCCCATCAGCCCTCTTCGGGGCCGGCCCTGCGCATACCACCACCTCCACTGGCGCTGAGCCCCCACTAACCCCAAGGTCCGACCTGTTCCACCGGGCGCCTTGCTCCCTCCGGGCCGTACCCCGCATCTCCTCCCTCCCTCCCCTTTGCCACTGGCTCCCCTAGTCAGGAGTCCACGCCCGGCCACGGGCCAGATCTCCGCTCTCAGTGTCTGGCCAGCCCCACTCACCCCTGAGTCCAGGGAACACCTTTCCATCAACCCTTACCTTTCCTGTCTGGCATACACCCAAAGACAGGGGTACGGAGTCGGGGCATCTCGGAGTCGGTATCCTTTTGACTTTGTGTGTGTGTGTGTGTGTGTGTGTGTGTGTGGGTGTGCGCGCGCGCCCGCTTTAGGTGGAAGTTTACAACTCAACTTTATTGCTCATTCTAAAATTTACACGCATATTGTTTTGTGACATCCGTTGCGATCCCCACAACATGACAGTGCGCTCCCCCCTCTCCACCCAGGTTTCCCGTGTCCCTTCACCCATTTCCGGTCCCGTCCTGCTTTGTCCTCCTCCTTTCCCACGGGCGCTGTCCTTTTGGTCTTGAATGCTCCGTGGACCTAAGAAGCACCTTCCTCAGGTGTGTTATTTTTTGTGCGTCACAGGCCTGCCCAATCTACTGGAATCCATCGAGTGACCAGGTACCCTTCCCTCTCTTCTTCCTCTTCTTCTTGCTACCTCTGACATCCCTGCGTGGGAAGACGTCATTGCCACAGTGGATGGCCACCGGAGCGGGGATGTCCCTGGCCGGATCCTTCAGGCGGTGGCCTTCTTGCTCCCCGTGATCCTTTGCCACCCCACTCCTGGGTTTCGGCTTGTGAATGACCACTGCGTTGGAAGGCAGTGCACTCTCTACTACCCTGATGTTGAAGTGGGGCTTCAGTCGGTCTCGCGCTTGGAGGATTTTCCACTCCTCCAAGGTCATTTGTCGGCTGGCTGGTCCTCCCAGTTGCTCCTCGTCCGCGGCTACAACGTTGACTTTGGCGTCCCCTTCGGGCACCCCTGGCCTAGGCCCCTCGTCCGCGGCCTCCATCCCGTGGCCTCCTGATGCGCCGCCCCGTGCCACACCCCCACTCCCTCTGACCAACTCGCTCTGGTGGATGTAAAACAGGGCGTAGGCTTGTTGGCTCAGCACACAAGTCACATCGCATGCCGAGACCTCGGCATCGTCCATTCGGTACCACTTGCCGTTGCCAGCCTTGACGTAAGAGAGGTAGTGGCCCGTGTGGCAAGTCCACCCAACATGGACCAGCACTGCGTAGAGTCTGTAAGCAGCCGGTCCTCCGTCCTGCCGAGACAGGCATCTGCTCACGTCCAGACTCTCAGGGTAGCGCACCTGCTTAGCATTTTTGTCACCGCTCAGGTCTGAGAAGCGTTTCAGTACAAGGACGAGGGCCTCGGGGCAAGTGTGCAAAGTCAGCGTCTTGGAAGCGGGCATCTTCCTCTGACAAATCCTACACTGATAGGAATTTTCACCATCCAGCTCTTCGGCCGTGACCAGCTGTTCCAAAGCTTGGTTCACACTCTGAGCTGCCTGGATATCCAGGGTAATGTCCAGGTAAGGGTCGAAGGTGTCTGACACTCCCTGGCAGTGGCGACACTGGATTCGAGACCTCCAGTAGCCGCCAAAGATTCGGCGGATCAGGGTGGTGTCTTCGGAGAGGCCGCGCAAGTGCCTGTGGCTCCGCAGGCAGGCTTTCTGCATGGCGTCCAGAGTGGACGTGAGAAATTCATGGGCGTCTTCCTGTTGGTGTCTATGGAGGCCTCTAGCCAGCGCGTGTGAGGGCTCCATGACGTCACCTGGATGGCTGAGGGCTCGGGTGATGTGATCCTGCATTGCACACAGCACGCAGTAGCCCTGCTGCCCACAGCTTGCGGCGTGCTCCCGGGACAGCATGTAGTCGGCGAGGGGCGGCGTGTACGTCAGACACTGCAGCGCCGCGTTCACGTAGCAGGTGTCCCCCATGTTGCGGAGCCCTGCCCCGACCCCGGAAGACCTGCTCCAAGTCGAGGCGAGTGTCAAATGGGGAGCAAGCACCCCGTCGTCGCGGCAGGCGCTCTGCTTCTGGGATGTCCGCCAGGGCCGGTGAGCCAGAGAGGGAGCGCAGTGCCTTGCGGGACCGGCTGCCGGGAGGCAGGAAGTGCTGGGTTTGGGAGAGACGGCCAACTGACCCTGACCTCCGCAGTGGAGAGAAGGCGCCTCCATGGCTGTGGAAACAAAGATGGCCAGTGTCTTAGGCTGGGTTCTCTGGAGAAGCAAAACCGGCAAAGCCTACGGACATCCAAATAGAGAGCTTTCCAACAAGGCAATGGCTCAGGCGGTTGTAAAGGCTGGAACGTCCCGAATGCACAGGCCAGGCCCGAGGCTTCTCCTGCTGCACGGAGCCGCAGGGGGCTGGCCAACGCCAGATTGGCAGGTGGGAGAGCAGGGCTCTTCCTCACGGGCCGAAGGATCCCAGGATGGACGGGCCAGCCCGCAGCAAAGCTCCTACCTCAAGTCCGCAGAAACGGAGGTCAGAACAACAGCAGCCAGCCACAGGACCCAGAGTCAGCAAAAGCCCGCCAGCCTTGTCCCAGAGCCGGCTTAGGTCAACGAAGGCCACACCCCCAAGGAAACTCCCTTTCACCTGATTGGCTACTCGCAGCAGATGCCATCATGGAAGTCATCCCACTCTATCAAATCTCATCATGGGAGTGATCACGTCATCATGGGACCGCCAAGCTACACCGGAACTGCCAGACCGCTGGGAATCACGGCCCAGCCAGGCGACACAAGAGCTTAACCATCACAGCCAGGCTTCCCCTGCCTCGACATCAACGAGCAGGGCAGAACCAAGCTCCCGCTTCACGGGCAAGCCTCCGAATGGCCGGCTTGGCCAGCCGCTGCTCTCCCATCAGCCCTCTTCGGGGCCGGCCCTGCGCATACCACCACCTCCACTGGCGCTGAGCCCCCACTAACCCCAAGGTCCGACCTGTTCCACCGGGCGCCTTGCTCCCTCCGGGCCGTACCCCGCATCTCCTCCCTCCCTCCCCTTTGCCACTGGCTCCCCTAGTCAGGAGTCCACGCCCGGCCACGGGCCAGATCTCCGCTCTCAGTGTCTGGCCAGCCCCACTCACCCCTGAGTCCAGGGAACACCTTTCCATCAACCCTTACCTTTCCTGTCTGGCATACACCCAAAGACAGGGGTACGGAGTCGGGGCATCTCGGAGTCGGTATCCTTTTGACTTTGTGTGTGTGTGTGTGTGTGTGTGTGTGTGTGTGGGTGTGCGCGCGCGCCCGCTTTAGGTGGAAGTTTACAACTCAACTTTATTGCTCATTCTAAAATTTACACGCATATTGTTTTGTGACATCCGTTGCGATCCCCACAACATGACAGTGCGCTCCCCCCTCTCCACCCAGGTTTCCCGTGTCCCTTCACCCATTTCCGGTCCCGTCCTGCTTTGTCCTCCTCCTTTCCCACGGGCGCTGTCCTTTTGGTCTTGAATGCTCCGTGGACCTAAGAAGCACCTTCCTCAGGTGTGTTATTTTTTGTGCGTCACAGGCCTGCCCAATCTACTGGAATCCATCGAGTGACCAGGTACCCTTCCCTCTCTTCTTCCTCTTCTTCTTGCTACCTCTGACATCCCTGCGTGGGAAGACGTCATTGCCACAGTGGATGGCCACCGGAGCGGGGATGTCCCTGGCCGGATCCTTCAGGCGGTGGCCTTCTTGCTCCCCGTGATCCTTTGCCACCCCACTCCTGGGTTTCGGCTTGTGAATGACCACTGCGTTGGAAGGCAGTGCACTCTCTACTACCCTGATGTTGAAGTGGGGCTTCAGTCGGTCTCGCGCTTGGAGGATTTTCCACTCCTCCAAGGTCATTTGTCGGCTGGCTGGTCCTCCCAGTTGCTCCTCGTCCGCGGCTACAACGTTGACTTTGGCGTCCCCTTCGGGCACCCCTGGCCTAGGCCCCTCGTCCGCGGCCTCCATCCCGTGGCCTCCTGATGCGCCGCCCCGTGCCACACCCCCACTCCCTCTGACCAACTCGCTCTGGTGGATGTAAAACAGGGCGTAGGCTTGTTGGCTCAGCACACAAGTCACATCGCATGCCGAGACCTCGGCATCGTCCATTCGGTACCACTTGCCGTTGCCAGCCTTGACGTAAGAGAGGTAGTGGCCCGTGTGGCAAGTCCACCCAACATGGACCAGCACTGCGTAGAGTCTGTAAGCAGCCGGTCCTCCGTCCTGCCGAGACAGGCATCTGCTCACGTCCAGACTCTCAGGGTAGCGCACCTGCTTAGCATTTTTGTCACCGCTCAGGTCTGAGAAGCGTTTCAGTACAAGGACGAGGGCCTCGGGGCAAGTGTGCAAAGTCAGCGTCTTGGAAGCGGGCATCTTCCTCTGACAAATCCTACACTGATAGGAATTTTCACCATCCAGCTCTTCGGCCGTGACCAGCTGTTCCAAAGCTTGGTTCACACTCTGAGCTGCCTGGATATCCAGGGTAATGTCCAGGTAAGGGTCGAAGGTGTCTGACACTCCCTGGCAGTGGCGACACTGGATTCGAGACCTCCAGTAGCCGCCAAAGATTCGGCGGATCAGGGTGGTGTCTTCGGAGAGGCCGCGCAAGTGCCTGTGGCTCCGCAGGCAGGCTTTCTGCATGGCGTCCAGAGTGGACGTGAGAAATTCATGGGCGTCTTCCTGTTGGTGTCTATGGAGGCCTCTAGCCAGCGCGTGTGAGGGCTCCATGACGTCACCTGGATGGCTGAGGGCTCGGGTGATGTGATCCTGCATTGCACACAGCACGCAGTAGCCCTGCTGCCCACAGCTTGCGGCGTGCTCCCGGGACAGCATGTAGTCGGCGAGGGGCGGCGTGTACGTCAGACACTGCAGCGCCGCGTTCACGTAGCAGGTGTCCCCCATGTTGCGGAGCCCTGCCCCGACCCCGGAAGACCTGCTCCAAGTCGAGGCGAGTGTCAAATGGGGAGCAAGCACCCCGTCGTCGCGGCAGGCGCTCTGCTTCTGGGATGTCCGCCAGGGCCGGTGAGCCAGAGAGGGAGCGCAGTGCCTTGCGGGACCGGCTGCCGGGAGGCAGGAAGTGCTGGGTTTGGGAGAGACGGCCAACTGACCCTGACCTCCGCAGTGGAGAGAAGGCGCCTCCATGGCTGTGGAAACAAAGATGGCCAGTGTCTTAGGCTGGGTTCTCTGGAGAAGCAAAACCGGCAAAGCCTACGGACATCCAAATAGAGAGCTTTCCAACAAGGCAATGGCTCAGGCGGTTGTAAAGGCTGGAACGTCCCGAATGCACAGGCCAGGCCCGAGGCTTCTCCTGCTGCACGGAGCCGCAGGGGGCTGGCCAACGCCAGATTGGCAGGTGGGAGAGCAGGGCTCTTCCTCACGGGCCGAAGGATCCCAGGATGGACGGGCCAGCCCGCAGCAAAGCTCCTACCTCAAGTCCGCAGAAACGGAGGTCAGAACAACAGCAGCCAGCCACAGGACCCAGAGTCAGCAAAAGCCCGCCAGCCTTGTCCCAGAGCCGGCTTAGGTCAACGAAGGCCACACCCCCAAGGAAACTCCCTTTCACCTGATTGGCTACTCGCAGCAGATGCCATCATGGAAGTCATCCCACTCTATCAAATCTCATCATGGGAGTGATCACGTCATCATGGGACCGCCAAGCTACACCGGAACTGCCAGACCGCTGGGAATCACGGCCCAGCCAGGCGACACAAGAGCTTAACCATCACAGCCAGGCTTCCCCTGCCTCGACATCAACGAGCAGGGCAGAACCAAGCTCCCGCTTCACGGGCAAGCCTCCGAATGGCCGGCTTGGCCAGCCGCTGCTCTCCCATCAGCCCTCTTCGGGGCCGGCCCTGCGCATACCACCACCTCCACTGGCGCTGAGCCCCCACTAACCCCAAGGTCCGACCTGTTCCACCGGGCGCCTTGCTCCCTCCGGGCCGTACCCCGCATCTCCTCCCTCCCTCCCCTTTGCCACTGGCTCCCCTAGTCAGGAGTCCACGCCCGGCCACGGGCCAGATCTCCGCTCTCAGTGTCTGGCCAGCCCCACTCACCCCTGAGTCCAGGGAACACCTTTCCATCAACCCTTACCTTTCCTGTCTGGCATACACCCAAAGACAGGGGTACGGAGTCGGGGCATCTCGGAGTCGGTATCCTTTTGACTTTGTGTGTGTGTGTGTGTGTGTGTGTGTGTGTGTGTGGGTGTGCGCGCGCGCCCGCTTTAGGTGGAAGTTTACAACTCAACTTTATTGCTCATTCTAAAATTTACACGCATATTGTTTTGTGACATCCGTTGCGATCCCCACAACATGACAGTGCGCTCCCCCCTCTCCACCCAGGTTTCCCGTGTCCCTTCACCCATTTCCGGTCCCGTCCTGCTTTGTCCTCCTCCTTTCCCACGGGCGCTGTCCTTTTGGTCTTGAATGCTCCGTGGACCTAAGAAGCACCTTCCTCAGGTGTGTTATTTTTTGTGCGTCACAGGCCTGCCCAATCTACTGGAATCCATCGAGTGACCAGGTACCCTTCCCTCTCTTCTTCCTCTTCTTCTTGCTACCTCTGACATCCCTGCGTGGGAAGACGTCATTGCCACAGTGGATGGCCACCGGAGCGGGGATGTCCCTGGCCGGATCCTTCAGGCGGTGGCCTTCTTGCTCCCCGTGATCCTTTGCCACCCCACTCCTGGGTTTCGGCTTGTGAATGACCACTGCGTTGGAAGGCAGTGCACTCTCTACTACCCTGATGTTGAAGTGGGGCTTCAGTCGGTCTCGCGCTTGGAGGATTTTCCACTCCTCCAAGGTCATTTGTCGGCTGGCTGGTCCTCCCAGTTGCTCCTCGTCCGCGGCTACAACGTTGACTTTGGCGTCCCCTTCGGGCACCCCTGGCCTAGGCCCCTCGTCCGCGGCCTCCATCCCGTGGCCTCCTGATGCGCCGCCCCGTGCCACACCCCCACTCCCTCTGACCAACTCGCTCTGGTGGATGTAAAACAGGGCGTAGGCTTGTTGGCTCAGCACACAAGTCACATCGCATGCCGAGACCTCGGCATCGTCCATTCGGTACCACTTGCCGTTGCCAGCCTTGACGTAAGAGAGGTAGTGGCCCGTGTGGCAAGTCCACCCAACATGGACCAGCACTGCGTAGAGTCTGTAAGCAGCCGGTCCTCCGTCCTGCCGAGACAGGCATCTGCTCACGTCCAGACTCTCAGGGTAGCGCACCTGCTTAGCATTTTTGTCACCGCTCAGGTCTGAGAAGCGTTTCAGTACAAGGACGAGGGCCTCGGGGCAAGTGTGCAAAGTCAGCGTCTTGGAAGCGGGCATCTTCCTCTGACAAATCCTACACTGATAGGAATTTTCACCATCCAGCTCTTCGGCCGTGACCAGCTGTTCCAAAGCTTGGTTCACACTCTGAGCTGCCTGGATATCCAGGGTAATGTCCAGGTAAGGGTCGAAGGTGTCTGACACTCCCTGGCAGTGGCGACACTGGATTCGAGACCTCCAGTAGCCGCCAAAGATTCGGCGGATCAGGGTGGTGTCTTCGGAGAGGCCGCGCAAGTGCCTGTGGCTCCGCAGGCAGGCTTTCTGCATGGCGTCCAGAGTGGACGTGAGAAATTCATGGGCGTCTTCCTGTTGGTGTCTATGGAGGCCTCTAGCCAGCGCGTGTGAGGGCTCCATGACGTCACCTGGATGGCTGAGGGCTCGGGTGATGTGATCCTGCATTGCACACAGCACGCAGTAGCCCTGCTGCCCACAGCTTGCGGCGTGCTCCCGGGACAGCATGTAGTCGGCGAGGGGCGGCGTGTACGTCAGACACTGCAGCGCCGCGTTCACGTAGCAGGTGTCCCCCATGTTGCGGAGCCCTGCCCCGACCCCGGAAGACCTGCTCCAAGTCGAGGCGAGTGTCAAATGGGGAGCAAGCACCCCGTCGTCGCGGCAGGCGCTCTGCTTCTGGGATGTCCGCCAGGGCCGGTGAGCCAGAGAGGGAGCGCAGTGCCTTGCGGGACCGGCTGCCGGGAGGCAGGAAGTGCTGGGTTTGGGAGAGACGGCCAACTGACCCTGACCTCCGCAGTGGAGAGAAGGCGCCTCCATGGCTGTGGAAACAAAGATGGCCAGTGTCTTAGGCTGGGTTCTCTGGAGAAGCAAAACCGGCAAAGCCTACGGACATCCAAATAGAGAGCTTTCCAACAAGGCAATGGCTCAGGCGGTTGTAAAGGCTGGAACGTCCCGAATGCACAGGCCAGGCCCGAGGCTTCTCCTGCTGCACGGAGCCGCAGGGGGCTGGCCAACGCCAGATTGGCAGGTGGGAGAGCAGGGCTCTTCCTCACGGGCCGAAGGATCCCAGGATGGACGGGCCAGCCCGCAGCAAAGCTCCTACCTCAAGTCCGCAGAAACGGAGGTCAGAACAACAGCAGCCAGCCACAGGACCCAGAGTCAGCAAAAGCCCGCCAGCCTTGTCCCAGAGCCGGCTTAGGTCAACGAAGGCCACACCCCCAAGGAAACTCCCTTTCACCTGATTGGCTACTCGCAGCAGATGCCATCATGGAAGTCATCCCACTCTATCAAATCTCATCATGGGAGTGATCACGTCATCATGGGACCGCCAAGCTACACCGGAACTGCCAGACCGCTGGGAATCACGGCCCAGCCAGGCGACACAAGAGCTTAACCATCACAGCCAGGCTTCCCCTGCCTCGACATCAACGAGCAGGGCAGAACCAAGCTCCCGCTTCACGGGCAAGCCTCCGAATGGCCGGCTTGGCCAGCCGCTGCTCTCCCATCAGCCCTCTTCGGGGCCGGCCCTGCGCATACCACCACCTCCACTGGCGCTGAGCCCCCACTAACCCCAAGGTCCGACCTGTTCCACCGGGCGCCTTGCTCCCTCCGGGCCGTACCCCGCATCTCCTCCCTCCCTCCCCTTTGCCACTGGCTCCCCTAGTCAGGAGTCCACGCCCGGCCACGGGCCAGATCTCCGCTCTCAGTGTCTGGCCAGCCCCACTCACCCCTGAGTCCAGGGAACACCTTTCCATCAACCCTTACCTTTCCTGTCTGGCATACACCCAAAGACAGGGGTACGGAGTCGGGGCATCTCGGAGTCGGTATCCTTTTGACTTTGTGTGTGTGTGTGTGTGTGTGTGTGTGTGTGTGTGGGTGTGCGCGCGCGCCCGCTTTAGGTGGAAGTTTACAACTCAACTTTATTGCTCATTCTAAAATTTACACGCATATTGTTTTGTGACATCCGTTGCGATCCCCACAACATGACAGTGCGCTCCCCCCTCTCCACCCAGGTTTCCCGTGTCCCTTCACCCATTTCCGGTCCCGTCCTGCTTTGTCCTCCTCCTTTCCCACGGGCGCTGTCCTTTTGGTCTTGAATGCTCCGTGGACCTAAGAAGCACCTTCCTCAGGTGTGTTATTTTTTGTGCGTCACAGGCCTGCCCAATCTACTGGAATCCATCGAGTGACCAGGTACCCTTCCCTCTCTTCTTCCTCTTCTTCTTGCTACCTCTGACATCCCTGCGTGGGAAGACGTCATTGCCACAGTGGATGGCCACCGGAGCGGGGATGTCCCTGGCCGGATCCTTCAGGCGGTGGCCTTCTTGCTCCCCGTGATCCTTTGCCACCCCACTCCTGGGTTTCGGCTTGTGAATGACCACTGCGTTGGAAGGCAGTGCACTCTCTACTACCCTGATGTTGAAGTGGGGCTTCAGTCGGTCTCGCGCTTGGAGGATTTTCCACTCCTCCAAGGTCATTTGTCGGCTGGCTGGTCCTCCCAGTTGCTCCTCGTCCGCGGCTACAACGTTGACTTTGGCGTCCCCTTCGGGCACCCCTGGCCTAGGCCCCTCGTCCGCGGCCTCCATCCCGTGGCCTCCTGATGCGCCGCCCCGTGCCACACCCCCACTCCCTCTGACCAACTCGCTCTGGTGGATGTAAAACAGGGCGTAGGCTTGTTGGCTCAGCACACAAGTCACATCGCATGCCGAGACCTCGGCATCGTCCATTCGGTACCACTTGCCGTTGCCAGCCTTGACGTAAGAGAGGTAGTGGCCCGTGTGGCAAGTCCACCCAACATGGACCAGCACTGCGTAGAGTCTGTAAGCAGCCGGTCCTCCGTCCTGCCGAGACAGGCATCTGCTCACGTCCAGACTCTCAGGGTAGCGCACCTGCTTAGCATTTTTGTCACCGCTCAGGTCTGAGAAGCGTTTCAGTACAAGGACGAGGGCCTCGGGGCAAGTGTGCAAAGTCAGCGTCTTGGAAGCGGGCATCTTCCTCTGACAAATCCTACACTGATAGGAATTTTCACCATCCAGCTCTTCGGCCGTGACCAGCTGTTCCAAAGCTTGGTTCACACTCTGAGCTGCCTGGATATCCAGGGTAATGTCCAGGTAAGGGTCGAAGGTGTCTGACACTCCCTGGCAGTGGCGACACTGGATTCGAGACCTCCAGTAGCCGCCAAAGATTCGGCGGATCAGGGTGGTGTCTTCGGAGAGGCCGCGCAAGTGCCTGTGGCTCCGCAGGCAGGCTTTCTGCATGGCGTCCAGAGTGGACGTGAGAAATTCATGGGCGTCTTCCTGTTGGTGTCTATGGAGGCCTCTAGCCAGCGCGTGTGAGGGCTCCATGACGTCACCTGGATGGCTGAGGGCTCGGGTGATGTGATCCTGCATTGCACACAGCACGCAGTAGCCCTGCTGCCCACAGCTTGCGGCGTGCTCCCGGGACAGCATGTAGTCGGCGAGGGGCGGCGTGTACGTCAGACACTGCAGCGCCGCGTTCACGTAGCAGGTGTCCCCCATGTTGCGGAGCCCTGCCCCGACCCCGGAAGACCTGCTCCAAGTCGAGGCGAGTGTCAAATGGGGAGCAAGCACCCCGTCGTCGCGGCAGGCGCTCTGCTTCTGGGATGTCCGCCAGGGCCGGTGAGCCAGAGAGGGAGCGCAGTGCCTTGCGGGACCGGCTGCCGGGAGGCAGGAAGTGCTGGGTTTGGGAGAGACGGCCAACTGACCCTGACCTCCGCAGTGGAGAGAAGGCGCCTCCATGGCTGTGGAAACAAAGATGGCCAGTGTCTTAGGCTGGGTTCTCTGGAGAAGCAAAACCGGCAAAGCCTACGGACATCCAAATAGAGAGCTTTCCAACAAGGCAATGGCTCAGGCGGTTGTAAAGGCTGGAACGTCCCGAATGCACAGGCCAGGCCCGAGGCTTCTCCTGCTGCACGGAGCCGCAGGGGGCTGGCCAACGCCAGATTGGCAGGTGGGAGAGCAGGGCTCTTCCTCACGGGCCGAAGGATCCCAGGATGGACGGGCCAGCCCGCAGCAAAGCTCCTACCTCAAGTCCGCAGAAACGGAGGTCAGAACAACAGCAGCCAGCCACAGGACCCAGAGTCAGCAAAAGCCCGCCAGCCTTGTCCCAGAGCCGGCTTAGGTCAACGAAGGCCACACCCCCAAGGAAACTCCCTTTCACCTGATTGGCTACTCGCAGCAGATGCCATCATGGAAGTCATCCCACTCTATCAAATCTCATCATGGGAGTGATCACGTCATCATGGGACCGCCAAGCTACACCGGAACTGCCAGACCGCTGGGAATCACGGCCCAGCCAGGCGACACAAGAGCTTAACCATCACAGCCAGGCTTCCCCTGCCTCGACATCAACGAGCAGGGCAGAACCAAGCTCCCGCTTCACGGGCAAGCCTCCGAATGGCCGGCTTGGCCAGCCGCTGCTCTCCCATCAGCCCTCTTCGGGGCCGGCCCTGCGCATACCACCACCTCCACTGGCGCTGAGCCCCCACTAACCCCAAGGTCCGACCTGTTCCACCGGGCGCCTTGCTCCCTCCGGGCCGTACCCCGCATCTCCTCCCTCCCTCCCCTTTGCCACTGGCTCCCCTAGTCAGGAGTCCACGCCCGGCCACGGGCCAGATCTCCGCTCTCAGTGTCTGGCCAGCCCCACTCACCCCTGAGTCCAGGGAACACCTTTCCATCAACCCTTACCTTTCCTGTCTGGCATACACCCAAAGACAGGGGTACGGAGTCGGGGCATCTCGGAGTCGGTATCCTTTTGACTTTGTGTGTGTGTGTGTGTGTGTGTGTGTGTGTGGGTGTGCGCGCGTGCCCGCTTTAGGTGGAAGTTTACAACTCAACTTTATTGCTCATTCTAAAATTTACACGCATATTGTTTTGTGACATCCGTTGCGATCCCCACAACATGACAGTGCGCTCCCCCCTCTCCACCCAGGTTTCCCGTGTCCCTTCACCCATTTCCGGTCCCGTCCTGCTTTGTCCTCCTCCTTTCCCACGGGCGCTGTCCTTTTGGTCTTGAATGCTCCGTGGACCTAAGAAGCACCTTCCTCAGGTGTGTTATTTTTTGTGCGTCACAGGCCTGCCCAATCTACTGGAATCCATCGAGTGACCAGGTACCCTTCCCTCTCTTCTTCCTCTTCTTCTTGCTACCTCTGACATCCCTGCGTGGGAAGACGTCATTGCCACAGTGGATGGCCACCGGAGCGGGGATGTCCCTGGCCGGATCCTTCAGGCGGTGGCCTTCTTGCTCCCCGTGATCCTTTGCCACCCCACTCCTGGGTTTCGGCTTGTGAATGACCACTGCGTTGGAAGGCAGTGCACTCTCTACTACCCTGATGTTGAAGTGGGGCTTCAGTCGGTCTCGCGCTTGGAGGATTTTCCACTCCTCCAAGGTCATTTGTCGGCTGGCTGGTCCTCCCAGTTGCTCCTCGTCCGCGGCTACAACGTTGACTTTGGCGTCCCCTTCGGGCACCCCTGGCCTAGGCCCCTCGTCCGCGGCCTCCATCCCGTGGCCTCCTGATGCGCCGCCCCGTGCCACACCCCCACTCCCTCTGACCAACTCGCTCTGGTGGATGTAAAACAGGGCGTAGGCTTGTTGGCTCAGCACACAAGTCACATCGCATGCCGAGACCTCGGCATCGTCCATTCGGTACCACTTGCCGTTGCCAGCCTTGACGTAAGAGAGGTAGTGGCCCGTGTGGCAAGTCCACCCAACATGGACCAGCACTGCGTAGAGTCTGTAAGCAGCCGGTCCTCCGTCCTGCCGAGACAGGCA
Source organism: Elephas maximus indicus (assembly GCF_024166365.1). Taxonomy (NCBI): domain Eukaryota; kingdom Metazoa; phylum Chordata; class Mammalia; order Proboscidea; family Elephantidae; genus Elephas; species Elephas maximus. The sequence goes on from NC_064827.1 coordinate 120,290,185, forward strand.
TCTGCTCACGTCCAGACTCTCAGGGTAGCGCACCTGCTTAGCATTTTTGTCACCGCTCAGGTCTGAGAAGCGTTTCAGTACAAGGACGAGGGCCTCGGGGCAAGTGTGCAAAGTCAGCGTCTTGGAAGCGGGCATCTTCCTCTGACAAATCCTACACTGATAGGAATTTTCACCATCCAGCTCTTCGGCCGTGACCAGCTGTTCCAAAGCTTGGTTCACACTCTGAGCTGCCTGGATATCCAGGGTAATGTCCAGGTAAGGGTCGAAGGTGTCTGACACTCCCTGGCAGTGGCGACACTGGATTCGAGACCTCCAGTAGCCGCCAAAGATTCGGCGGATCAGGGTGGTGTCTTCGGAGAGGCCGCGCAAGTGCCTGTGGCTCCGCAGGCAGGCTTTCTGCATGGCGTCCAGAGTGGACGTGAGAAATTCATGGGCGTCTTCCTGTTGGTGTCTATGGAGGCCTCTAGCCAGCGCGTGTGAGGGCTCCATGACGTCACCTGGATGGCTGAGGGCTCGGGTGATGTGATCCTGCATTGCACACAGCACGCAGTAGCCCTGCTGCCCACAGCTTGCGGCGTGCTCCCGGGACAGCATGTAGTCGGCGAGGGGCGGCGTGTACGTCAGACACTGCAGCGCCGCGTTCACGTAGCAGGTGTCCCCCATGTTGCGGAGCCCTGCCCCGACCCCGGAAGACCTGCTCCAAGTCGAGGCGAGTGTCAAATGGGGAGCAAGCACCCCGTCGTCGCGGCAGGCGCTCTGCTTCTGGGATGTCCGCCAGGGCCGGTGAGCCAGAGAGGGAGCGCAGTGCCTTGCGGGACCGGCTGCCGGGGGCAGGAAGTGCTGGGTTTGGGAGAGACGGCCAACTGACCCTGACCTCCGCAGTGGAGAGAAGGCGCCTCCATGGCTGTGGAAACAAAGATGGCCAGTGTCTTAGGCTGGGTTCTCTGGAGAAGCAAAACCGGCAAAGCCTACGGACATCCAAATAGAGAGCTTTCCAACAAGGCAATGGCTCAGGCGGTTGTAAAGGCTGGAACGTCCCGAATGCACAGGCCAGGCCCGAGGCTTCTCCTGCTGCACGGAGCCGCAGGGGGCTGGCCAACGCCAGATTGGCAGGTGGGAGAGCAGGGCTCTTCCTCACGGGCCGAAGGATCCCAGGATGGACGGGCCAGCCCGCAGCAAAGCTCCTACCTCAAGTCCGCAGAAACGGAGGTCAGAACAACAGCAGCCAGCCACAGGACCCAGAGTCAGCAAAAGCCCGCCAGCCTTGTCCCAGAGCCGGCTTAGGTCAACGAAGGCCACACCCCCAAGGAAACTCCCTTTCACCTGATTGGCTACTCGCAGCAGATGCCATCATGGAAGTCATCCCACTCTATCAAATCTCATCATGGGAGTGATCACGTCATCATGGGACCGCCAAGCTACACCGGAACTGCCAGACCGCTGGGAATCACGGCCCAGCCAGGCGACACAAGAGCTTAACCATCACAGCCAGGCTTCCCCTGCCTCGACATCAACGAGCAGGGCAGAACCAAGCTCCCGCTTCACGGGCAAGCCTCCGAATGGCCGGCTTGGCCAGCCGCTGCTCTCCCATCAGCCCTCTTCGGGGCCGGCCCTGCGCATACCACCACCTCCACTGGCGCTGAGCCCCCACTAACCCCAAGGTCCGACCTGTTCCACCGGGCGCCTTGCTCCCTCCGGGCCGTACCCCGCATCTCCTCCCTCCCTCCCCTTTGCCACTGGCTCCCCTAGTCAGGAGTCCACGCCCGGCCACGGGCCAGATCTCCGCTCTCAGTGTCTGGCCAGCCCCACTCACCCCTGAGTCCAGGGAACACCTTTCCATCAACCCTTACCTTTCCTGTCTGGCATACACCCAAAGACAGGGGTACGGAGTCGGGGCATCTCGGAGTCGGTATCCTTTTGACTTTGTGTGTGTGTGTGTGTGTGTGTGTGTGTGTGTGGGTGTGCGCGCGCGCCCGCTTTAGGTGGAAGTTTACAACTCAACTTTATTGCTCATTCTAAAATTTACACGCATATTGTTTTGTGACATCCGTTGCGATCCCCACAACATGACAGTGCGCTCCCCCCTCTCCACCCAGGTTTCCCGTGTCCCTTCACCCATTTCCGGTCCCGTCCTGCTTTGTCCTCCTCCTTTCCCACGGGCGCTGTCCTTTTGGTCTTGAATGCTCCGTGGACCTAAGAAGCACCTTCCTCAGGTGTGTTATTTTTTGTGCGTCACAGGCCTGCCCAATCTACTGGAATCCATCGAGTGACCAGGTACCCTTCCCTCTCTTCTTCCTCTTCTTCTTGCTACCTCTGACATCCCTGCGTGGGAAGACGTCATTGCCACAGTGGATGGCCACCGGAGCGGGGATGTCCCTGGCCGGATCCTTCAGGCGGTGGCCTTCTTGCTCCCCGTGATCCTTTGCCACCCCACTCCTGGGTTTCGGCTTGTGAATGACCACTGCGTTGGAAGGCAGTGCACTCTCTACTACCCTGATGTTGAAGTGGGGCTTCAGTCCGTCTCGCGCTTGGAGGATTTTCCACTCCTCCAAGGTCATTTGTCGGCTGGCTGGTCCTCCCAGTTGCTCCTCGTCCGCGGCTACAACGTTGACTTTGGCGTCCCCTTCGGGCACCCCTGGCCTAGGCCCCTCGTCCGCGGCCTCCATCCCGTGGCCTCCTGATGCGCCGCCCCGTGCCACACCCCCACTCCCTCTGACCAACTCGCTCTGGTGGATGTAAAACAGGGCGTAGGCTTGTTGGCTCAGCACACAAGTCACATCGCATGCCGAGACCTCGGCATCGTCCATTCGGTACCACTTGCCGTTGCCAGCCTTGACGTAAGAGAGGTAGTGGCCCGTGTGGCAAGTCCACCCAACATGGACCAGCACTGCGTAGAGTCTGTAAGCAGCCGGTCCTCCGTCCTGCCGAGACAGGCATCTGCTCACGTCCAGACTCTCAGGGTAGCGCACCTGCTTAGCATTTTTGTCACCGCTCAGGTCTGAGAAGCGTTTCAGTACAAGGACGAGGGCCTCGGGGCAAGTGTGCAAAGTCAGCGTCTTGGAAGCGGGCATCTTCCTCTGACAAATCCTACACTGATAGGAATTTTCACCATCCAGCTCTTCGGCCGTGACCAGCTGTTCCAAAGCTTGGTTCACACTCTGAGCTGCCTGGATATCCAGGGTAATGTCCAGGTAAGGGTCGAAGGTGTCTGACACTCCCTGGCAGTGGCGACACTGGATTCGAGACCTCCAGTAGCCGCCAAAGATTCGGCGGATCAGGGTGGTGTCTTCGGAGAGGCCGCGCAAGTGCCTGTGGCTCCGCAGGCAGGCTTTCTGCATGGCGTCCAGAGTGGACGTGAGAAATTCATGGGCGTCTTCCTGTTGGTGTCTATGGAGGCCTCTAGCCAGCGCGTGTGAGGGCTCCATGACGTCACCTGGATGGCTGAGGGCTCGGGTGATGTGATCCTGCATTGCACACAGCACGCAGTAGCCCTGCTGCCCACAGCTTGCGGCGTGCTCCCGGGACAGCATGTAGTCGGCGAGGGGCGGCGTGTACGTCAGACACTGCAGCGCCGCGTTCACGTAGCAGGTGTCCCCCATGTTGCGGAGCCCTGCCCCGACCCCGGAAGACCTGCTCCAAGTCGAGGCGAGTGTCAAATGGGGAGCAAGCACCCCGTCGTCGCGGCAGGCGCTCTGCTTCTGGGATGTCCGCCAGGGCCGGTGAGCCAGAGAGGGAGCGCAGTGCCTTGCGGGACCGGCTGCCGGGAGGCAGGAAGTGCTGGGTTTGGGAGAGACGGCCAACTGACCCTGACCTCCGCAGTGGAGAGAAGGCGCCTCCATGGCTGTGGAAACAAAGATGGCCAGTGTCTTAGGCTGGGTTCTCTGGAGAAGCAAAACCGGCAAAGCCTACGGACATCCAAATAGAGAGCTTTCCAACAAGGCAATGGCTCAGGCGGTTGTAAAGGCTGGAACGTCCCGAATGCACAGGCCAGGCCCGAGGCTTCTCCTGCTGCACGGAGCCGCAGGGGGCTGGCCAACGCCAGATTGGCAGGTGGGAGAGCAGGGCTCTTCCTCACGGGCCGAAGGATCCCAGGATGGACGGGCCAGCCCGCAGCAAAGCTCCTACCTCAAGTCCGCAGAAACGGAGGTCAGAACAACAGCAGCCAGCCACAGGACCCAGAGTCAGCAAAAGCCCGCCAGCCTTGTCCCAGAGCCGGCTTAGGTCAACGAAGGCCACACCCCCAAGGAAACTCCCTTTCACCTGATTGGCTACTCGCAGCAGATGCCATCATGGAAGTCATCCCACTCTATCAAATCTCATCATGGGAGTGATCACGTCATCATGGGACCGCCAAGCTACACCGGAACTGCCAGACCGCTGGGAATCACGGCCCAGCCAGGCGACACAAGAGCTTAACCATCACAGCCAGGCTTCCCCTGCCTCGACATCAACGAGCAGGGCAGAACCAAGCTCCCGCTTCACGGGCAAGCCTCCGAATGGCCGGCTTGGCCAGCCGCTGCTCTCCCATCAGCCCTCTTCGGGGCCGGCCCTGCGCATACCACCACCTCCACTGGCGCTGAGCCCCCACTAACCCCAAGGTCCGACCTGTTCCACCGGGCGCCTTGCTCCCTCCGGGCCGTACCCCGCATCTCCTCCCTCCCTCCCCTTTGCCACTGGCTCCCCTAGTCAGGAGTCCACGCCCGGCCACGGGCCAGATCTCCGCTCTCAGTGTCTGGCCAGCCCCACTCACCCCTGAGTCCAGGGAACACCTTTCCATCAACCCTTACCTTTCCTGTCTGGCATACACCCAAAGACAGGGGTACGGAGTCGGGGCATCTCGGAGTCGGTATCCTTTTGACTTTGTGTGTGTGTGTGTGTGTGTGTGTGTGTGTGGGTGTGCGCGCGCGCCCGCTTTAGGTGGAAGTTTACAACTCAACTTTATTGCTCATTCTAAAATTTACACGCATATTGTTTTGTGACATCCGTTGCGATCCCCACAACATGACAGTGCGCTCCCCCCTCTCCACCCAGGTTTCCCGTGTCCCTTCACCCATTTCCGGTCCCGTCCTGCTTTGTCCTCCTCCTTTCCCACGGGCGCTGTCCTTTTGGTCTTGAATGCTCCGTGGACCTAAGAAGCACCTTCCTCAGGTGTGTTATTTTTTGTGCGTCACAGGCCTGCCCAATCTACTGGAATCCATCGAGTGACCAGGTACCCTTCCCTCTCTTCTTCCTCTTCTTCTTGCTACCTCTGACATCCCTGCGTGGGAAGACGTCATTGCCACAGTGGATGGCCACCGGAGCGGGGATGTCCCTGGCCGGATCCTTCAGGCGGTGGCCTTCTTGCTCCCCGTGATCCTTTGCCACCCCACTCCTGGGTTTCGGCTTGTGAATGACCACTGCGTTGGAAGGCAGTGCACTCTCTACTACCCTGATGTTGAAGTGGGGCTTCAGTCGGTCTCGCGCTTGGAGGATTTTCCACTCCTCCAAGGTCATTTGTCGGCTGGCTGGTCCTCCCAGTTGCTCCTCGTCCGCGGCTACAACGTTGACTTTGGCGTCCCCTTCGGGCACCCCTGGCCTAGGCCCCTCGTCCGCGGCCTCCATCCCGTGGCCTCCTGATGCGCCGCCCCGTGCCACACCCCCACTCCCTCTGACCAACTCGCTCTGGTGGATGTAAAACAGGGCGTAGGCTTGTTGGCTCAGCACACAAGTCACATCGCATGCCGAGACCTCGGCATCGTCCATTCGGTACCACTTGCCGTTGCCAGCCTTGACGTAAGAGAGGTAGTGGCCCGTGTGGCAAGTCCACCCAACATGGACCAGCACTGCGTAGAGTCTGTAAGCAGCCGGTCCTCCGTCCTGCCGAGACAGGCATCTGCTCACGTCCAGACTCTCAGGGTAGCGCACCTGCTTAGCATTTTTGTCACCGCTCAGGTCTGAGAAGCGTTTCAGTACAAGGACGAGGGCCTCGGGGCAAGTGTGCAAAGTCAGCGTCTTGGAAGCGGGCATCTTCCTCTGACAAATCCTACACTGATAGGAATTTTCACCATCCAGCTCTTCGGCCGTGACCAGCTGTTCCAAAGCTTGGTTCACACTCTGAGCTGCCTGGATATCCAGGGTAATGTCCAGGTAAGGGTCGAAGGTGTCTGACACTCCCTGGCAGTGGCGACACTGGATTCGAGACCTCCAGTAGCCGCCAAAGATTCGGCGGATCAGGGTGGTGTCTTCGGAGAGGCCGCGCAAGTGCCTGTGGCTCCGCAGGCAGGCTTTCTGCATGGCGTCCAGAGTGGACGTGAGAAATTCATGGGCGTCTTCCTGTTGGTGTCTATGGAGGCCTCTAGCCAGCGCGTGTGAGGGCTCCATGACGTCACCTGGATGGCTGAGGGCTCGGGTGATGTGATCCTGCATTGCACACAGCACGCAGTAGCCCTGCTGCCCACAGCTTGCGGCGTGCTCCCGGGACAGCATGTAGTCGGCGAGGGGCGGCGTGTACGTCAGACACTGCAGCGCCGCGTTCACGTAGCAGGTGTCCCCCATGTTGCGGAGCCCTGCCCCGACCCCGGAAGACCTGCTCCAAGTCGAGGCGAGTGTCAAATGGGGAGCAAGCACCCCGTCGTCGCGGCAGGCGCTCTGCTTCTGGGATGTCCGCCAGGGCCGGTGAGCCAGAGAGGGAGCGCAGTGCCTTGCGGGACCGGCTGCCGGGAGGCAGGAAGTGCTGGGTTTGGGAGAGACGGCCAACTGACCCTGACCTCCGCAGTGGAGAGAAGGCGCCTCCATGGCTGTGGAAACAAAGATGGCCAGTGTCTTAGGCTGGGTTCTCTGGAGAAGCAAAACCGGCAAAGCCTACGGACATCCAAATAGAGAGCTTTCCAACAAGGCAATGGCTCAGGCGGTTGTAAAGGCTGGAACGTCCCGAATGCACAGGCCAGGCCCGAGGCTTCTCCTGCTGCACGGAGCCGCAGGGGGCTGGCCAACGCCAGATTGGCAGGTGGGAGAGCAGGGCTCTTCCTCACGGGCCGAAGGATCCCAGGATGGACGGGCCAGCCCGCAGCAAAGCTCCTACCTCAAGTCCGCAGAAACGGAGGTCAGAACAACAGCAGCCAGCCACAGGACCCAGAGTCAGCAAAAGCCCGCCAGCCTTGTCCCAGAGCCGGCTTAGGTCAACGAAGGCCACACCCCCAAGGAAACTCCCTTTCACCTGATTGGCTACTCGCAGCAGATGCCATCATGGAAGTCATCCCACTCTATCAAATCTCATCATGGGAGTGATCACGTCATCATGGGACCGCCAAGCTACACCGGAACTGCCAGACCGCTGGGAATCACGGCCCAGCCAGGCGACACAAGAGCTTAACCATCACAGCCAGGCTTCCCCTGCCTCGACATCAACGAGCAGGGCAGAACCAAGCTCCCGCTTCACGGGCAAGCCTCCGAATGGCCGGCTTGGCCAGCCGCTGCTCTCCCATCAGCCCTCTTCGGGGCCGGCCCTGCGCATACCACCACCTCCACTGGCGCTGAGCCCCCACTAACCCCAAGGTCCGACCTGTTCCACCGGGCGCCTTGCTCCCTCCGGGCCGTACCCCGCATCTCCTCCCTCCCTCCCCTTTGCCACTGGCTCCCCTAGTCAGGAGTCCACGCCCGGCCACGGGCCAGATCTCCGCTCTCAGTGTCTGGCCAGCCCCACTCACCCCTGAGTCCAGGGAACACCTTTCCATCAACCCTTACCTTTCCTGTCTGGCATACACCCAAAGACAGGGGTACGGAGTCGGGGCATCTCGGAGTCGGTATCCTTTTGACTTTGTGTGTGTGTGTGTGTGTGTGTGTGTGTGTGGGTGTGCGCGCGCGCCCGCTTTAGGTGGAAGTTTACAACTCAACTTTATTGCTCATTCTAAAATTTACACGCATATTGTTTTGTGACATCCGTTGCGATCCCCACAACATGACAGTGCGCTCCCCCCTCTCCACCCAGGTTTCCCGTGTCCCTTCACCCATTTCCGGTCCCGTCCTGCTTTGTCCTCCTCCTTTCCCACGGGCGCTGTCCTTTTGGTCTTGAATGCTCCGTGGACCTAAGAAGCACCTTCCTCAGGTGTGTTATTTTTTGTGCGTCACAGGCCTGCCCAATCTACTGGAATCCATCGAGTGACCAGGTACCCTTCCCTCTCTTCTTCCTCTTCTTCTTGCTACCTCTGACATCCCTGCGTGGGAAGACGTCATTGCCACAGTGGATGGCCACCGGAGCGGGGATGTCCCTGGCCGGATCCTTCAGGCGGTGGCCTTCTTGCTCCCCGTGATCCTTTGCCACCCCACTCCTGGGTTTCGGCTTGTGAATGACCACTGCGTTGGAAGGCAGTGCACTCTCTACTACCCTGATGTTGAAGTGGGGCTTCAGTCGGTCTCGCGCTTGGAGGATTTTCCACTCCTCCAAGGTCATTTGTCGGCTGGCTGGTCCTCCCAGTTGCTCCTCGTCCGCGGCTACAACGTTGACTTTGGCGTCCCCTTCGGGCACCCCTGGCCTAGGCCCCTCGTCCGCGGCCTCCATCCCGTGGCCTCCTGATGCGCCGCCCCGTGCCACACCCCCACTCCCTCTGACCAACTCGCTCTGGTGGATGTAAAACAGGGCGTAGGCTTGTTGGCTCAGCACACAAGTCACATCGCATGCCGAGACCTCGGCATCGTCCATTCGGTACCACTTGCCGTTGCCAGCCTTGACGTAAGAGAGGTAGTGGCCCGTGTGGCAAGTCCACCCAACATGGACCAGCACTGCGTAGAGTCTGTAAGCAGCCGGTCCTCCGTCCTGCCGAGACAGGCATCTGCTCACGTCCAGACTCTCAGGGTAGCGCACCTGCTTAGCATTTTTGTCACCGCTCAGGTCTGAGAAGCGTTTCAGTACAAGGACGAGGGCCTCGGGGCAAGTGTGCAAAGTCAGCGTCTTGGAAGCGGGCATCTTCCTCTGACAAATCCTACACTGATAGGAATTTTCACCATCCAGCTCTTCGGCCGTGACCAGCTGTTCCAAAGCTTGGTTCACACTCTGAGCTGCCTGGATATCCAGGGTAATGTCCAGGTAAGGGTCGAAGGTGTCTGACACTCCCTGGCAGTGGCGACACTGGATTCGAGACCTCCAGTAGCCGCCAAAGATTCGGCGGATCAGGGTGGTGTCTTCGGAGAGGCCGCGCAAGTGCCTGTGGCTCCGCAGGCAGGCTTTCTGCATGGCGTCCAGAGTGGACGTGAGAAATTCATGGGCGTCTTCCTGTTGGTGTCTATGGAGGCCTCTAGCCAGCGCGTGTGAGGGCTCCATGACGTCACCTGGATGGCTGAGGGCTCGGGTGATGTGATCCTGCATTGCACACAGCACGCAGTAGCCCTGCTGCCCACAGCTTGCGGCGTGCTCCCGGGACAGCATGTAGTCGGCGAGGGGCGGCGTGTACGTCAGACACTGCAGCGCCGCGTTCACGTAGCAGGTGTCCCCCATGTTGCGGAGCCCTGCCCCGACCCCGGAAGACCTGCTCCAAGTCGAGGCGAGTGTCAAATGGGGAGCAAGCACCCCGTCGTCGCGGCAGGCGCTCTGCTTCTGGGATGTCCGCCAGGGCCGGTGAGCCAGAGAGGGAGCGCAGTGCCTTGCGGGACCGGCTGCCGGGAGGCAGGAAGTGCTGGGTTTGGGAGAGACGGCCAACTGACCCTGACCTCCGCAGTGGAGAGAAGGCGCCTCCATGGCTGTGGAAACAAAGATGGCCAGTGTCTTAGGCTGGGTTCTCTGGAGAAGCAAAACCGGCAAAGCCTACGGACATCCAAATAGAGAGCTTTCCAACAAGGCAATGGCTCAGGCGGTTGTAAAGGCTGGAACGTCCCGAATGCACAGGCCAGGCCCGAGGCTTCTCCTGCTGCACGGAGCCGCAGGGGGCTGGCCAACGCCAGATTGGCAGGTGGGAGAGCAGGGCTCTTCCTCACGGGCCGAAGGATCCCAGGATGGACGGGCCAGCCCGCAGCAAAGCTCCTACCTCAAGTCCGCAGAAACGGAGGTCAGAACAACAGCAGCCAGCCACAGGACCCAGAGTCAGCAAAAGCCCGCCAGCCTTGTCCCAGAGCCGGCTTAGGTCAACGAAGGCCACACCCCCAAGGAAACTCCCTTTCACCTGATTGGCTACTCGCAGCAGATGCCATCATGGAAGTCATCCCACTCTATCAAATCTCATCATGGGAGTGATCACGTCATCATGGGACCGCCAAGCTACACCGGAACTGCCAGACCGCTGGGAATCACGGCCCAGCCAGGCGACACAAGAGCTTAACCATCACAGCCAGGCTTCCCCTGCCTCGACATCAACGAGCAGGGCAGAACCAAGCTCCCGCTTCACGGGCAAGCCTCCGAATGGCCGGCTTGGCCAGCCGCTGCTCTCCCATCAGCCCTCTTCGGGGCCGGCCCTGCGCATACCACCACCTCCACTGGCGCTGAGCCCCCACTAACCCCAAGGTCCGACCTGTTCCACCGGGCGCCTTGCTCCCTCCGGGCCGTACCCCGCATCTCCTCCCTCCCTCCCCTTTGCCACTGGCTCCCCTAGTCAGGAGTCCACGCCCGGCCACGGGCCAGATCTCCGCTCTCAGTGTCTTGCCAGCCCCACTGACCCCTGAGTCCAGGGAACACCTTTCCATCAACCCTTACCTTTCCTGTCTGGCATACACCCAAAGACAGGGGTACGGAGTCGGGGCATCTCGGAGTCGGTATCCTTTTGACTTTGTGTGTGTGTGTGTGTGTGTGTGTGTGTGTGGGTGTGCGCGCGCGCCCGCTTTAGGTGGAAGTTTACAACTCAACTTTATTGCTCATTCTAAAATTTACACGCATATTGTTTTGTGACATCCGTTGCGATCCCCACAACATGACAGTGCGCTCCCCCCTCTCCACCCAGGTTTCCCGTGTCCCTTCACCCATTTCCGGTCCCGTCCTGCTTTGTCCTCCTCCTTTCCCACGGGCGCTGTCCTTTTGGTCTTGAATGCTCCGTGGACCTAAGAAGCACCTTCCTCAGGTGTGTTATTTTTTGTGCGTCACAGGCCTGCCCAATCTACTGGAATCCATCGAGTGACCAGGTACCCTTCCCTCTCTTCTTCCTCTTCTTCTTGCTACCTCTGACATCCCTGCGTGGGAAGACGTCATTGCCACAGTGGATGGCCACCGGAGCGGGGATGTCCCTGGCCGGATCCTTCAGGCGGTGGCCTTCTTGCTCCCCGTGATCCTTTGCCACCCCACTCCTGGGTTTCGGCTTGTGAATGACCACTGCGTTGGAAGGCAGTGCACTCTCTACTACCCTGATGTTGAAGTGGGGCTTCAGTCGGTCTCGCGCTTGGAGGATTTTCCACTCCTCCAAGGTCATTTGTCGGCTGGCTGGTCCTCCCAGTTGCTCCTCGTCCGCGGCTACAACGTTGACTTTGGCGTCCCCTTCGGGCACCCCTGGCCTAGGCCCCTCGTCCGCGGCCTCCATCCCGTGGCCTCCTGATGCGCCGCCCCGTGCCACACCCCCACTCCCTCTGACCAACTCGCTCTGGTGGATGTAAAACAGGGCGTAGGCTTGTTGGCTCAGCACACAAGTCACATCGCATGCCGAGACCTCGGCATCGTCCATTCGGTACCACTTGCCGTTGCCAGCCTTGACGTAAGAGAGGTAGTGGCCCGTGTGGCAAGTCCACCCAACATGGACCAGCACTGCGTAGAGTCTGTAAGCAGCCGGTCCTCCGTCCTGCCGAGACAGGCATCTGCTCACGTCCAGACTCTCAGGGTAGCGCACCTGCTTAGCATTTTTGTCACCGCTCAGGTCTGAGAAGCGTTTCAGTACAAGGACGAGGGCCTCGGGGCAAGTGTGCAAAGTCAGCGTCTTGGAAGCGGGCATCTTCCTCTGACAAATCCTACACTGATAGGAATTTTCACCATCCAGCTCTTCGGCCGTGACCAGCTGTTCCAAAGCTTGGTTCACACTCTGAGCTGCCTGGATATCCAGGGTAATGTCCAGGTAAGGGTCGAAGGTGTCTGACACTCCCTGGCAGTGGCGACACTGGATTCGAGACCTCCAGTAGCCGCCAAAGATTCGGCGGATCAGGGTGGTGTCTTCGGAGAGGCCGCGCAAGTGCCTGTGGCTCCGCAGGCAGGCTTTCTGCATGGCGTCCAGAGTGGACGTGAGAAATTCATGGGCGTCTTCCTGTTGGTGTCTATGGAGGCCTCTAGCCAGCGCGTGTGAGGGCTCCATGACGTCACCTGGATGGCTGAGGGCTCGGGTGATGTGATCCTGCATTGCACACAGCACGCAGTAGCCCTGCTGCCCACAGCTTGCGGCGTGCTCCCGGGACAGCATGTAGTCGGCGAGGGGCGGCGTGTACGTCAGACACTGCAGCGCCGCGTTCACGTAGCAGGTGTCCCCCATGTTGCGGAGCCCTGCCCCGACCCCGGAAGACCTGCTCCAAGTCGAGGCGAGTGTCAAATGGGGAGCAAGCACCCCGTCGTCGCGGCAGGCGCTCTGCTTCTGGGATGTCCGCCAGGGCCGGTGAGCCAGAGAGGGAGCGCAGTGCCTTGCGGGACCGGCTGCCGGGAGGCAGGAAGTGCTGGGTTTGGGAGAGACGGCCAACTGACCCTGACCTCCGCAGTGGAGAGAAGGCGCCTCCATGGCTGTGGAAACAAAGATGGCCAGTGTCTTAGGCTGGGTTCTCTGGAGAAGCAAAACCGGCAAAGCCTACGGACATCCAAATAGAGAGCTTTCCAACAAGGCAATGGCTCAGGCGGTTGTAAAGGCTGGAACGTCCCGAATGCACAGGCCAGGCCCGAGGCTTCTCCTGCTGCACGGAGCCGCAGGGGGCTGGCCAACGCCAGATTGGCAGGTGGGAGAGCAGGGCTCTTCCTCACGGGCCGAAGGATCCCAGGATGGACGGGCCAGCCCGCAGCAAAGCTCCTACCTCAAGTCCGCAGAAACGGAGGTCAGAACAACAGCAGCCAGCCACAGGACCCAGAGTCAGCAAAAGCCCGCCAGCCTTGTCCCAGAGCCGGCTTAGGTCAACGAAGGCCACACCCCCAAGGAAACTCCCTTTCACCTGATTGGCTACTCGCAGCAGATGCCATCATGGAAGTCATCCCACTCTATCAAATCTCATCATGGGAGTGATCACGTCATCATGGGACCGCCAAGCTACACCGGAACTGCCAGACCGCTGGGAATCACGGCCCAGCCAGGCGACACAAGAGCTTAACCATCACAGCCAGGCTTCCCCTGCCTCGACATCAACGAGCAGGGCAGAACCAAGCTCCCGCTTCACGGGCAAGCCTCCGAATGGCCGGCTTGGCCAGCCGCTGCTCTCCCATCAGCCCTCTTCGGGGCCGGCCCTGCGCATACCACCACCTCCACTGGCGCTGAGCCCCCACTAACCCCAAGGTCCGACCTGTTCCACCGGGCGCCTTGCTCCCTCCGGGCCGTACCCCGCATCTCCTCCCTCCCTCCCCTTTGCCACTGGCTCCCCTAGTCAGGAGTCCACGCCCGGCCACGGGCCAGATCTCCGCTCTCAGTGTCTGGCCAGCCCCACTCACCCCTGAGTCCAGGGAACACCTTTCCATCAACCCTTACCTTTCCTGTCTGGCATACACCCAAAGACAGGGGTACGGAGTCGGGGCATCTCGGAGTCGGTATCCTTTTGACTTTGTGTGTGTGTGTGTGTGTGTGTGTGTGTGTGTGTGTGTGTGTGCGCACGCGCCCGCTTTAGGTGGAAGTTTACAACTCAACTTTATTGCTCATTCTAAAATTTACACGCATATTGTTTTGTGACATCCGTTGCGATCCCCACAACATGACAGTGCGCTCCCCCCTCTCCACCCAGGTTTCCCGTGTCCCTTCACCCATTTCCGGTCCCGTCCTGCTTTGTCCTCCTCCTTTCCCACGGGCGCTGTCCTTTTGGTCTTGAATGCTCCGTGGACCTAAGAAGCACCTTTCTCAGGTGTGTTATTTTTTGTGCGTCACAGGCCTGCCCAATCTACTGGAATCCATCGAGTGACCAGGTACCCTTCCCTCTCTTCTTCCTCTTCTTCTTGCTACCTCTGACATCCCTGCGTGGGAAGACGTCATTGCCACAGTGGATGGCCACCGGAGCGGGGATGTCCCTGGCCGGATCCTTCAGGCGGTGGCCTTCTTGCTCCCCGTGATCCTTTGCCACCCCACTCCTGGGTTTCGGCTTGTGAATGACCACTGCGTTGGAAGGCAGTGCACTCTCTACTACCCTGATGTTGAAGTGGGGCTTCAGTCCGTCTCGCGCTTGGAGGATTTTCCACTCCTCCAAGGTCATTTGTCGGCTGGCTGGTCCTCCCAGTTGCTCCTCGTCCGCGGCTACAACGTTGACTTTGGCGTCCCCTTCGGGCACCCCTGGCCTAGGCCCCTCGTCCGCGGCCTCCATCCCGTGGCCTCCTGATGCGCCGCCCCGTGCCACACCCCCACTCCCTCTGACCAACTCGCTCTGGTGGATGTAAAACAGGGCGTAGGCTTGTTGGCTCAGCACACAAGTCACATCGCATGCCGAGACCTCGGCATCGTCCATTCGGTACCACTTGCCGTTGCCAGCCTTGACGTAAGAGAGGTAGTGGCCCGTGTGGCAAGTCCACCCAACATGGACCAGCACTGCGTAGAGTCTGTAAGCAGCCGGTCCTCCGTCCTGCCGAGACAGGCATCTGCTCACGTCCAGACTCTCAGGGTAGCGCACCTGCTTAGCATTTTTGTCACCGCTCAGGTCTGAGAAGCGTTTCAGTACAAGGACGAGGGCCTCGGGGCAAGTGTGCAAAGTCAGCGTCTTGGAAGCGGGCATCTTCCTCTGACAAATCCTACACTGATAGGAATTTTCACCATCCAGCTCTTCGGCCGTGACCAGCTGTTCCAAAGCTTGGTTCACACTCTGAGCTGCCTGGATATCCAGGGTAATGTCCAGGTAAGGGTCGAAGGTGTCTGACACTCCCTGGCAGTGGCGACACTGGATTCGAGACCTCCAGTAGCCGCCAAAGATTCGGCGGATCAGGGTGGTGTCTTCGGAGAGGCCGCGCAAGTGCCTGTGGCTCCGCAGGCAGGCTTTCTGCATGGCGTCCAGAGTGGACGTGAGAAATTCATGGGCGTCTTCCTGTTGGTGTCTATGGAGGCCTCTAGCCAGCGCGTGTGAGGGCTCCATGACGTCACCTGGATGGCTGAGGGCTCGGGTGATGTGATCCTGCATTGCACACAGCACGCAGTAGCCCTGCTGCCCACAGCTTGCGGCGTGCTCCCGGGACAGCATGTAGTCGGCGAGGGGCGGCGTGTACGTCAGACACTGCAGCGCCGCGTTCACGTAGCAGGTGTCCCCCATGTTGCGGAGCCCTGCCCCGACCCCGGAAGACCTGCTCCAAGTCGAGGCGAGTGTCAAATGGGGAGCAAGCACCCCGTCGTCGCGGCAGGTGCTCTGCTTCTGGGATGTCCGCCAGGGCCGGTGAGCCAGAGAGGGAGCGCAGTGCCTTGCGGGACCGGCTGCCGGGAGGCAGGAAGTGCTGGGTTTGGGAGAGACGGCCAACTGACCCTGACCTCCGCAGTGGAGAGAAGGCGCCTCCATGGCTGTGGAAACAAAGATGGCCAGTGTCTTAGGCTGGGTTCTCTGGAGAAGCAAAACCGGCAAAGCCTACGGACATCCAAATAGAGAGCTTTCCAACAAGGCAATGGCTCAGGCGGTTGTAAAGGCTGGAACGTCCCGAATGCACAGGCCAGGCCCGAGGCTTCTCCTGCTGCACGGAGCCGCAGGGGGCTGGCCAACGCCAGATTGGCAGGTGGGAGAGCAGGGCTCTTCCTCACGGGCCGAAGGATCCCAGGATGGACGGGCCAGCCCGCAGCAAAGCTCCTACCTCAAGTCCGCAGAAACGGAGGTCAGAACAACAGCAGCCAGCCACAGGACCCAGAGTCAGCAAAAGCCCGCCAGCCTTGTCCCAGAGCCGGCTTAGGTCAACGAAGGCCACACCCCCAAGGAAACTCCCTTTCACCTGATTGGCTACTCGCAGCAGATGCCATCATGGAAGTCATCCCACTCTATCAAATCTCATCATGGGAGTGATCACGTCATCATGGGACCGCCAAGCTACACCGGAACTGCCAGACCGCTGGGAATCACGGCCCAGCCAGGCGACACAAGAGCTTAACCATCACAGCCAGGCTTCCCCTGCCTCGACATCAACGAGCAGGGCAGAACCAAGCTCCCGCTTCACGGGCAAGCCTCCGAATGGCCGGCTTGGCCAGCCGCTGCTCTCCCATCAGCCCTCTTCGGGGCCGGCCCTGCGCATACCACCACCTCCACTGGCGCTGAGCCCCCACTAACCCCAAGGTCCGACCTGTTCCACCGGGCGCCTTGCTCCCTCCGGGCCGTACCCCGCATCTCCTCCCTCCCTCCCCTTTGCCACTGGCTCCCCTAGTCAGGAGTCCACGCCCGGCCACGGGCCAGATCTCCGCTCTCAGTGTCTGGCCAGCCCCACTCACCCCTGAGTCCAGGGAACACCTTTCCATCAACCCTTACCTTTCCTGTCTGGCATACACCCAAAGACAGGGGTACGGAGTCGGGGCATCTCGGAGTCGGTATCCTTTTGACTTTGTGTGTGTGTGTGTGTGTGTGTGTGTGTGTGGGTGTGCGCGCGCGCCCGCTTTAGGTGGAAGTTTACAACTCAACTTTATTGCTCATTCTAAAATTTACACGCATATTGTTTTGTGACATCCGTTGCGATCCCCACAACATGACAGTGCGCTCCCCCCTCTCCACCCAGGTTTCCCGTGTCCCTTCACCCATTTCCGGTCCCGTCCTGCTTTGTCCTCCTCCTTTCCCACGGGCGCTGTCCTTTTGGTCTTGAATGCTCCGTGGACCTAAGAAGCACCTTCCTCAGGTGTGTTATTTTTTGTGCGTCACAGGCCTGCCCAATCTACTGGAATCCATCGAGTGACCAGGTACCCTTCCCTCTCTTCTTCCTCTTCTTCTTGCTACCTCTGACATCCCTGCGTGGGAAGACGTCATTGCCACAGTGGATGGCCACCGGAGCGGGGATGTCCCTGGCCGGATCCTTCAGGCGGTGGCCTTCTTGCTCCCCGTGATCCTTTGCCACCCCACTCCTGGGTTTCGGCTTGTGAATGACCACTGCGTTGGAAGGCAGTGCACTCTCTACTACCCTGATGTTGAAGTGGGGCTTCAGTCGGTCTCGCGCTTGGAGGATTTTCCACTCCTCCAAGGTCATTTGTCGGCTGGCTGGTCCTCCCAGTTGCTCCTCGTCCGCGGCTACAACGTTGACTTTGGCGTCCCCTTCGGGCACCCCTGGCCTAGGCCCCTCGTCCGCGGCCTCCATCCCGTGGCCTCCTGATGCGCCGCCCCGTGCCACACCCCCACTCCCTCTGACCAACTCGCTCTGGTGGATGTAAAACAGGGCGTAGGCTTGTTGGCTCAGCACACAAGTCACATCGCATGCCGAGACCTCGGCATCGTCCATTCGGTACCACTTGCCGTTGCCAGCCTTGACGTAAGAGAGGTAGTGGCCCGTGTGGCAAGTCCACCCAACATGGACCAGCACTGCGTAGAGTCTGTAAGCAGCCGGTCCTCCGTCCTGCCGAGACAGGCATCTGCTCACGTCCAGACTCTCAGGGTAGCGCACCTGCTTAGCATTTTTGTCACCGCTCAGGTCTGAGAAGCGTTTCAGTACAAGGACGAGGGCCTCGGGGCAAGTGTGCAAAGTCAGCGTCTTGGAAGCGGGCATCTTCCTCTGACAAATCCTACACTGATAGGAATTTTCACCATCCAGCTCTTCGGCCGTGACCAGCTGTTCCAAAGCTTGGTTCACACTCTGAGCTGCCTGGATATCCAGGGTAATGTCCAGGTAAGGGTCGAAGGTGTCTGACACTCCCTGGCAGTGGCGACACTGGATTCGAGACCTCCAGTAGCCGCCAAAGATTCGGCGGATCAGGGTGGTGTCTTCGGAGAGGCCGCGCAAGTGCCTGTGGCTCCGCAGGCAGGCTTTCTGCATGGCGTCCAGAGTGGACGTGAGAAATTCATGGGCGTCTTCCTGTTGGTGTCTATGGAGGCCTCTAGCCAGCGCGTGTGAGGGCTCCATGACGTCACCTGGATGGCTGAGGGCTCGGGTGATGTGATCCTGCATTGCACACAGCACGCAGTAGCCCTGCTGCCCACAGCTTGCGGCGTGCTCCCGGGACAGCATGTAGTCGGCGAGGGGCGGCGTGTACGTCAGACACTGCAGCGCCGCGTTCACGTAGCAGGTGTCCCCCATGTTGCGGAGCCCTGCCCCGACCCCGGAAGACCTGCTCCAAGTCGAGGCGAGTGTCAAATGGGGAGCAAGCACCCCGTCGTCGCGGCAGGCGCTCTGCTTCTGGGATGTCCGCCAGGGCCGGTGAGCCAGAGAGGGAGCGCAGTGCCTTGCGGGACCGGCTGCCGGGAGGCAGGAAGTGCTGGGTTTGGGAGAGACGGCCAACTGACCCTGACCTCCGCAGTGGAGAGAAGGCGCCTCCATGGCTGTGGAAACAAAGATGGCCAGTGTCTTAGGCTGGGTTCTCTGGAGAAGCAAAACCGGCAAAGCCTACGGACATCCAAATAGAGAGCTTTCCAACAAGGCAATGGCTCAGGCGGTTGTAAAGGCTGGAACGTCCCGAATGCACAGGCCAGGCCCGAGGCTTCTCCTGCTGCACGGAGCCGCAGGGGGCTGGCCAACGCCAGATTGGCAGGTGGGAGAGCAGGGCTCTTCCTCACGGGCCGAAGGATCCCAGGATGGACGGGCCAGCCCGCAGCAAAGCTCCTACCTCAAGTCCGCAGAAACGGAGGTCAGAACAACAGCAGCCAGCCACAGGACCCAGAGTCAGCAAAAGCCCGCCAGCCTTGTCCCAGAGCCGGCTTAGGTCAACGAAGGCCACACCCCCAAGGAAACTCCCTTTCACCTGATTGGCTACTCGCAGCAGATGCCATCATGGAAGTCATCCCACTCTATCAAATCTCATCATGGGAGTGATCACGTCATCATGGGACCGCCAAGCTACACCGGAACTGCCAGACCGCTGGGAATCACGGCCCAGCCAGGCGACACAAGAGCTTAACCATCACAGCCAGGCTTCCCCTGCCTCGACATCAACGAGCAGGGCAGAACCAAGCTCCCGCTTCACGGGCAAGCCTCCGAATGGCCGGCTTGGCCAGCCGCTGCTCTCCCATCAGCCCTCTTCGGGGCCGGCCCTGCGCATACCACCACCTCCACTGGCGCTGAGCCCCCACTAACCCCAAGGTCCGACCTGTTCCACCGGGCGCCTTGCTCCCTCCGGGCCGTACCCCGCATCTCCTCCCTCCCTCCCCTTTGCCACTGGCTCCCCTAGTCAGGAGTCCACGCCCGGCCACGGGCCAGATCTCCGCTCTCAGTGTCTGGCCAGCCCCACTCACCCCTGAGTCCAGGGAACACCTTTCCATCAACCCTTACCTTTCCTGTCTGGCATACACCCAAAGACAGGGGTACGGAGTCGGGGCATCTCGGAGTCGGTATCCTTTTGACTTTGTGTGTGTGTGTGTGTGTGTGTGTGTGTGTGTGTGTGTGTGGGTGTGCGCGCGCGCCCGCTTTAGGTGGAAGTTTACAACTCAACTTTATTGCTCATTCTAAAATTTACACGCATATTGTTTTGTGACATCCGTTGCGATCCCCACAACATGACAGTGCGCTCCCCCCTCTCCACCCAGGTTTCCCGTGTCCCTTCACCCATTTCCGGTCCCGTCCTGCTTTGTCCTCCTCCTTTCCCACGGGCGCTGTCCTTTTGGTCTTGAATGCTCCGTGGACCTAAGAAGCACCTTCCTCAGGTGTGTTATTTTTTGTGCGTCACAGGCCTGCCCAATCTACTGGAATCCATCGAGTGACCAGGTACCCTTCCCTCTCTTCTTCCTCTTCTTCTTGCTACCTCTGACATCCCTGCGTGGGAAGACGTCATTGCCACAGTGGATGGCCACCGGAGCGGGGATGTCCCTGGCCGGATCCTTCAGGCGGTGGCCTTCTTGCTCCCCGTGATCCTTTGCCACCCCACTCCTGGGTTTCGGCTTGTGAATGACCACTGCGTTGGAAGGCAGTGCACTCTCTACTACCCTGATGTTGAAGTGGGGCTTCAGTCGGTCTCGCGCTTGGAGGATTTTCCACTCCTCCAAGGTCATTTGTCGGCTGGCTGGTCCTCCCAGTTGCTCCTCGTCCGCGGCTACAACGTTGACTTTGGCGTCCCCTTCGGGCACCCCTGGCCTAGGCCCCTCGTCCGCGGCCTCCATCCCGTGGCCTCCTGATGCGCCGCCCCGTGCCACACCCCCACTCCCTCTGACCAACTCGCTCTGGTGGATGTAAAACAGGGCGTAGGCTTGTTGGCTCAGCACACAAGTCACATCGCATGCCGAGACCTCGGCATCGTCCATTCGGTACCACTTGCCGTTGCCAGCCTTGACGTAAGAGAGGTAGTGGCCCGTGTGGCAAGTCCACCCAACATGGACCAGCACTGCGTAGAGTCTGTAAGCAGCCGGTCCTCCGTCCTGCCGAGACAGGCATCTGCTCACGTCCAGACTCTCAGGGTAGCGCACCTGCTTAGCATTTTTGTCACCGCTCAGGTCTGAGAAGCGTTTCAGTACAAGGACGAGGGCCTCGGGGCAAGTGTGCAAAGTCAGCGTCTTGGAAGCGGGCATCTTCCTCTGACAAATCCTACACTGATAGGAATTTTCACCATCCAGCTCTTCGGCCGTGACCAGCTGTTCCAAAGCTTGGTTCACACTCTGAGCTGCCTGGATATCCAGGATAATGTCCAGGTAAGGGTCGAAGGTGTCTGACACTCCCTGGCAGTGGCGACACTGGATTCGAGACCTCCAGTAGCCGCCAAAGATTCGGCGGATCAGGGTGGTGTCTTCGGAGAGGCCGCGCAAGTGCCTGTGGCTCCGCAGGCAGGCTTTCTGCATGGCGTCCAGAGTGGACGTGAGAAATTCATGGGCGTCTTCCTGTTGGTGTCTATGGAGGCCTCTAGCCAGCGCGTGTGAGGGCTCCATGACGTCACCTGGATGGCTGAGGGCTCGGGTGATGTGATCCTGCATTGCACACAGCACGCAGTAGCCCTGCTGCCCACAGCTTGCGGCGTGCTCCCGGGACAGCATGTAGTCGGCGAGGGGCGGCGTGTACGTCAGACACTGCAGCGCCGCGTTCACGTAGCAGGTGTCCCCCATGTTGCGGAGCCCTGCCCCGACCCCGGAAGACCTGCTCCAAGTCGAGGCGAGTGTCAAATGGGGAGCAAGCACCCCGTCGTCGCGGCAGGCGCTCTGCTTCTGGGATGTCCGCCAGGGCCGGTGAGCCAGAGAGGGAGCGCAGTGCCTTGCGGGACCGGCTGCCGGGAGGCAGGAAGTGCTGGGTTTGGGAGAGACGGCCAACTGACCCTGACCTCCGCAGTGGAGAGAAGGCGCCTCCATGGCTGTGGAAACAAAGATGGCCAGTGTCTTAGGCTGGGTTCTCTGGAGAAGCAAAACCGGCAAAGCCTACGGACATCCAAATAGAGAGCTTTCCAACAAGGCAATGGCTCAGGCGGTTGTAAAGGCTGGAACGTCCCGAATGCACAGGCCAGGCCCGAGGCTTCTCCTGCTGCACGGAGCCGCAGGGGGCTGGCCAACGCCAGATTGGCAGGTGGGAGAGCAGGGCTCTTCCTCACGGGCCGAAGGATCCCAGGATGGACGGGCCAGCCCGCAGCAAAGCTCCTACCTCAAGTCCGCAGAAACGGAGGTCAGAACAACAGCAGCCAGCCACAGGACCCAGAGTCAGCAAAAGCCCGCCAGCCTTGTCCCAGAGCCGGCTTAGGTCAACGAAGGCCACACCCCCAAGGAAACTCCCTTTCACCTGATTGGCTACTCGCAGCAGATGCCATCATGGAAGTCATCCCACTCTATCAAATCTCATCATGGGAGTGATCACGTCATCATGGGACCGCCAAGCTACACCGGAACTGCCAGACCGCTGGGAATCACGGCCCAGCCAGGCGACACAAGAGCTTAACCATCACAGCCAGGCTTCCCCTGCCTCGACATCAACGAGCAGGGCAGAACCAAGCTCCCGCTTCACGGGCAAGCCTCCGAATGGCCGGCTTGGCCAGCCGCTGCTCTCCCATCAGCCCTCTTCGGGGCCGGCCCTGCGCATACCACCACCTCCACTGGCGCTGAGCCCCCACTAACCCCAAGGTCCGACCTGTTCCACCGGGCGCCTTGCTCCCTCCGGGCCGTACCCCGCATCTCCTCCCTCCCTCCCCTTTGCCACTGGCTCCCCTAGTCAGGAGTCCACGCCCGGCCACGGGCCAGATCTCCGCTCTCAGTGTCTGGCCAGCCCCACTCACCCCTGAGTCCAGGGAACACCTTTCCATCAACCCTTACCTTTCCTGTCTGGCATACACCCAAAGACAGGGGTACGGAGTCGGGGCATCTCGGAGTCGGTATCCTTTTGACTTTGTGTGTGTGTGTGTGTGTGTGTGTGTGTGTGTGTGTGGGTGTGCGCGCGCGCCCGCTTTAGGTGGAAGTTTACAACTCAACTTTATTGCTCATTCTAAAATTTACACGCATATTGTTTTGTGACATCCGTTGCGATCCCCACAACATGACAGTGCGCTCCCCCCTCTCCACCCAGGTTTCCCGTGTCCCTTCACCCATTTCCGGTCCCGTCCTGCTTTGTCCTCCTCCTTTCCCACGGGCGCTGTCCTTTTGGTCTTGAATGCTCCGTGGACCTAAGAAGCACCTTCCTCAGGTGTGTTATTTTTTGTGCGTCACAGGCCTGCCCAATCTACTGGAATCCATCGAGTGACCAGGTACCCTTCCCTCTCTTCTTCCTCTTCTTCTTGCTACCTCTGACATCCCTGCGTGGGAAGACGTCATTGCCACAGTGGATGGCCACCGGAGCGGGGATGTCCCTGGCCGGATCCTTCAGGCGGTGGCCTTCTTGCTCCCCGTGATCCTTTGCCACCCCACTCCTGGGTTTCGGCTTGTGAATGACCACTGCGTTGGAAGGCAGTGCACTCTCTACTACCCTGATGTTGAAGTGGGGCTTCAGTCGGTCTCGCGCTTGGAGGATTTTCCACTCCTCCAAGGTCATTTGTCGGCTGGCTGGTCCTCCCAGTTGCTCCTCGTCCGCGGCTACAACGTTGACTTTGGCGTCCCCTTCGGGCACCCCTGGCCTAGGCCCCTCGTCCGCGGCCTCCATCCCGTGGCCTCCTGATGCGCCGCCCCGTGCCACACCCCCACTCCCTCTGACCAACTCGCTCTGGTGGATGTAAAACAGGGCGTAGGCTTGTTGGCTCAGCACACAAGTCACATCGCATGCCGAGACCTCGGCATCGTCCATTCGGTACCACTTGCCGTTGCCAGCCTTGACGTAAGAGAGGTAGTGGCCCGTGTGGCAAGTCCACCCAACATGGACCAGCACTGCGTAGAGTCTGTAAGCAGCCGGTCCTCCGTCCTGCCGAGACAGGCATCTGCTCACGTCCAGACTCTCAGGGTAGCGCACCTGCTTAGCATTTTTGTCACCGCTCAGGTCTGAGAAGCGTTTCAGTACAAGGACGAGGGCCTCGGGGCAAGTGTGCAAAGTCAGCGTCTTGGAAGCGGGCATCTTCCTCTGACAAATCCTACACTGATAGGAATTTTCACCATCCAGCTCTTCGGCCGTGACCAGCTGTTCCAAAGCTTGGTTCACACTCTGAGCTGCCTGGATATCCAGGGTAATGTCCAGGTAAGGGTCGAAGGTGTCTGACACTCCCTGGCAGTGGCGACACTGGATTCGAGACCTCCAGTAGCCGCCAAAGATTCGGCGGATCAGGGTGGTGTCTTCGGAGAGGCCGCGCAAGTGCCTGTGGCTCCGCAGGCAGGCTTTCTGCATGGCGTCCAGAGTGGACGTGAGAAATTCATGGGCGTCTTCCTGTTGGTGTCTATGGAGGCCTCTAGCCAGCGCGTGTGAGGGCTCCATGACGTCACCTGGATGGCTGAGGGCTCGGGTGATGTGATCCTGCATTGCACACAGCACGCAGTAGCCCTGCTGCCCACAGCTTGCGGCGTGCTCCCGGGACAGCATGTAGTCGGCGAGGGGCGGCGTGTACGTCAGACACTGCAGCGCCGCGTTCACGTAGCAGGTGTCCCCCATGTTGCGGAGCCCTGCCCCGACCCCGGAAGACCTGCTCCAAGTCGAGGCGAGTGTCAAATGGGGAGCAAGCACCCCGTCGTCGCGGCAGGCGCTCTGCTTCTGGGATGTCCGCCAGGGCCGGTGAGCCAGAGAGGGAGCGCAGTGCCTTGCGGGACCGGCTGCCGGGAGGCAGGAAGTGCTGGGTTTGGGAGAGACGGCCAACTGACCCTGACCTCCGCAGTGGAGAGAAGGCGCCTCCATGGCTGTGGAAACAAAGATGGCCAGTGTCTTAGGCTGGGTTCTCTGGAGAAGCAAAACCGGCAAAGCCTACGGACATCCAAATAGAGAGCTTTCCAACAAGGCAATGGCTCAGGCGGTTGTAAAGGCTGGAACGTCCCGAATGCACAGGCCAGGCCCGAGGCTTCTCCTGCTGCACGGAGCCGCAGGGGGCTGGCCAACGCCAGATTGGCAGGTGGGAGAGCAGGGCTCTTCCTCACGGGCCGAAGGATCCCAGGATGGACGGGCCAGCCCGCAGCAAAGCTCCTACCTCAAGTCCGCAGAAACGGAGGTCAGAACAACAGCAGCCAGCCACAGGACCCAGAGTCAGCAAAAGCCCGCCAGCCTTGTCCCAGAGCCGGCTTAGGTCAACGAAGGCCACACCCCCAAGGAAACTCCCTTTCACCTGATTGGCTACTCGCAGCAGATGCCATCATGGAAGTCATCCCACTCTATCAAATCTCATCATGGGAGTGATCACGTCATCATGGGACCGCCAAGCTACACCGGAACTGCCAGACCGCTGGGAATCACGGCCCAGCCAGGCGACACAAGAGCTTAACCATCACAGCCAGGCTTCCCCTGCCTCGACATCAACGAGCAGGGCAGAACCAAGCTCCCGCTTCACGGGCAAGCCTCCGAATGGCCGGCTTGGCCAGCCGCTGCTCTCCCATCAGCCCTCTTCGGGGCCGGCCCTGCGCATACCACCACCTCCACTGGCGCTGAGCCCCCACTAACCCCAAGGTCCGACCTGTTCCACCGGGCGCCTTGCTCCCTCCGGGCCGTACCCCGCATCTCCTCCCTCCCTCCCCTTTGCCACTGGCTCCCCTAGTCAGGAGTCCACGCCCGGCCACGGGCCAGATCTCCGCTCTCAGTGTCTGGCCAGCCCCACTCACCCCTGAGTCCAGGGAACACCTTTCCATCAACCCTTACCTTTCCTGTCTGGCATACACCCAAAGACAGGGGTACGGAGTCGGGGCATCTCGGAGTCGGTATCCTTTTGACTTTGTGTGTGTGTGTGTGTGTGTGTGTGTGTGTGTGTGTGTGGGTGTGCGCGCGCGCCCGCTTTAGGTGGAAGTTTACAACTCAACTTTATTGCTCATTCTAAAATTTACACGCATATTGTTTTGTGACATCCGTTGCGATCCCCACAACATGACAGTGCGCTCCCCCCTCTCCACCCAGGTTTCCCGTGTCCCTTCACCCATTTCCGGTCCCGTCCTGCTTTGTCCTCCTCCTTTCCCACGGGCGCTGTCCTTTTGGTCTTGAATGCTCCGTGGACCTAAGAAGCACCTTCCTCAGGTGTGTTATTTTTTGTGCGTCACAGGCCTGCCCAATCTACTGGAATCCATCGAGTGACCAGGTACCCTTCCCTCTCTTCTTCCTCTTCTTCTTGCTACCTCTGACATCCCTGCGTGGGAAGACGTCATTGCCACAGTGGATGGCCACCGGAGCGGGGATGTCCCTGGCCGGATCCTTCAGGCGGTGGCCTTCTTGCTCCCCGTGATCCTTTGCCACCCCACTCCTGGGTTTCGGCTTGTGAATGACCACTGCGTTGGAAGGCAGTGCACTCTCTACTACCCTGATGTTGAAGTGGGGCTTCAGTCGGTCTCGCGCTTGGAGGATTTTCCACTCCTCCAAGGTCATTTGTCGGCTGGCTGGTCCTCCCAGTTGCTCCTCGTCCGCGGCTACAACGTTGACTTTGGCGTCCCCTTCGGGCACCCCTGGCCTAGGCCCCTCGTCCGCGGCCTCCATCCCGTGGCCTCCTGATGCGCCGCCCCGTGCCACACCCCCACTCCCTCTGACCAACTCGCTCTGGTGGATGTAAAACAGGGCGTAGGCTTGTTGGCTCAGCACACAAGTCACATCGCATGCCGAGACCTCGGCATCGTCCATTCGGTACCACTTGCCGTTGCCAGCCTTGACGTAAGAGAGGTAGTGGCCCGTGTGGCAAGTCCACCCAACATGGACCAGCACTGCGTAGAGTCTGTAAGCAGCCGGTCCTCCGTCCTGCCGAGAC
The DNA here is from genome assembly GCF_024166365.1 of Elephas maximus indicus. NCBI lineage: Eukaryota > Metazoa > Chordata > Mammalia > Proboscidea > Elephantidae > Elephas > Elephas maximus. Next base: position 120,316,626 of record NC_064827.1, read on the forward strand.
AGGCATCTGCTCACGTCCAGACTCTCAGGGTAGCGCACCTGCTTAGCATTTTTGTCACCGCTCAGGTCTGAGAAGCGTTTCAGTACAAGGACGAGGGCCTCGGGGCAAGTGTGCAAAGTCAGCGTCTTGGAAGCGGGCATCTTCCTCTGACAAATCCTACACTGATAGGAATTTTCACCATCCAGCTCTTCGGCCGTGACCAGCTGTTCCAAAGCTTGGTTCACACTCTGAGCTGCCTGGATATCCAGGGTAATGTCCAGGTAAGGGTCGAAGGTGTCTGACACTCCCTGGCAGTGGCGACACTGGATTCGAGACCTCCAGTAGCCGCCAAAGATTCGGCGGATCAGGGTGGTGTCTTCGGAGAGGCCGCGCAAGTGCCTGTGGCTCCGCAGGCAGGCTTTCTGCATGGCGTCCAGAGTGGACGTGAGAAATTCATGGGCGTCTTCCTGTTGGTGTCTATGGAGGCCTCTAGCCAGCGCGTGTGAGGGCTCCATGACGTCACCTGGATGGCTGAGGGCTCGGGTGATGTGATCCTGCATTGCACACAGCACGCAGTAGCCCTGCTGCCCACAGCTTGCGGCGTGCTCCCGGGACAGCATGTAGTCGGCGAGGGGCGGCGTGTACGTCAGACACTGCAGCGCCGCGTTCACGTAGCAGGTGTCCCCCATGTTGCGGAGCCCTGCCCCGACCCCGGAAGACCTGCTCCAAGTCGAGGCGAGTGTCAAATGGGGAGCAAGCACCCCGTCGTCGCGGCAGGCGCTCTGCTTCTGGGATGTCCGCCAGGGCCGGTGAGCCAGAGAGGGAGCGCAGTGCCTTGCGGGACCGGCTGCCGGGAGGCAGGAAGTGCTGGGTTTGGGAGAGACGGCCAACTGACCCTGACCTCCGCAGTGGAGAGAAGGCGCCTCCATGGCTGTGGAAACAAAGATGGCCAGTGTCTTAGGCTGGGTTCTCTGGAGAAGCAAAACCGGCAAAGCCTACGGACATCCAAATAGAGAGCTTTCCAACAAGGCAATGGCTCAGGCGGTTGTAAAGGCTGGAACGTCCCGAATGCACAGGCCAGGCCCGAGGCTTCTCCTGCTGCACGGAGCCGCAGGGGGCTGGCCAACGCCAGATTGGCAGGTGGGAGAGCAGGGCTCTTCCTCACGGGCCGAAGGATCCCAGGATGGACGGGCCAGCCCGCAGCAAAGCTCCTACCTCAAGTCCGCAGAAACGGAGGTCAGAACAACAGCAGCCAGCCACAGGACCCAGAGTCAGCAAAAGCCCGCCAGCCTTGTCCCAGAGCCGGCTTAGGTCAACGAAGGCCACACCCCCAAGGAAACTCCCTTTCACCTGATTGGCTACTCGCAGCAGATGCCATCATGGAAGTCATCCCACTCTATCAAATCTCATCATGGGAGTGATCACGTCATCATGGGACCGCCAAGCTACACCGGAACTGCCAGACCGCTGGGAATCACGGCCCAGCCAGGCGACACAAGAGCTTAACCATCACAGCCAGGCTTCCCCTGCCTCGACATCAACGAGCAGGGCAGAACCAAGCTCCCGCTTCACGGGCAAGCCTCCGAATGGCCGGCTTGGCCAGCCGCTGCTCTCCCATCAGCCCTCTTCGGGGCCGGCCCTGCGCATACCACCACCTCCACTGGCGCTGAGCCCCCACTAACCCCAAGGTCCGACCTGTTCCACCGGGCGCCTTGCTCCCTCCGGGCCGTACCCCGCATCTCCTCCCTCCCTCCCCTTTGCCACTGGCTCCCCTAGTCAGGAGTCCACGCCCGGCCACGGGCCAGATCTCCGCTCTCAGTGTCTGGCCAGCCCCACTCACCCCTGAGTCCAGGGAACACCTTTCCATCAACCCTTACCTTTCCTGTCTGGCATACACCCAAAGACAGGGGTACGGAGTCGGGGCATCTCGGAGTCGGTATCCTTTTGACTTTGTGTGTGTGTGTGTGTGTGTGTGTGTGTGTGGGTGTGCGCGCGCGCCCGCTTTAGGTGGAAGTTTACAACTCAACTTTATTGCTCATTCTAAAATTTACACGCATATTGTTTTGTGACATCCGTTGCGATCCCCACAACATGACAGTGCGCTCCCCCCTCTCCACCCAGGTTTCCCGTGTCCCTTCACCCATTTCCGGTCCCGTCCTGCTTTGTCCTCCTCCTTTCCCACGGGCGCTGTCCTTTTGGTCTTGAATGCTCCGTGGACCTAAGAAGCACCTTCCTCAGGTGTGTTATTTTTTGTGCGTCACAGGCCTGCCCAATCTACTGGAATCCATCGAGTGACCAGGTACCCTTCCCTCTCTTCTTCCTCTTCTTCTTGCTACCTCTGACATCCCTGCGTGGGAAGACGTCATTGCCACAGTGGATGGCCACCGGAGCGGGGATGTCCCTGGCCGGATCCTTCAGGCGGTGGCCTTCTTGCTCCCCGTGATCCTTTGCCACCCCACTCCTGGGTTTCGGCTTGTGAATGACCACTGCGTTGGAAGGCAGTGCACTCTCTACTACCCTGATGTTGAAGTGGGGCTTCAGTCGGTCTCGCGCTTGGAGGATTTTCCACTCCTCCAAGGTCATTTGTCGGCTGGCTGGTCCTCCCAGTTGCTCCTCGTCCGCGGCTACAACGTTGACTTTGGCGTCCCCTTCGGGCACCCCTGGCCTAGGCCCCTCGTCCGCGGCCTCCATCCCGTGGCCTCCTGATGCGCCGCCCCGTGCCACACCCCCACTCCCTCTGACCAACTCGCTCTGGTGGATGTAAAACAGGGCGTAGGCTTGTTGGCTCAGCACACAAGTCACATCGCATGCCGAGACCTCGGCATCGTCCATTCGGTACCACTTGCCGTTGCCAGCCTTGACGTAAGAGAGGTAGTGGCCCGTGTGGCAAGTCCACCCAACATGGACCAGCACTGCGTAGAGTCTGTAAGCAGCCGGTCCTCCGTCCTGCCGAGACAGGCATCTGCTCACGTCCAGACTCTCAGGGTAGCGCACCTGCTTAGCATTTTTGTCACCGCTCAGGTCTGAGAAGCGTTTCAGTACAAGGACGAGGGCCTCGGGGCAAGTGTGCAAAGTCAGCGTCTTGGAAGCGGGCATCTTCCTCTGACAAATCCTACACTGATAGGAATTTTCACCATCCAGCTCTTCGGCCGTGACCAGCTGTTCCAAAGCTTGGTTCACACTCTGAGCTGCCTGGATATCCAGGGTAATGTCCAGGTAAGGGTCGAAGGTGTCTGACACTCCCTGGCAGTGGCGACACTGGATTCGAGACCTCCAGTAGCCGCCAAAGATTCGGCGGATCAGGGTGGTGTCTTCGGAGAGGCCGCGCAAGTGCCTGTGGCTCCGCAGGCAGGCTTTCTGCATGGCGTCCAGAGTGGACGTGAGAAATTCATGGGCGTCTTCCTGTTGGTGTCTATGGAGGCCTCTAGCCAGCGCGTGTGAGGGCTCCATGACGTCACCTGGATGGCTGAGGCCTCGGGTGATGTGATCCTGCATTGCACACAGCACGCAGTAGCCCTGCTGCCCACAGCTTGCGGCGTGCTCCCGGGACAGCATGTAGTCGGCGAGGGGCGGCGTGTACGTCAGACACTGCAGCGCCGCGTTCACGTAGCAGGTGTCCCCCATGTTGCGGAGCCCTGCCCCGACCCCGGAAGACCTGCTCCAAGTCGAGGCGAGTGTCAAATGGGGAGCAAGCACCCCGTCGTCGCGGCAGGCGCTCTGCTTCTGGGATGTCCGCCAGGGCCGGTGAGCCAGAGAGGGAGCGCAGTGCCTTGCGGGACCGGCTGCCGGGAGGCAGGAAGTGCTGGGTTTGGGAGAGACGGCCAACTGACCCTGACCTCCGCAGTGGAGAGAAGGCGCCTCCATGGCTGTGGAAACAAAGATGGCCAGTGTCTTAGGCTGGGTTCTCTGGAGAAGCAAAACCGGCAAAGCCTACGGACATCCAAATAGAGAGCTTTCCAACAAGGCAATGGCTCAGGCGGTTGTAAAGGCTGGAACGTCCCGAATGCACAGGCCAGGCCCGAGGCTTCTCCTGCTGCACGGAGCCGCAGGGGGCTGGCCAACGCCAGATTGGCAGGTGGGAGAGCAGGGCTCTTCCTCACGGGCCGAAGGATCCCAGGATGGACGGGCCAGCCCGCAGCAAAGCTCCTACCTCAAGTCCGCAGAAACGGAGGTCAGAACAACAGCAGCCAGCCACAGGACCCAGAGTCAGCAAAAGCCCGCCAGCCTTGTCCCAGAGCCGGCTTAGGTCAACGAAGGCCACACCCCCAAGGAAACTCCCTTTCACCTGATTGGCTACTCGCAGCAGATGCCATCATGGAAGTCATCCCACTCTATCAAATCTCATCATGGGAGTGATCACGTCATCATGGGACCGCCAAGCTACACCGGAACTGCCAGACCGCTGGGAATCACGGCCCAGCCAGGCGACACAAGAGCTTAACCATCACAGCCAGGCTTCCCCTGCCTCGACATCAACGAGCAGGGCAGAACCAAGCTCCCGCTTCACGGGCAAGCCTCCGAATGGCCGGCTTGGCCAGCCGCTGCTCTCCCATCAGCCCTCTTCGGGGCCGGCCCTGCGCATACCACCACCTCCACTGGCGCTGAGCCCCCACTAACCCCAAGGTCCGACCTGTTCCACCGGGCGCCTTGCTCCCTCCGGGCCGTACCCCGCATCTCCTCCCTCCCTCCCCTTTGCCACTGGCTCCCCTAGTCAGGAGTCCACGCCCGGCCACGGGCCAGATCTCCGCTCTCAGTGTCTGGCCAGCCCCACTCACCCCTGAGTCCAGGGAACACCTTTCCATCAACCCTTACCTTTCCTGTCTGGCATACACCCAAAGACAGGGGTACGGAGTCGGGGCATCTCGGAGTCGGTATCCTTTTGACTTTGTGTGTGTGTGTGTGTGTGTGTGTGTGTGTGGGTGTGCGCGCGCGCCCGCTTTAGGTGGAAGTTTACAACTCAACTTTATTGCTCATTCTAAAATTTACACGCATATTGTTTTGTGACATCCGTTGCGATCCCCACAACATGACAGTGCGCTCCCCCCTCTCCACCCAGGTTTCCCGTGTCCCTTCACCCATTTCCGGTCCCGTCCTGCTTTGTCCTCCTCCTTTCCCACGGGCGCTGTCCTTTTGGTCTTGAATGCTCCGTGGACCTAAGAAGCACCTTCCTCAGGTGTGTTATTTTTTGTGCGTCACAGGCCTGCCCAATCTACTGGAATCCATCGAGTGACCAGGTACCCTTCCCTCTCTTCTTCCTCTTCTTCTTGCTACCTCTGACATCCCTGCGTGGGAAGACGTCATTGCCACAGTGGATGGCCACCGGAGCGGGGATGTCCCTGGCCGGATCCTTCAGGCGGTGGCCTTCTTGCTCCCCGTGATCCTTTGCCACCCCACTCCTGGGTTTCGGCTTGTGAATGACCACTGCGTTGGAAGGCAGTGCACTCTCTACTACCCTGATGTTGAAGTGGGGCTTCAGTCGGTCTCGCGCTTGGAGGATTTTCCACTCCTCCAAGGTCATTTGTCGGCTGGCTGGTCCTCCCAGTTGCTCCTCGTCCGCGGCTACAACGTTGACTTTGGCGTCCCCTTCGGGCACCCCTGGCCTAGGCCCCTCGTCCGCGGCCTCCATCCCGTGGCCTCCTGATGCGCCGCCCCGTGCCACACCCCCACTCCCTCTGACCAACTCGCTCTGGTGGATGTAAAACAGGGCGTAGGCTTGTTGGCTCAGCACACAAGTCACATCGCATGCCGAGACCTCGGCATCGTCCATTCGGTACCACTTGCCGTTGCCAGCCTTGACGTAAGAGAGGTAGTGGCCCGTGTGGCAAGTCCACCCAACATGGACCAGCACTGCGTAGAGTCTGTAAGCAGCCGGTCCTCCGTCCTGCCGAGACAGGCATCTGCTCACGTCCAGACTCTCAGGGTAGCGCACCTGCTTAGCATTTTTGTCACCGCTCAGGTCTGAGAAGCGTTTCAGTACAAGGACGAGGGCCTCGGGGCAAGTGTGCAAAGTCAGCGTCTTGGAAGCGGGCATCTTCCTCTGACAAATCCTACACTGATAGGAATTTTCACCATCCAGCTCTTCGGCCGTGACCAGCTGTTCCAAAGCTTGGTTCACACTCTGAGCTGCCTGGATATCCAGGGTAATGTCCAGGTAAGGGTCGAAGGTGTCTGACACTCCCTGGCAGTGGCGACACTGGATTCGAGACCTCCAGTAGCCGCCAAAGATTCGGCGGATCAGGGTGGTGTCTTCGGAGAGGCCGCGCAAGTGCCTGTGGCTCCGCAGGCAGGCTTTCTGCATGGCGTCCAGAGTGGACGTGAGAAATTCATGGGCGTCTTCCTGTTGGTGTCTATGGAGGCCTCTAGCCAGCGCGTGTGAGGGCTCCATGACGTCACCTGGATGGCTGAGGCCTCGGGTGATGTGATCCTGCATTGCACACAGCACGCAGTAGCCCTGCTGCCCACAGCTTGCGGCGTGCTCCCGGGACAGCATGTAGTCGGCGAGGGGCGGCGTGTACGTCAGACACTGCAGCGCCGCGTTCACGTAGCAGGTGTCCCCCATGTTGCGGAGCCCTGCCCCGACCCCGGAAGACCTGCTCCAAGTCGAGGCGAGTGTCAAATGGGGAGCAAGCACCCCGTCGTCGCGGCAGGCGCTCTGCTTCTGGGATGTCCGCCAGGGCCGGTGAGCCAGAGAGGGAGCGCAGTGCCTTGCGGGACCGGCTGCCGGGAGGCAGGAAGTGCTGGGTTTGGGAGAGACGGCCAACTGACCCTGACCTCCGCAGTGGAGAGAAGGCGCCTCCATGGCTGTGGAAACAAAGATGGCCAGTGTCTTAGGCTGGGTTCTCTGGAGAAGCAAAACCGGCAAAGCCTACGGACATCCAAATAGAGAGCTTTCCAACAAGGCAATGGCTCAGGCGGTTGTAAAGGCTGGAACGTCCCGAATGCACAGGCCAGGCCCGAGGCTTCTCCTGCTGCACGGAGCCGCAGGGGGCTGGCCAACGCCAGATTGGCAGGTGGGAGAGCAGGGCTCTTCCTCACGGGCCGAAGGATCCCAGGATGGACGGGCCAGCCCGCAGCAAAGCTCCTACCTCAAGTCCGCAGAAACGGAGGTCAGAACAACAGCAGCCAGCCACAGGACCCAGAGTCAGCAAAAGCCCGCCAGCCTTGTCCCAGAGCCGGCTTAGGTCAACGAAGGCCACACCCCCAAGGAAACTCCCTTTCACCTGATTGGCTACTCGCAGCAGATGCCATCATGGAAGTCATCCCACTCTATCAAATCTCATCATGGGAGTGATCACGTCATCATGGGACCGCCAAGCTACACCGGAACTGCCAGACCGCTGGGAATCACGGCCCAGCCAGGCGACACAAGAGCTTAACCATCACAGCCAGGCTTCCCCTGCCTCGACATCAACGAGCAGGGCAGAACCAAGCTCCCGCTTCACGGGCAAGCCTCCGAATGGCCGGCTTGGCCAGCCGCTGCTCTCCCATCAGCCCTCTTCGGGGCCGGCCCTGCGCATACCACCACCTCCACTGGCGCTGAGCCCCCACTAACCCCAAGGTCCGACCTGTTCCACCGGGCGCCTTGCTCCCTCCGGGCCGTACCCCGCATCTCCTCCCTCCCTCCCCTTTGCCACTGGCTCCCCTAGTCAGGAGTCCACGCCCGGCCACGGGCCAGATCTCCGCTCTCAGTGTCTGGCCAGCCCCACTCACCCCTGAGTCCAGGGAACACCTTTCCATCAACCCTTACCTTTCCTGTCTGGCATACACCCAAAGACAGGGGTACGGAGTCGGGGCATCTCGGAGTCGGTATCCTTTTGACTTTGTGTGTGTGTGTGTGTGTGTGTGTGTGTGTGGGTGTGCGCGCGCGCCCGCTTTAGGTGGAAGTTTACAACTCAACTTTATTGCTCATTCTAAAATTTACACGCATATTGTTTTGTGACATCCGTTGCGATCCCCACAACATGACAGTGCGCTCCCCCCTCTCCACCCAGGTTTCCCGTGTCCCTTCACCCATTTCCGGTCCCGTCCTGCTTTGTCCTCCTCCTTTCCCACGGGCGCTGTCCTTTTGGTCTTGAATGCTCCGTGGACCTAAGAAGCACCTTCCTCAGGTGTGTTATTTTTTGTGCGTCACAGGCCTGCCCAATCTACTGGAATCCATCGAGTGACCAGGTACCCTTCCCTCTCTTCTTCCTCTTCTTCTTGCTACCTCTGACATCCCTGCGTGGGAAGACGTCATTGCCACAGTGGATGGCCACCGGAGCGGGGATGTCCCTGGCCGGATCCTTCAGGCGGTGGCCTTCTTGCTCCCCGTGATCCTTTGCCACCCCACTCCTGGGTTTCGGCTTGTGAATGACCACTGCGTTGGAAGGCAGTGCACTCTCTACTACCCTGATGTTGAAGTGGGGCTTCAGTCCGTCTCGCGCTTGGAGGATTTTCCACTCCTCCAAGGTCATTTGTCGGCTGGCTGGTCCTCCCAGTTGCTCCTCGTCCGCGGCTACAACGTTGACTTTGGCGTCCCCTTCGGGCACCCCTGGCCTAGGCCCCTCGTCCGCGGCCTCCATCCCGTGGCCTCCTGATGCGCCGCCCCGTGCCACACCCCCACTCCCTCTGACCAACTCGCTCTGGTGGATGTAAAACAGGGCGTAGGCTTGTTGGCTCAGCACACAAGTCACATCGCATGCCGAGACCTCGGCATCGTCCATTCGGTACCACTTGCCGTTGCCAGCCTTGACGTAAGAGAGGTAGTGGCCCGTGTGGCAAGTCCACCCAACATGGACCAGCACTGCGTAGAGTCTGTAAGCAGCCGGTCCTCCGTCCTGCCGAGACAGGCATCTGCTCACGTCCAGACTCTCAGGGTAGCGCACCTGCTTAGCATTTTTGTCACCGCTCAGGTCTGAGAAGCGTTTCAGTACAAGGACGAGGGCCTCGGGGCAAGTGTGCAAAGTCAGCGTCTTGGAAGCGGGCATCTTCCTCTGACAAATCCTACACTGATAGGAATTTTCACCATCCAGCTCTTCGGCCGTGACCAGCTGTTCCAAAGCTTGGTTCACACTCTGAGCTGCCTGGATATCCAGGGTAATGTCCAGGTAAGGGTCGAAGGTGTCTGACACTCCCTGGCAGTGGCGACACTGGATTCGAGACCTCCAGTAGCCGCCAAAGATTCGGCGGATCAGGGTGGTGTCTTCGGAGAGGCCGCGCAAGTGCCTGTGGCTCCGCAGGCAGGCTTTCTGCATGGCGTCCAGAGTGGACGTGAGAAATTCATGGGCGTCTTCCTGTTGGTGTCTATGGAGGCCTCTAGCCAGCGCGTGTGAGGGCTCCATGACGTCACCTGGATGGCTGAGGGCTCGGGTGATGTGATCCTGCATTGCACACAGCACGCAGTAGCCCTGCTGCCCACAGCTTGCGGCGTGCTCCCGGGACAGCATGTAGTCGGCGAGGGGCGGCGTGTACGTCAGACACTGCAGCGCCGCGTTCACGTAGCAGGTGTCCCCCATGTTGCGGAGCCCTGCCCCGACCCCGGAAGACCTGCTCCAAGTCGAGGCGAGTGTCAAATGGGGAGCAAGCACCCCGTCGTCGCGGCAGGCGCTCTGCTTCTGGGATGTCCGCCAGGGCCGGTGAGCCAGAGAGGGAGCGCAGTGCCTTGCGGGACCGGCTGCCGGGAGGCAGGAAGTGCTGGGTTTGGGAGAGACGGCCAACTGACCCTGACCTCCGCAGTGGAGAGAAGGCGCCTCCATGGCTGTGGAAACAAAGATGGCCAGTGTCTTAGGCTGGGTTCTCTGGAGAAGCAAAACCGGCAAAGCCTACGGACATCCAAATAGAGAGCTTTCCAACAAGGCAATGGCTCAGGCGGTTGTAAAGGCTGGAACGTCCCGAATGCACAGGCCAGGCCCGAGGCTTCTCCTGCTGCACGGAGCCGCAGGGGGCTGGCCAACGCCAGATTGGCAGGTGGGAGAGCAGGGCTCTTCCTCACGGGCCGAAGGATCCCAGGATGGACGGGCCAGCCCGCAGCAAAGCTCCTACCTCAAGTCCGCAGAAACGGAGGTCAGAACAACAGCAGCCAGCCACAGGACCCAGAGTCAGCAAAAGCCCGCCAGCCTTGTCCCAGAGCCGGCTTAGGTCAACGAAGGCCACACCCCCAAGGAAACTCCCTTTCACCTGATTGGCTACTCGCAGCAGATGCCATCATGGAAGTCATCCCACTCTATCAAATCTCATCATGGGAGTGATCACGTCATCATGGGACCGCCAAGCTACACCGGAACTGCCAGACCGCTGGGAATCACGGCCCAGCCAGGCGACACAAGAGCTTAACCATCACAGCCAGGCTTCCCCTGCCTCGACATCAACGAGCAGGGCAGAACCAAGCTCCCGCTTCACGGGCAAGCCTCCGAATGGCCGGCTTGGCCAGCCGCTGCTCTCCCATCAGCCCTCTTCGGGGCCGGCCCTGCGCATACCACCACCTCCACTGGCGCTGAGCCCCCACTAACCCCAAGGTCCGACCTGTTCCACCGGGCGCCTTGCTCCCTCCGGGCCGTACCCCGCATCTCCTCCCTCCCTCCCCTTTGCCACTGGCTCCCCTAGTCAGGAGTCCACGCCCGGCCACGGGCCAGATCTCCGCTCTCAGTGTCTGGCCAGCCCCACTCACCCCTGAGTCCAGGGAACACCTTTCCATCAACCCTTACCTTTCCTGTCTGGCATACACCCAAAGACAGGGGTACGGAGTCGGGGCATCTCGGAGTCGGTATCCTTTTGACTTTGTGTGTGTGTGTGTGTGTGTGTGTGTGTGTGTGTGGGTGTGCGCGCGCGCCCGCTTTAGGTGGAAGTTTACAACTCAACTTTATTGCTCATTCTAAAATTTACACGCATATTGTTTTGTGACATCCGTTGCGATCCCCACAACATGACAGTGCGCTCCCCCCTCTCCACCCAGGTTTCCCGTGTCCCTTCACCCATTTCCGGTCCCGTCCTGCTTTGTCCTCCTCCTTTCCCACGGGCGCTGTCCTTTTGGTCTTGAATGCTCCGTGGACCTAAGAAGCACCTTCCTCAGGTGTGTTATTTTTTGTGCGTCACAGGCCTGCCCAATCTACTGGAATCCATCGAGTGACCAGGTACCCTTCCCTCTCTTCTTCCTCTTCTTCTTGCTACCTCTGACATCCCTGCGTGGGAAGACGTCATTGCCACAGTGGATGGCCACCGGAGCGGGGATGTCCCTGGCCGGATCCTTCAGGCGGTGGCCTTCTTGCTCCCCGTGATCCTTTGCCACCCCACTCCTGGGTTTCGGCTTGTGAATGACCACTGCGTTGGAAGGCAGTGCACTCTCTACTACCCTGATGTTGAAGTGGGGCTTCAGTCCGTCTCGCGCTTGGAGGATTTTCCACTCCTCCAAGGTCATTTGTCGGCTGGCTGGTCCTCCCAGTTGCTCCTCGTCCGCGGCTACAACGTTGACTTTGGCGTCCCCTTCGGGCACCCCTGGCCTAGGCCCCTCGTCCGCGGCCTCCATCCCGTGGCCTCCTGATGCGCCGCCCCGTGCCACACCCCCACTCCCTCTGACCAACTCGCTCTGGTGGATGTAAAACAGGGCGTAGGCTTGTTGGCTCAGCACACAAGTCACATCGCATGCCGAGACCTCGGCATCGTCCATTCGGTACCACTTGCCGTTGCCAGCCTTGACGTAAGAGAGGTAGTGGCCCGTGTGGCAAGTCCACCCAACATGGACCAGCACTGCGTAGAGTCTGTAAGCAGCCGGTCCTCCGTCCTGCCGAGACAGGCATCTGCTCACGTCCAGACTCTCAGGGTAGCGCACCTGCTTAGCATTTTTGTCACCGCTCAGGTCTGAGAAGCGTTTCAGTACAAGGACGAGGGCCTCGGGGCAAGTGTGCAAAGTCAGCGTCTTGGAAGCGGGCATCTTCCTCTGACAAATCCTACACTGATAGGAATTTTCACCATCCAGCTCTTCGGCCGTGACCAGCTGTTCCAAAGCTTGGTTCACACTCTGAGCTGCCTGGATATCCAGGGTAATGTCCAGGTAAGGGTCGAAGGTGTCTGACACTCCCTGGCAGTGGCGACACTGGATTCGAGACCTCCAGTAGCCGCCAAAGATTCGGCGGATCAGGGTGGTGTCTTCGGAGAGGCCGCGCAAGTGCCTGTGGCTCCGCAGGCAGGCTTTCTGCATGGCGTCCAGAGTGGACGTGAGAAATTCATGGGCGTCTTCCTGTTGGTGTCTATGGAGGCCTCTAGCCAGCGCGTGTGAGGGCTCCATGACGTCACCTGGATGGCTGAGGGCTCGGGTGATGTGATCCTGCATTGCACACAGCACGCAGTAGCCCTGCTGCCCACAGCTTGCGGCGTGCTCCCGGGACAGCATGTAGTCGGCGAGGGGCGGCGTGTACGTCAGACACTGCAGCGCCGCGTTCACGTAGCAGGTGTCCCCCATGTTGCGGAGCCCTGCCCCGACCCCGGAAGACCTGCTCCAAGTCGAGGCGAGTGTCAAATGGGGAGCAAGCACCCCGTCGTCGCGGCAGGCGCTCTGCTTCTGGGATGTCCGCCAGGGCCGGTGAGCCAGAGAGGGAGCGCAGTGCCTTGCGGGACCGGCTGCCGGGAGGCAGGAAGTGCTGGGTTTGGGAGAGACGGCCAACTGACCCTGACCTCCGCAGTGGAGAGAAGGCGCCTCCATGGCTGTGGAAACAAAGATGGCCAGTGTCTTAGGCTGGGTTCTCTGGAGAAGCAAAACCGGCAAAGCCTACGGACATCCAAATAGAGAGCTTTCCAACAAGGCAATGGCTCAGGCGGTTGTAAAGGCTGGAACGTCCCGAATGCACAGGCCAGGCCCGAGGCTTCTCCTGCTGCACGGAGCCGCAGGGGGCTGGCCAACGCCAGATTGGCAGGTGGGAGAGCAGGGCTCTTCCTCACGGGCCGAAGGATCCCAGGATGGACGGGCCAGCCCGCAGCAAAGCTCCTACCTCAAGTCCGCAGAAACGGAGGTCAGAACAACAGCAGCCAGCCACAGGACCCAGAGTCAGCAAAAGCCCGCCAGCCTTGTCCCAGAGCCGGCTTAGGTCAACGAAGGCCACACCCCCAAGGAAACTCCCTTTCACCTGATTGGCTACTCGCAGCAGATGCCATCATGGAAGTCATCCCACTCTATCAAATCTCATCATGGGAGTGATCACGTCATCATGGGACGCCAAGCTACACCGGAACTGCCAGACCGCTGGGAATCACGGCCCAGCCAGGCGACACAAGAGCTTAACCATCACAGCCAGGCTTCCCCTGCCTCGACATCAACGAGCAGGGCAGAACCAAGCTCCCGCTTCACGGGCAAGCCTCCGAATGGCCGGCTTGGCCAGCCGCTGCTCTCCCATCAGCCCTCTTCGGGGCCGGCCCTGCGCATACCACCACCTCCACTGGCGCTGAGCCCCCACTAACCCCAAGGTCCGACCTGTTCCACCGGGCGCCTTGCTCCCTCCGGGCCGTACCCCGCATCTCCTCCCTCCCTCCCCTTTGCCACTGGCTCCCCTAGTCAGGAGTCCACGCCCGGCCACGGGCCAGATCTCCGCTCTCAGTGTCTGGCCAGCCCCACTCACCCCTGAGTCCAGGGAACACCTTTCCATCAACCCTTACCTTTCCTGTCTGGCATACACCCAAAGACAGGGGTACGGAGTCGGGGCATCTCGGAGTCGGTATCCTTTTGACTTTGTGTGTGTGTGTGTGTGTGTGTGTGTGTGTGTGTGTGGGTGTGCGCGCGCGCCCGCTTTAGGTGGAAGTTTACAACTCAACTTTATTGCTCATTCTAAAATTTACACGCATATTGTTTTGTGACATCCGTTGCGATCCCCACAACATGACAGTGCGCTCCCCCCTCTCCACCCAGGTTTCCCGTGTCCCTTCACCCATTTCCGGTCCCGTCCTGCTTTGTCCTCCTCCTTTCCCACGGGCGCTGTCCTTTTGGTCTTGAATGCTCCGTGGACCTAAGAAGCACCTTCCTCAGGTGTGTTATTTTTTGTGCGTCACAGGCCTGCCCAATCTACTGGAATCCATCGAGTGACCAGGTACCCTTCCCTCTCTTCTTCCTCTTCTTCTTGCTACCTCTGACATCCCTGCGTGGGAAGACGTCATTGCCACAGTGGATGGCCACCGGAGCGGGGATGTCCCTGGCCGGATCCTTCAGGCGGTGGCCTTCTTGCTCCCCGTGATCCTTTGCCACCCCACTCCTGGGTTTCGGCTTGTGAATGACCACTGCGTTGGAAGGCAGTGCACTCTCTACTACCCTGATGTTGAAGTGGGGCTTCAGTCGGTCTCGCGCTTGGAGGATTTTCCACTCCTCCAAGGTCATTTGTCGGCTGGCTGGTCCTCCCAGTTGCTCCTCGTCCGCGGCTACAACGTTGACTTTGGCGTCCCCTTCGGGCACCCCTGGCCTAGGCCCCTCGTCCGCGGCCTCCATCCCGTGGCCTCCTGATGCGCCGCCCCGTGCCACACCCCCACTCCCTCTGACCAACTCGCTCTGGTGGATGTAAAACAGGGCGTAGGCTTGTTGGCTCAGCACACAAGTCACATCGCATGCCGAGACCTCGGCATCGTCCATTCGGTACCACTTGCCGTTGCCAGCCTTGACGTAAGAGAGGTAGTGGCCCGTGTGGCAAGTCCACCCAACATGGACCAGCACTGCGTAGAGTCTGTAAGCAGCCGGTCCTCCGTCCTGCCGAGACAGGCATCTGCTCACGTCCAGACTCTCAGGGTAGCGCACCTGCTTAGCATTTTTGTCACCGCTCAGGTCTGAGAAGCGTTTCAGTACAAGGACGAGGGCCTCGGGGCAAGTGTGCAAAGTCAGCGTCTTGGAAGCGGGCATCTTCCTCTGACAAATCCTACACTGATAGGAATTTTCACCATCCAGCTCTTCGGCCGTGACCAGCTGTTCCAAAGCTTGGTTCACACTCTGAGCTGCCTGGATATCCAGGGTAATGTCCAGGTAAGGGTCGAAGGTGTCTGACACTCCCTGGCAGTGGCGACACTGGATTCGAGACCTCCAGTAGCCGCCAAAGATTCGGCGGATCAGGGTGGTGTCTTCGGAGAGGCCGCGCAAGTGCCTGTGGCTCCGCAGGCAGGCTTTCTGCATGGCGTCCAGAGTGGACGTGAGAAATTCATGGGCGTCTTCCTGTTGGTGTCTATGGAGGCCTCTAGCCAGCGCGTGTGAGGGCTCCATGACGTCACCTGGATGGCTGAGGGCTCGGGTGATGTGATCCTGCATTGCACACAGCACGCAGTAGCCCTGCTGCCCACAGCTTGCGGCGTGCTCCCGGGACAGCATGTAGTCGGCGAGGGGCGGCGTGTACGTCAGACACTGCAGCGCCGCGTTCACGTAGCAGGTGTCCCCCATGTTGCGGAGCCCTGCCCCGACCCCGGAAGACCTGCTCCAAGTCGAGGCGAGTGTCAAATGGGGAGCAAGCACCCCGTCGTCGCGGCAGGCGCTCTGCTTCTGGGATGTCCGCCAGGGCCGGTGAGCCAGAGAGGGAGCGCAGTGCCTTGCGGGACCGGCTGCCGGGAGGCAGGAAGTGCTGGGTTTGGGAGAGACGGCCAACTGACCCTGACCTCCGCAGTGGAGAGAAGGCGCCTCCATGGCTGTGGAAACAAAGATGGCCAGTGTCTTAGGCTGGGTTCTCTGGAGAAGCAAAACCGGCAAAGCCTACGGACATCCAAATAGAGAGCTTTCCAACAAGGCAATGGCTCAGGCGGTTGTAAAGGCTGGAACGTCCCGAATGCACAGGCCAGGCCCGAGGCTTCTCCTGCTGCACGGAGCCGCAGGGGGCTGGCCAACGCCAGATTGGCAGGTGGGAGAGCAGGGCTCTTCCTCACGGGCCGAAGGATCCCAGGATGGACGGGCCAGCCCGCAGCAAAGCTCCTACCTCAAGTCCGCAGAAACGGAGGTCAGAACAACAGCAGCCAGCCACAGGACCCAGAGTCAGCAAAAGCCCGCCAGCCTTGTCCCAGAGCCGGCTTAGGTCAACGAAGGCCACACCCCCAAGGAAACTCCCTTTCACCTGATTGGCTACTCGCAGCAGATGCCATCATGGAAGTCATCCCACTCTATCAAATCTCATCATGGGAGTGATCACGTCATCATGGGACCGCCAAGCTACACCGGAACTGCCAGACCGCTGGGAATCACGGCCCAGCCAGGCGACACAAGAGCTTAACCATCACAGCCAGGCTTCCCCTGCCTCGACATCAACGAGCAGGGCAGAACCAAGCTCCCGCTTCACGGGCAAGCCTCCGAATGGCCGGCTTGGCCAGCCGCTGCTCTCCCATCAGCCCTCTTCGGGGCCGGCCCTGCGCATACCACCACCTCCACTGGCGCTGAGCCCCCACTAACCCCAAGGTCCGACCTGTTCCACCGGGCGCCTTGCTCCCTCCGGGCCGTACCCCGCATCTCCTCCCTCCCTCCCCTTTGCCACTGGCTCCCCTAGTCAGGAGTCCACGCCCGGCCACGGGCCAGATCTCCGCTCTCAGTGTCTGGCCAGCCCCACTCACCCCTGAGTCCAGGGAACACCTTTCCATCAACCCTTACCTTTCCTGTCTGGCATACACCCAAAGACAGGGGTACGGAGTCGGGGCATCTCGGAGTCGGTATCCTTTTGACTTTGTGTGTGTGTGTGTGTGTGTGTGTGTGTGTGGGTGTGCGCGCGCGCCCGCTTTAGGTGGAAGTTTACAACTCAACTTTATTGCTCATTCTAAAATTTACACGCATATTGTTTTGTGACATCCGTTGCGATCCCCACAACATGACAGTGCGCTCCCCCCTCTCCACCCAGGTTTCCCGTGTCCCTTCACCCATTTCCGGTCCCGTCCTGCTTTGTCCTCCTCCTTTCCCACGGGCGCTGTCCTTTTGGTCTTGAATGCTCCGTGGACCTAAGAAGCACCTTCCTCAGGTGTGTTATTTTTTGTGCGTCACAGGCCTGCCCAATCTACTGGAATCCATCGAGTGACCAGGTACCCTTCCCTCTCTTCTTCCTCTTCTTCTTGCTACCTCTGACATCCCTGCGTGGGAAGACGTCATTGCCACAGTGGATGGCCACCGGAGCGGGGATGTCCCTGGCCGGATCCTTCAGGCGGTGGCCTTCTTGCTCCCCGTGATCCTTTGCCACCCCACTCCTGGGTTTCGGCTTGTGAATGACCACTGCGTTGGAAGGCAGTGCACTCTCTACTACCCTGATGTTGAAGTGGGGCTTCAGTCGGTCTCGCGCTTGGAGGATTTTCCACTCCTCCAAGGTCATTTGTCGGCTGGCTGGTCCTCCCAGTTGCTCCTCGTCCGCGGCTACAACGTTGACTTTGGCGTCCCCTTCGGGCACCCCTGGCCTAGGCCCCTCGTCCGCGGCCTCCATCCCGTGGCCTCCTGATGCGCCGCCCCGTGCCACACCCCCACTCCCTCTGACCAACTCGCTCTGGTGGATGTAAAACAGGGCGTAGGCTTGTTGGCTCAGCACACAAGTCACATCGCATGCCGAGACCTCGGCATCGTCCATTCGGTACCACTTGCCGTTGCCAGCCTTGACGTAAGAGAGGTAGTGGCCCGTGTGGCAAGTCCACCCAACATGGACCAGCACTGCGTAGAGTCTGTAAGCAGCCGGTCCTCCGTCCTGCCGAGACAGGCATCTGCTCACGTCCAGACTCTCAGGGTAGCGCACCTGCTTAGCATTTTTGTCACCGCTCAGGTCTGAGAAGCGTTTCAGTACAAGGACGAGGGCCTCGGGGCAAGTGTGCAAAGTCAGCGTCTTGGAAGCGGGCATCTTCCTCTGACAAATCCTACACTGATAGGAATTTTCACCATCCAGCTCTTCGGCCGTGACCAGCTGTTCCAAAGCTTGGTTCACACTCTGAGCTGCCTGGATATCCAGGGTAATGTCCAGGTAAGGGTCGAAGGTGTCTGACACTCCCTGGCAGTGGCGACACTGGATTCGAGACCTCCAGTAGCCGCCAAAGATTCGGCGGATCAGGGTGGTGTCTTCGGAGAGGCCGCGCAAGTGCCTGTGGCTCCGCAGGCAGGCTTTCTGCATGGCGTCCAGAGTGGACGTGAGAAATTCATGGGCGTCTTCCTGTTGGTGTCTATGGAGGCCTCTAGCCAGCGCGTGTGAGGGCTCCATGACGTCACCTGGATGGCTGAGGGCTCGGGTGATGTGATCCTGCATTGCACACAGCACGCAGTAGCCCTGCTGCCCACAGCTTGCGGCGTGCTCCCGGGACAGCATGTAGTCGGCGAGGGGCGGCGTGTACGTCAGACACTGCAGCGCCGCGTTCACGTAGCAGGTGTCCCCCATGTTGCGGAGCCCTGCCCCGACCCCGGAAGACCTGCTCCAAGTCGAGGCGAGTGTCAAATGGGGAGCAAGCACCCCGTCGTCGCGGCAGGCGCTCTGCTTCTGGGATGTCCGCCAGGGCCGGTGAGCCAGAGAGGGAGCGCAGTGCCTTGCGGGACCGGCTGCCGGGAGGCAGGAAGTGCTGGGTTTGGGAGAGACGGCCAACTGACCCTGACCTCCGCAGTGGAGAGAAGGCGCCTCCATGGCTGTGGAAACAAAGATGGCCAGTGTCTTAGGCTGGGTTCTCTGGAGAAGCAAAACCGGCAAAGCCTACGGACATCCAAATAGAGAGCTTTCCAACAAGGCAATGGCTCAGGCGGTTGTAAAGGCTGGAACGTCCCGAATGCACAGGCCAGGCCCGAGGCTTCTCCTGCTGCACGGAGCCGCAGGGGGCTGGCCAACGCCAGATTGGCAGGTGGGAGAGCAGGGCTCTTCCTCACGGGCCGAAGGATCCCAGGATGGACGGGCCAGCCCGCAGCAAAGCTCCTACCTCAAGTCCGCAGAAACGGAGGTCAGAACAACAGCAGCCAGCCACAGGACCCAGAGTCAGCAAAAGCCCGCCAGCCTTGTCCCAGAGCCGGCTTAGGTCAACGAAGGCCACACCCCCAAGGAAACTCCCTTTCACCTGATTGGCTACTCGCAGCAGATGCCATCATGGAAGTCATCCCACTCTATCAAATCTCATCATGGGAGTGATCACGTCATCATGGGACCGCCAAGCTACACCGGAACTGCCAGACCGCTGGGAATCACGGCCCAGCCAGGCGACACAAGAGCTTAACCATCACAGCCAGGCTTCCCCTGCCTCGACATCAACGAGCAGGGCAGAACCAAGCTCCCGCTTCACGGGCAAGCCTCCGAATGGCCGGCTTGGCCAGCCGCTGCTCTCCCATCAGCCCTCTTCGGGGCCGGCCCTGCGCATACCACCACCTCCACTGGCGCTGAGCCCCCACTAACCCCAAGGTCCGACCTGTTCCACCGGGCGCCTTGCTCCCTCCGGGCCGTACCCCGCATCTCCTCCCTCCCTCCCCTTTGCCACTGGCTCCCCTAGTCAGGAGTCCACCCCCGGCCACAGGCCAGATCTCCGCTCTCAGTGTCTGGCCAGCCCCACTCACCCCTGAGTCCAGGGAACACCTTTCCATCAACCCTTACCTTTCCTGTCTGGCATACACCCAAAGACAGGGGTACGGAGTCGGGGCATCTCGGAGTCGGTATCCTTTTGACTTTGTGTGTGTGTGTGTGTGGGTGTGTGTGGGTGTGCGCGCGCACCCGCTTTAGGTGGAAGTTTACAACTCAACTTTATTGCTCATTCTAAAATTTACACGCATATTGTTTTGTGACATCCGTTGCGATCCCCACAACATGACAGTGCGCTCCCCCCTCTCCACCCAGGTTTCCCGTGTCCCTTCACCCATTTCCGGTCCCGTCCTGCTTTGTCCTCCTCCTTTCCCACGGGCGCTGTCCTTTTGGTCTTGAATGCTCCGTGGACCTAAGAAGCACCTTCCTCAGGTGTGTTATTTTTTGTGCGTCACAGGCCTGCCCAATCTACTGGAATCCATCGAGTGACCAGGTACCCTTCCCTCTCTTCTTCCTCTTCTTCTTGCTACCTCTGACATCCCTGCGTGGGAAGACTTCATTGCCACAGTGGATGGCCACCGGAGCGGGGATGTCCCTGGCCGGATCCTTCAGGCGGTGGCCTTCTTGCTCCCCGTGATCCTTTGCCACCCCACTCCTGGGTTTCGGCTTGTGAATGACCACTGCGTTGGAAGGCAGTGCACTCTCTACTACCCTGATGTTGAAGTGGGGCTTCAGTCGGTCTCGCGCTTGGAGGATTTTCCACTCCTCCAAGGTCATTTGTCGGCTGGCTGGTCCTCCCAGTTGCTCCTCGTCCGCGGCTACAACGTTGACTTTGGCGTCCCCTTCGGGCACCCCTGGCCTAGGCCCCTCGTCCGCGGCCTCCATCCCGTGGCCTCCTGATGCGCCGCCCCGTGCCACACCCCCACTCCCTCTGACCAACTCGCTCTGGTGGATGTAAAACAGGGCGTAGGCTTGTTGGCTCAGCACACAAGTCACATCGCATGCCGAGACCTCGGCATCGTCCATTCGGTACCACTTGCCGTTGCCAGCCTTGACGTAAGAGAGGTAGTGGCCCGTGTGGCAAGTCCACCCAACATGGACCAGCACTGCGTAGAGTCTGTAAGCAGCCGGTCCTCCGTCCTGCCGAGACAGGCATCTGCTCACGTCCAGACTCTCAGGGTAGCGCACCTGCTTAGCATTTTTGTCACCGCTCAGGTCTGAGAAGCGTTTCAGTACAAGGACGAGGGCCTCGGGGCAAGTGTGCAAAGTCAGCGTCTTGGAAGCGGGCATCTTCCTCTGACAAATCCTACACTGATAGGAATTTTCACCATCCAGCTCTTCGGCCGTGACCAGCTGTTCCAAAGCTTGGTTCACACTCTGAGCTGCCTGGATATCCAGGGTAATGTCCAGGTAAGGGTCGAAGGTGTCTGACACTCCCTGGCAGTGGCGACACTGGATTCGAGACCTCCAGTAGCCGCCAAAGATTCGGCGGATCAGGGTGGTGTCTTCGGAGAGGCCGCGCAAGTGCCTGTGGCTCCGCAGGCAGGCTTTCTGCATGGCGTCCAGAGTGGACGTGAGAAATTCATGGGCGTCTTCCTGTTGGTGTCTATGGAGGCCTCTAGCCAGCGCGTGTGAGGGCTCCATGACGTCACCTGGATGGCTGAGGCCTCGGGTGATGTGATCCTGCATTGCACACAGCACGCAGTAGCCCTGCTGCCCACAGCTTGCGGCGTGCTCCCGGGACAGCATGTAGTCGGCGAGGGGCGGCGTGTACGTCAGACACTGCAGCGCCGCGTTCACGTAGCAGGTGTCCCCCATGTTGCGGAGCCCTGCCCCGACCCCGGAAGACCTGCTCCAAGTCGAGGCGAGTGTCAAATGGGGAGCAAGCACCCCGTCGTCGCGGCAGGCGCTCTGCTTCTGGGATGTCCGCCAGGGCCGGTGAGCCAGAGAGGGAGCGCAGTGCCTTGCGGGACCGGCTGCCGGGAGGCAGGAAGTGCTGGGTTTGGGAGAGACGGCCAACTGACCCTGACCTCCGCAGTGGAGAGAAGGCGCCTCCATGGCTGTGGAAACAAAGGTGGCCAGTGTCTTAGGCTGGGTTCTCTGGAGAAGCAAAACCGGCAAAGCCTACGGACATCCAAATAGAGAGCTTTCCAACAAGGCAATGGCTCAGGCGGTTGTAAAGGCTGGAACGTCCCGAATGCACAGGCCAGGCCCGAGGCTTCTCCTGCTGCACGGAGCCGCAGGGGGCTGGCCAACGCCAGATTGGCAGGTGGGAGAGCAGGGCTCTTCCTCACGGGCCGAAGGATCCCAGGATGGACGGGCCAGCCCGCAGCAAAGCTCCTACCTCAAGTCCGCAGAAACGGAGGTCAGAACAACAGCAGCCAGCCACAGGACCCAGAGTCAGCAAAAGCCCGCCAGCCTTGTCCCAGAGCCGGCTTAGGTCAACGAAGGCCACACCCCCAAGGAAACTCCCTTTCACCTGATTGGCTACTCGCAGCAGATGCCATCATGGAAGTCATCCCACTCTATCAAATCTCATCATGGGAGTGATCACGTCATCATGGGACCGCCAAGCTACACCGGAACTGCCAGACCGCTGGGAATCACGGCCCAGCCAGGCGACACAAGAGCTTAACCATCACAGCCAGGCTTCCCCTGCCTCGACATCAACGAGCAGGGCAGAACCAAGCTCCCGCTTCACGGGCAAGCCTCCGAATGGCCGGCTTGGCCAGCCGCTGCTCTCCCATCAGCCCTCTTCGGGGCCGGCCCTGCGCATACCACCACCTCCACTGGCGCTGAGCCCCCACTAACCCCAAGGTCCGACCTGTTCCACCGGGCGCCTTGCTCCCTCCGGGCCGTACCCCGCATCTCCTCCCTCCCTCCCCTTTGCCACTGGCTCCCCTAGTCAGGAGTCCACGCCCGGCCACGGGCCAGATCTCCGCTCTGAGTGTCTGGCCAGCCCCACTCACCCCTGAGTCCAGGGAACACCTTTCCATCAACCCTTACCTTTCCTGTCTGGCATACACCCAAAGACAGGGGTACGGAGTCGGGGCATCTCGGAGTCGGTATCCTTTTGACTTTGTGTGTGTGTGTGTGTGTGTGTGTGTGTGTGTGTGTGTGTGTGTGTGTGCGCACGCGCCCGCTTTAGGTGGAAGTTTACAACTCAACTTTATTGCTCATTCTAAAATTTACACGCATATTGTTTTGTGACATCCGTTGCGATCCCCACAACATGACAGTGCGCTCCCCCCTCTCCACCCAGGTTTCCCGTGTCCCTTCACCCATTTCCGGTCCCGTCCTGCTTTGTCCTCCTCCTTTCCCACGGGCGCTGTCCTTTTGGTCTTGAATGCTCCGTGGACCTAAGAAGCACCTTCCTCAGGTGTGTTATTTTTTGTGCGTCACAGGCCTGCCCAATCTACTGGAATCCATCGAGTGACCAGGTACCCTTCCCTCTCTTCTTCCTCTTCTTCTTGCTACCTCTGACATCCCTGCGTGGGAAGACGTCATTGCCACAGTGGATGGCCACCGGAGCGGGGATGTCCCTGGCCGGATCCTTCAGGCGGTGGCCTTCTTGCTCCCCGTGATCCTTTGCCACCCCACTCCTGGGTTTCGGCTTGTGAATGACCACTGCGTTGGAAGGCAGTGCACTCTCTACTACCCTGATGTTGAAGTGGGGCTTCAGTGGGTCTCGCGCTTGGAGGATTTTCCACTCCTCCAAGGTCATTTGTCGGCTGGCTGGTCCTCCCAGTTGCTCCTCGTCCGCGGCTACAACGTTGACTTTGGCGTCCCCTTCGGGCACCCCTGGCCTAGGCCCCTCGTCCGCGGCCTCCATCCCGTGGCCTCCTGATGCGCCGCCCCGTGCCACACCCCCACTCCCTCTGACCAACTCGCTCTGGTGGATGTAAAACAGGGCGTAGGCTTGTTGGCTCAGCACACAAGTCACATCGCATGCCGAGACCTCGGCATCGTCCATTCGGTACCACTTGCCGTTGCCAGCCTTGACGTAAGAGAGGTAGTGGCCCGTGTGGCAAGTCCACCCAACATGGACCAGCACTGCGTAGAGTCTGTAAGCAGCCGGTCCTCCGTCCTGCCGAGACAGGCATCTGCTCACGTCCAGACTCTCAGGGTAGCGCACCTGCTTAGCATTTTTGTCACCGCTCAGGTCTGAGAAGCGTTTCAGTACAAGGACGAGGGCCTCGGGGCAAGTGTGCAAAGTCAGCGTCTTGGAAGCGGGCATCTTCCTCTGACAAATCCTACACTGATAGGAATTTTCACCATCCAGCTCTTCGGCCGTGACCAGCTGTTCCAAAGCTTGGTTCACACTCTGAGCTGCCTGGATATCCAGGGTAATGTCCAGGTAAGGGTCGAAGGTGTCTGACACTCCCTGGCAGTGGCGACACTGGATTCGAGACCTCCAGTAGCCGCCAAAGATTCGGCGGATCAGGGTGGTGTCTTCGGAGAGGCCGCGCAAGTGCCTGTGGCTCCGCAGGCAGGCTTTCTGCATGGCGTCCAGAGTGGACGTGAGAAATTCATGGGCGTCTTCCTGTTGGTGTCTATGGAGGCCTCTAGCCAGCGCGTGTGAGGGCTCCATGACGTCACCTGGATGGCTGAGGCCTCGGGTGATGTGATCCTGCATTGCACACAGCACGCAGTAGCCCTGCTGCCCACAGCTTGCGGCGTGCTCCCGGGACAGCATGTAGTCGGCGAGGGGCGGCGTGTACGTCAGACACTGCAGCGCCGCGTTCACGTAGCAGGTGTCCCCCATGTTGCGGAGCCCTGCCCCGACCCCGGAAGACCTGCTCCAAGTCGAGGCGAGTGTCAAATGGGGAGCAAGCACCCCGTCGTCGCGGCAGGCGCTCTGCTTCTGGGATGTCCGCCAGGGCCGGTGAGCCAGAGAGGGAGCGCAGTGCCTTGCGGGACCGGCTGCCGGGAGGCAGGAAGTGCTGGGTTTGGGAGAGACGGCCAACTGACCCTGACCTCCGCAGTGGAGAGAAGGCGCCTCCATGGCTGTGGAAACAAAGATGGCCAGTGTCTTAGGCTGGGTTCTCTGGAGAAGCAAAACCGGCAAAGCCTACGGACATCCAAATAGAGAGCTTTCCAACAAGGCAATGGCTCAGGCGGTTGTAAAGGCTGGAACGTCCCGAATGCACAGGCCAGGCCCGAGGCTTCTCCTGCTGCACGGAGCCGCAGGGGGCTGGCCAACGCCAGATTGGCAGGTGGGAGAGCAGGGCTCTTCCTCACGGGCCGAAGGATCCCAGGATGGACGGGCCAGCCCGCAGCAAAGCTCCTACCTCAAGTCCGCAGAAACGGAGGTCAGAACAACAGCAGCCAGCCACAGGACCCAGAGTCAGCAAAAGCCCGCCAGCCTTGTCCCAGAGCCGGCTTAGGTCAACGAAGGCCACACCCCCAAGGAAACTCCCTTTCACCTGATTGGCTACTCGCAGCAGATGCCATCATGGAAGTCATCCCACTCTATCAAATCTCATCATGGGAGTGATCACGTCATCATGGGACCGCCAAGCTACACCGGAACTGCCAGACCGCTGGGAATCACGGCCCAGCCAGGCGACACAAGAGCTTAACCATCACAGCCAGGCTTCCCCTGCCTCGACATCAACGAGCAGGGCAGAACCAAGCTCCCGCTTCACGGGCAAGCCTCCGAATGGCCGGCTTGGCCAGCCGCTGCTCTCCCATCAGCCCTCTTCGGGGCCGGCCCTGCGCATACCACCACCTCCACTGGCGCTGAGCCCCCACTAACCCCAAGGTCCGACCTGTTCCACCGGGCGCCTTGCTCCCTCCGGGCCGTACCCCGCATCTCCTCCCTCCCTCCCCTTTGCCACTGGCTCCCCTAGTCAGGAGTCCACGCCCGGCCACGGGCCAGATCTCCGCTCTCAGTGTCTGGCCAGCCCCACTCACCCCTGAGTCCAGGGAACACCTTTCCATCAACCCTTACCTTTCCTGTCTGGCATACACCCAAAGACAGGGGTACGGAGTCGGGGCATCTCGGAGTCGGTATCCTTTTGACTTTGTGTGTGTGTGTGTGTGTGTGTGTGTGTGTGTGTGTGTGGGTGTGCGCGCGCGCCCGCTTTAGGTGGAAGTTTACAACTCAACTTTATTGCTCATTCTAAAATTTACACGCATATTGTTTTGTGACATCCGTTGCGATCCCCACAACATGACAGTGCGCTCCCCCCTCTCCACCCAGGTTTCCCGTGTCCCTTCACCCATTTCCGGTCCCGTCCTGCTTTGTCCTCCTCCTTTCCCACGGGCGCTGTCCTTTTGGTCTTGAATGCTCCGTGGACCTAAGAAGCACCTTCCTCAGGTGTGTTATTTTTTGTGCGTCACAGGCCTGCCCAATCTACTGGAATCCATCGAGTGACCAGGTACCCTTCCCTCTCTTCTTCCTCTTCTTCTTGCTACCTCTGACATCCCTGCGTGGGAAGACGTCATTGCCACAGTGGATGGCCACCGGAGCGGGGATGTCCCTGGCCGGATCCTTCAGGCGGTGGCCTTCTTGCTCCCCGTGATCCTTTGCCACCCCACTCCTGGGTTTCGGCTTGTGAATGACCACTGCGTTGGAAGGCAGTGCACTCTCTACTACCCTGATGTTGAAGTGGGGCTTCAGTCGGTCTCGCGCTTGGAGGATTTTCCACTCCTCCAAGGTCATTTGTCGGCTGGCTGGTCCTCCCAGTTGCTCCTCGTCCGCGGCTACAACGTTGACTTTGGCGTCCCCTTCGGGCACCCCTGGCCTAGGCCCCTCGTCCGCGGCCTCCATCCCGTGGCCTCCTGATGCGCCGCCCCGTGCCACACCCCCACTCCCTCTGACCAACTCGCTCTGGTGGATGTAAAACAGGGCGTAGGCTTGTTGGCTCAGCACACAAGTCACATCGCATGCCGAGACCTCGGCATCGTCCATTCGGTACCACTTGCCGTTGCCAGCCTTGACGTAAGAGAGGTAGTGGCCCGTGTGGCAAGTCCACCCAACATGGACCAGCACTGCGTAGAGTCTGTAAGCAGCCGGTCCTCCGTCCTGCCGAGACAGGCATCTGCTCACGTCCAGACTCTCAGGGTAGCGCACCTGCTTAGCATTTTTGTCACCGCTCAGGTCTGAGAAGCGTTTCAGTACAAGGACGAGGGCCTCGGGGCAAGTGTGCAAAGTCAGCGTCTTGGAAGCGGGCATCTTCCTCTGACAAATCCTACACTGATAGGAATTTTCACCATCCAGCTCTTCGGCCGTGACCAGCTGTTCCAAAGCTTGGTTCACACTCTGAGCTGCCTGGATATCCAGGGTAATGTCCAGGTAAGGGTCGAAGGTGTCTGACACTCCCTGGCAGTGGCGACACTGGATTCGAGACCTCCAGTAGCCGCCAAAGATTCGGCGGATCAGGGTGGTGTCTTCGGAGAGGCCGCGCAAGTGCCTGTGGCTCCGCAGGCAGGCTTTCTGCATGGCGTCCAGAGTGGACGTGAGAAATTCATGGGCGTCTTCCTGTTGGTGTCTATGGAGGCCTCTAGCCAGCGCGTGTGAGGGCTCCATGACGTCACCTGGATGGCTGAGGCCTCGGGTGATGTGATCCTGCATTGCACACAGCACGCAGTAGCCCTGCTGCCCACAGCTTGCGGCGTGCTCCCGGGACAGCATGTAGTCGGCGAGGGGCGGCGTGTACGTCAGACACTGCAGCGCCGCGTTCACGTAGCAGGTGTCCCCCATGTTGCGGAGCCCTGCCCCGACCCCGGAAGACCTGCTCCAAGTCGAGGCGAGTGTCAAATGGGGAGCAAGCACCCCGTCGTCGCGGCAGGCGCTCTGCTTCTGGGATGTCCGCCAGGGCCGGTGAGCCAGAGAGGGAGCGCAGTGCCTTGCGGGACCGGCTGCCGGGAGGCAGGAAGTGCTGGGTTTGGGAGAGACGGCCAACTGACCCTGACCTCCGCAGTGGAGAGAAGGCGCCTCCATGGCTGTGGAAACAAAGATGGCCAGTGTCTTAGGCTGGGTTCTCTGGAGAAGCAAAACCGGCAAAGCCTACGGACATCCAAATAGAGAGCTTTCCAACAAGGCAATGGCTCAGGCGGTTGTAAAGGCTGGAACGTCCCGAATGCACAGGCCAGGCCCGAGGCTTCTCCTGCTGCACGGAGCCGCAGGGGGCTGGCCAACGCCAGATTGGCAGGTGGGAGAGCAGGGCTCTTCCTCACGGGCCGAAGGATCCCAGGATGGACGGGCCAGCCCGCAGCAAAGCTCCTACCTCAAGTCCGCAGAAACGGAGGTCAGAACAACAGCAGCCAGCCACAGGACCCAGAGTCAGCAAAAGCCCGCCAGCCTTGTCCCAGAGCCGGCTTAGGTCAACGAAGGCCACACCCCCAAGGAAACTCCCTTTCACCTGATTGGCTACTCGCAGCAGATGCCATCATGGAAGTCATCCCACTCTATCAAATCTCATCATGGGAGTGATCACGTCATCATGGGACCGCCAAGCTACACCGGAACTGCCAGACCGCTGGGAATCACGGCCCAGCCAGGCGACACAAGAGCTTAACCATCACAGCCAGGCTTCCCCTGCCTCGACATCAACGAGCAGGGCAGAACCAAGCTCCCGCTTCACGGGCAAGCCTCCGAATGGCCGGCTTGGCCAGCCGCTGCTCTCCCATCAGCCCTCTTCGGGGCCGGCCCTGCGCATACCACCACCTCCACTGGCGCTGAGCCCCCACTAACCCCAAGGTCCGACCTGTTCCACCGGGCGCCTTGCTCCCTCCGGGCCGTACCCCGCATCTCCTCCCTCCCTCCCCTTTGCCACTGGCTCCCCTAGTCAGGAGTCCACGCCCGGCCACGGGCCAGATCTCCGCTCTCAGTGTCTGGCCAGCCCCACTCACCCCTGAGTCCAGGGAACACCTTTCCATCAACCCTTACCTTTCCTGTCTGGCATACACCCAAAGACAGGGGTACGGAGTCGGGGCATCTCGGAGTCGGTATCCTTTTGACTTTGTGTGTGTGTGTGTGTGTGTGTGTGTGTGTGTGTGTGTGTGTGTGTGTGTGTGGGTGTGCGCGCGCGCCCGCTTTAGGTGGAAGTTTACAACTCAACTTTATTGCTCATTCTAAAATTTACACGCATATTGTTTTGTGACATCCGTTGCGATCCCCACAACATGACAGTGCGCTCCCCCCTCTCCACCCAGGTTTCCCGTGTCCCTTCACCCATTTCCGGTCCCGTCCTGCTTTGTCCTCCTCCTTTCCCACGGGCGCTGTCCTTTTGGTCTTGAATGCTCCGTGGACCTAAGAAGCACCTTCCTCAGGTGTGTTATTTTTTGTGCGTCACAGGCCTGCCCAATCTACTGGAATCCATCGAGTGACCAGGTACCCTTCCCTCTCTTCTTCCTCTTCTTCTTGCTACCTCTGACATCCCTGCGTGGGAAGACGTCATTGCCACAGTGGATGGCCACCGGAGCGGGGATGTCCCTGGCCGGATCCTTCAGGCGGTGGCCTTCTTGCTCCCCGTGATCCTTTGCCACCCCACTCCTGGGTTTCGGCTTGTGAATGACCACTGCGTTGGAAGGCAGTGCACTCTCTACTACCCTGATGTTGAAGTGGGGCTTCAGTCGGTCTCGCGCTTGGAGGATTTTCC
The DNA here is from genome assembly GCF_024166365.1 of Elephas maximus indicus. Lineage (NCBI taxonomy): Eukaryota > Metazoa > Chordata > Mammalia > Proboscidea > Elephantidae > Elephas > Elephas maximus. The sequence goes on from NC_064827.1 coordinate 120,345,634, forward strand.
ACTCCTCCAAGGTCATTTGTCGGCTGGCTGGTCCTCCCAGTTGCTCCTCGTCCGCGGCTACAACGTTGACTTTGGCGTCCCCTTCGGGCACCCCTGGCCTAGGCCCCTCGTCCGCGGCCTCCATCCCGTGGCCTCCTGATGCGCCGCCCCGTGCCACACCCCCACTCCCTCTGACCAACTCGCTCTGGTGGATGTAAAACAGGGCGTAGGCTTGTTGGCTCAGCACACAAGTCACATCGCATGCCGAGACCTCGGCATCGTCCATTCGGTACCACTTGCCGTTGCCAGCCTTGACGTAAGAGAGGTAGTGGCCCGTGTGGCAAGTCCACCCAACATGGACCAGCACTGCGTAGAGTCTGTAAGCAGCCGGTCCTCCGTCCTGCCGAGACAGGCATCTGCTCACGTCCAGACTCTCAGGGTAGCGCACCTGCTTAGCATTTTTGTCACCGCTCAGGTCTGAGAAGCGTTTCAGTACAAGGACGAGGGCCTCGGGGCAAGTGTGCAAAGTCAGCGTCTTGGAAGCGGGCATCTTCCTCTGACAAATCCTACACTGATAGGAATTTTCACCATCCAGCTCTTCGGCCGTGACCAGCTGTTCCAAAGCTTGGTTCACACTCTGAGCTGCCTGGATATCCAGGGTAATGTCCAGGTAAGGGTCGAAGGTGTCTGACACTCCCTGGCAGTGGCGACACTGGATTCGAGACCTCCAGTAGCCGCCAAAGATTCGGCGGATCAGGGTGGTGTCTTCGGAGAGGCCGCGCAAGTGCCTGTGGCTCCGCAGGCAGGCTTTCTGCATGGCGTCCAGAGTGGACGTGAGAAATTCATGGGCGTCTTCCTGTTGGTGTCTATGGAGGCCTCTAGCCAGCGCGTGTGAGGGCTCCATGACGTCACCTGGATGGCTGAGGGCTCGGGTGATGTGATCCTGCATTGCACACAGCACGCAGTAGCCCTGCTGCCCACAGCTTGCGGCGTGCTCCCGGGACAGCATGTAGTCGGCGAGGGGCGGCGTGTACGTCAGACACTGCAGCGCCGCGTTCACGTAGCAGGTGTCCCCCATGTTGCGGAGCCCTGCCCCGACCCCGGAAGACCTGCTCCAAGTCGAGGCGAGTGTCAAATGGGGAGCAAGCACCCCGTCGTCGCGGCAGGCGCTCTGCTTCTGGGATGTCCGCCAGGGCCGGTGAGCCAGAGAGGGAGCGCAGTGCCTTGCGGGACCGGCTGCCGGGAGGCAGGAAGTGCTGGGTTTGGGAGAGACGGCCAACTGACCCTGACCTCCGCAGTGGAGAGAAGGCGCCTCCATGGCTGTGGAAACAAAGATGGCCAGTGTCTTAGGCTGGGTTCTCTGGAGAAGCAAAACCGGCAAAGCCTACGGACATCCAAATAGAGAGCTTTCCAACAAGGCAATGGCTCAGGCGGTTGTAAAGGCTGGAACGTCCCGAATGCACAGGCCAGGCCCGAGGCTTCTCCTGCTGCACGGAGCCGCAGGGGGCTGGCCAACGCCAGATTGGCAGGTGGGAGAGCAGGGCTCTTCCTCACGGGCCGAAGGATCCCAGGATGGACGGGCCAGCCCGCAGCAAAGCTCCTACCTCAAGTCCGCAGAAACGGAGGTCAGAACAACAGCAGCCAGCCACAGGACCCAGAGTCAGCAAAAGCCCGCCAGCCTTGTCCCAGAGCCGGCTTAGGTCAACGAAGGCCACACCCCCAAGGAAACTCCCTTTCACCTGATTGGCTACTCGCAGCAGATGCCATCATGGAAGTCATCCCACTCTATCAAATCTCATCATGGGAGTGATCACGTCATCATGGGACCGCCAAGCTACACCGGAACTGCCAGACCGCTGGGAATCACGGCCCAGCCAGGCGACACAAGAGCTTAACCATCACAGCCAGGCTTCCCCTGCCTCGACATCAACGAGCAGGGCAGAACCAAGCTCCCGCTTCACGGGCAAGCCTCCGAATGGCCGGCTTGGCCAGCCGCTGCTCTCCCATCAGCCCTCTTCGGGGCCGGCCCTGCGCATACCACCACCTCCACTGGCGCTGAGCCCCCACTAACCCCAAGGTCCGACCTGTTCCACCGGGCGCCTTGCTCCCTCCGGGCCGTACCCCGCATCTCCTCCCTCCCTCCCCTTTGCCACTGGCTCCCCTAGTCAGGAGTCCACGCCCGGCCACGGGCCAGATCTCCGCTCTCAGTGTCTGGCCAGCCCCACTCACCCCTGAGTCCAGGGAACACCTTTCCATCAACCCTTACCTTTCCTGTCTGGCATACACCCAAAGACAGGGGTACGGAGTCGGGGCATCTCGGAGTCGGTATCCTTTTGACTTTGTGTGTGTGTGTGTGTGTGTGTGTGTGTGTGTGTGGGTGTGCGCGCGCGCCCGCTTTAGGTGGAAGTTTACAACTCAACTTTATTGCTCATTCTAAAATTTACACGCATATTGTTTTGTGACATCCGTTGCGATCCCCACAACATGACAGTGCGCTCCCCCCTCTCCACCCAGGTTTCCCGTGTCCCTTCACCCATTTCCGGTCCCGTCCTGCTTTGTCCTCCTCCTTTCCCACGGGCGCTGTCCTTTTGGTCTTGAATGCTCCGTGGACCTAAGAAGCACCTTCCTCAGGTGTGTTATTTTTTGTGCGTCACAGGCCTGCCCAATCTACTGGAATCCATCGAGTGACCAGGTACCCTTCCCTCTCTTCTTCCTCTTCTTCTTGCTACCTCTGACATCCCTGCGTGGGAAGACGTCATTGCCACAGTGGATGGCCACCGGAGCGGGGATGTCCCTGGCCGGATCCTTCAGGCGGTGGCCTTCTTGCTCCCCGTGATCCTTTGCCACCCCACTCCTGGGTTTCGGCTTGTGAATGACCACTGCGTTGGAAGGCAGTGCACTCTCTACTACCCTGATGTTGAAGTGGGGCTTCAGTCGGTCTCGCGCTTGGAGGATTTTCCACTCCTCCAAGGTCATTTGTCGGCTGGCTGGTCCTCCCAGTTGCTCCTCGTCCGCGGCTACAACGTTGACTTTGGCGTCCCCTTCGGGCACCCCTGGCCTAGGCCCCTCGTCCGCGGCCTCCATCCCGTGGCCTCCTGATGCGCCGCCCCGTGCCACACCCCCACTCCCTCTGACCAACTCGCTCTGGTGGATGTAAAACAGGGCGTAGGCTTGTTGGCTCAGCACACAAGTCACATCGCATGCCGAGACCTCGGCATCGTCCATTCGGTACCACTTGCCGTTGCCAGCCTTGACGTAAGAGAGGTAGTGGCCCGTGTGGCAAGTCCACCCAACATGGACCAGCACTGCGTAGAGTCTGTAAGCAGCCGGTCCTCCGTCCTGCCGAGACAGGCATCTGCTCACGTCCAGACTCTCAGGGTAGCGCACCTGCTTAGCATTTTTGTCACCGCTCAGGTCTGAGAAGCGTTTCAGTACAAGGACGAGGGCCTCGGGGCAAGTGTGCAAAGTCAGCGTCTTGGAAGCGGGCATCTTCCTCTGACAAATCCTACACTGATAGGAATTTTCACCATCCAGCTCTTCGGCCGTGACCAGCTGTTCCAAAGCTTGGTTCACACTCTGAGCTGCCTGGATATCCAGGGTAATGTCCAGGTAAGGGTCGAAGGTGTCTGACACTCCCTGGCAGTGGCGACACTGGATTCGAGACCTCCAGTAGCCGCCAAAGATTCGGCGGATCAGGGTGGTGTCTTCGGAGAGGCCGCGCAAGTGCCTGTGGCTCCGCAGGCAGGCTTTCTGCATGGCGTCCAGAGTGGACGTGAGAAATTCATGGGCGTCTTCCTGTTGGTGTCTATGGAGGCCTCTAGCCAGCGCGTGTGAGGGCTCCATGACGTCACCTGGATGGCTGAGGGCTCGGGTGATGTGATCCTGCATTGCACACAGCACGCAGTAGCCCTGCTGCCCACAGCTTGCGGCGTGCTCCCGGGACAGCATGTAGTCGGCGAGGGGCGGCGTGTACGTCAGACACTGCAGCGCCGCGTTCACGTAGCAGGTGTCCCCCATGTTGCGGAGCCCTGCCCCGACCCCGGAAGACCTGCTCCAAGTCGAGGCGAGTGTCAAATGGGGAGCAAGCACCCCGTCGTCGCGGCAGGCGCTCTGCTTCTGGGATGTCCGCCAGGGCCGGTGAGCCAGAGAGGGAGCGCAGTGCCTTGCGGGACCGGCTGCCGGGGGCAGGAAGTGCTGGGTTTGGGAGAGACGGCCAACTGACCCTGACCTCCGCAGTGGAGAGAAGGCGCCTCCATGGCTGTGGAAACAAAGATGGCCAGTGTCTTAGGCTGGGTTCTCTGGAGAAGCAAAACCGGCAAAGCCTACGGACATCCAAATAGAGAGCTTTCCAACAAGGCAATGGCTCAGGCGGTTGTAAAGGCTGGAACGTCCCGAATGCACAGGCCAGGCCCGAGGCTTCTCCTGCTGCACGGAGCCGCAGGGGGCTGGCCAACGCCAGATTGGCAGGTGGGAGAGCAGGGCTCTTCCTCACGGGCCGAAGGATCCCAGGATGGACGGGCCAGCCCGCAGCAAAGCTCCTACCTCAAGTCCGCAGAAACGGAGGTCAGAACAACAGCAGCCAGCCACAGGACCCAGAGTCAGCAAAAGCCCGCCAGCCTTGTCCCAGAGCCGGCTTAGGTCAACGAAGGCCACACCCCCAAGGAAACTCCCTTTCACCTGATTGGCTACTCGCAGCAGATGCCATCATGGAAGTCATCCCACTCTATCAAATCTCATCATGGGAGTGATCACGTCATCATGGGACCGCCAAGCTACACCGGAACTGCCAGACCGCTGGGAATCACGGCCCAGCCAGGCGACACAAGAGCTTAACCATCACAGCCAGGCTTCCCCTGCCTCGACATCAACGAGCAGGGCAGAACCAAGCTCCCGCTTCACGGGCAAGCCTCCGAATGGCCGGCTTGGCCAGCCGCTGCTCTCCCATCAGCCCTCTTCGGGGCCGGCCCTGCGCATACCACCACCTCCACTGGCGCTGAGCCCCCACTAACCCCAAGGTCCGACCTGTTCCACCGGGCGCCTTGCTCCCTCCGGGCCGTACCCCGCATCTCCTCCCTCCCTCCCCTTTGCCACTGGCTCCCCTAGTCAGGAGTCCACGCCCGGCCACGGGCCAGATCTCCGCTCTCAGTGTCTGGCCAGCCCCACTCACCCCTGAGTCCAGGGAACACCTTTCCATCAACCCTTACCTTTCCTGTCTGGCATACACCCAAAGACAGGGGTACGGAGTCGGGGCATCTCGGAGTCGGTATCCTTTTGACTTTGTGTGTGTGTGTGTGTGTGTGTGTGTGTGTGTGTGGGTGTGCGCGCGCGCCCGCTTTAGGTGGAAGTTTACAACTCAACTTTATTGCTCATTCTAAAATTTACACGCATATTGTTTTGTGACATCCGTTGCGATCCCCACAACATGACAGTGCGCTCCCCCCTCTCCACCCAGGTTTCCCGTGTCCCTTCACCCATTTCCGGTCCCGTCCTGCTTTGTCCTCCTCCTTTCCCACGGGCGCTGTCCTTTTGGTCTTGAATGCTCCGTGGACCTAAGAAGCACCTTCCTCAGGTGTGTTATTTTTTGTGCGTCACAGGCCTGCCCAATCTACTGGAATCCATCGAGTGACCAGGTACCCTTCCCTCTCTTCTTCCTCTTCTTCTTGCTACCTCTGACATCCCTGCGTGGGAAGACGTCATTGCCACAGTGGATGGCCACCGGAGCGGGGATGTCCCTGGCCGGATCCTTCAGGCGGTGGCCTTCTTGCTCCCCGTGATCCTTTGCCACCCCACTCCTGGGTTTCGGCTTGTGAATGACCACTGCGTTGGAAGGCAGTGCACTCTCTACTACCCTGATGTTGAAGTGGGGCTTCAGTCGGTCTCGCGCTTGGAGGATTTTCCACTCCTCCAAGGTCATTTGTCGGCTGGCTGGTCCTCCCAGTTGCTCCTCGTCCGCGGCTACAACGTTGACTTTGGCGTCCCCTTCGGGCACCCCTGGCCTAGGCCCCTCGTCCGCGGCCTCCATCCCGTGGCCTCCTGATGCGCCGCCCCGTGCCACACCCCCACTCCCTCTGACCAACTCGCTCTGGTGGATGTAAAACAGGGCGTAGGCTTGTTGGCTCAGCACACAAGTCACATCGCATGCCGAGACCTCGGCATCGTCCATTCGGTACCACTTGCCGTTGCCAGCCTTGACGTAAGAGAGGTAGTGGCCCGTGTGGCAAGTCCACCCAACATGGACCAGCACTGCGTAGAGTCTGTAAGCAGCCGGTCCTCCGTCCTGCCGAGACAGGCATCTGCTCACGTCCAGACTCTCAGGGTAGCGCACCTGCTTAGCATTTTTGTCACCGCTCAGGTCTGAGAAGCGTTTCAGTACAAGGACGAGGGCCTCGGGGCAAGTGTGCAAAGTCAGCGTCTTGGAAGCGGGCATCTTCCTCTGACAAATCCTACACTGATAGGAATTTTCACCATCCAGCTCTTCGGCCGTGACCAGCTGTTCCAAAGCTTGGTTCACACTCTGAGCTGCCTGGATATCCAGGGTAATGTCCAGGTAAGGGTCGAAGGTGTCTGACACTCCCTGGCAGTGGCGACACTGGATTCGAGACCTCCAGTAGCCGCCAAAGATTCGGCGGATCAGGGTGGTGTCTTCGGAGAGGCCGCGCAAGTGCCTGTGGCTCCGCAGGCAGGCTTTCTGCATGGCGTCCAGAGTGGACGTGAGAAATTCATGGGCGTCTTCCTGTTGGTGTCTATGGAGGCCTCTAGCCAGCGCGTGTGAGGGCTCCATGACGTCACCTGGATGGCTGAGGCCTCGGGTGATGTGATCCTGCATTGCACACAGCACGCAGTAGCCCTGCTGCCCACAGCTTGCGGCGTGCTCCCGGGACAGCATGTAGTCGGCGAGGGGCGGCGTGTACGTCAGACACTGCAGCGCCGCGTTCACGTAGCAGGTGTCCCCCATGTTGCGGAGCCCTGCCCCGACCCCGGAAGACCTGCTCCAAGTCGAGGCGAGTGTCAAATGGGGAGCAAGCACCCCGTCGTCGCGGCAGGCGCTCTGCTTCTGGGATGTCCGCCAGGGCCGGTGAGCCAGAGAGGGAGCGCAGTGCCTTGCGGGACCGGCTGCCGGGAGGCAGGAAGTGCTGGGTTTGGGAGAGACGGCCAACTGACCCTGACCTCCGCAGTGGAGAGAAGGCGCCTCCATGGCTGTGGAAACAAAGATGGCCAGTGTCTTAGGCTGGGTTCTCTGGAGAAGCAAAACCGGCAAAGCCTACGGACATCCAAATAGAGAGCTTTCCAACAAGGCAATGGCTCAGGCGGTTGTAAAGGCTGGAACGTCCCGAATGCACAGGCCAGGCCCGAGGCTTCTCCTGCTGCACGGAGCCGCAGGGGGCTGGCCAACGCCAGATTGGCAGGTGGGAGAGCAGGGCTCTTCCTCACGGGCCGAAGGATCCCAGGATGGACGGGCCAGCCCGCAGCAAAGCTCCTACCTCAAGTCCGCAGAAACGGAGGTCAGAACAACAGCAGCCAGCCACAGGACCCAGAGTCAGCAAAAGCCCGCCAGCCTTGTCCCAGAGCCGGCTTAGGTCAACGAAGGCCACACCCCCAAGGAAACTCCCTTTCACCTGATTGGCTACTCGCAGCAGATGCCATCATGGAAGTCATCCCACTCTATCAAATCTCATCATGGGAGTGATCACGTCATCATGGGACCGCCAAGCTACACCGGAACTGCCAGACCGCTGGGAATCACGGCCCAGCCAGGCGACACAAGAGCTTAACCATCACAGCCAGGCTTCCCCTGCCTCGACATCAACGAGCAGGGCAGAACCAAGCTCCCGCTTCACGGGCAAGCCTCCGAATGGCCGGCTTGGCCAGCCGCTGCTCTCCCATCAGCCCTCTTCGGGGCCGGCCCTGCGCATACCACCACCTCCACTGGCGCTGAGCCCCCACTAACCCCAAGGTCCGACCTGTTCCACCGGGCGCCTTGCTCCCTCCGGGCCGTACCCCGCATCTCCTCCCTCCCTCCCCTTTGCCACTGGCTCCCCTAGTCAGGAGTCCACGCCCGGCCACGGGCCAGATCTCCGCTCTCAGTGTCTGGCCAGCCCCACTCACCCCTGAGTCCAGGGAACACCTTTCCATCAACCCTTACCTTTCCTGTCTGGCATACACCCAAAGACAGGGGTACGGAGTCGGGGCATCTCGGAGTCGGTATCCTTTTGACTTTGTGTGTGTGTGTGTGTGTGTGTGTGTGTGTGTGTGTGGGTGTGCGCGCGCGCCCGCTTTAGGTGGAAGTTTACAACTCAACTTTATTGCTCATTCTAAAATTTACACGCATATTGTTTTGTGACATCCGTTGCGATCCCCACAACATGACAGTGCGCTCCCCCCTCTCCACCCAGGTTTCCCGTGTCCCTTCACCCATTTCCGGTCCCGTCCTGCTTTGTCCTCCTCCTTTCCCACGGGCGCTGTCCTTTTGGTCTTGAATGCTCCGTGGACCTAAGAAGCACCTTCCTCAGGTGTGTTATTTTTTGTGCGTCACAGGCCTGCCCAATCTACTGGAATCCATCGAGTGACCAGGTACCCTTCCCTCTCTTCTTCCTCTTCTTCTTGCTACCTCTGACATCCCTGCGTGGGAAGACGTCATTGCCACAGTGGATGGCCACCGGAGCGGGGATGTCCCTGGCCGGATCCTTCAGGCGGTGGCCTTCTTGCTCCCCGTGATCCTTTGCCACCCCACTCCTGGGTTTCGGCTTGTGAATGACCACTGCGTTGGAAGGCAGTGCACTCTCTACTACCCTGATGTTGAAGTGGGGCTTCAGTCGGTCTCGCGCTTGGAGGATTTTCCACTCCTCCAAGGTCATTTGTCGGCTGGCTGGTCCTCCCAGTTGCTCCTCGTCCGCGGCTACAACGTTGACTTTGGCGTCCCCTTCGGGCACCCCTGGCCTAGGCCCCTCGTCCGCGGCCTCCATCCCGTGGCCTCCTGATGCGCCGCCCCGTGCCACACCCCCACTCCCTCTGACCAACTCGCTCTGGTGGATGTAAAACAGGGCGTAGGCTTGTTGGCTCAGCACACAAGTCACATCGCATGCCGAGACCTCGGCATCGTCCATTCGGTACCACTTGCCGTTGCCAGCCTTGACGTAAGAGAGGTAGTGGCCCGTGTGGCAAGTCCACCCAACATGGACCAGCACTGCGTAGAGTCTGTAAGCAGCCGGTCCTCCGTCCTGCCGAGACAGGCATCTGCTCACGTCCAGACTCTCAGGGTAGCGCACCTGCTTAGCATTTTTGTCACCGCTCAGGTCTGAGAAGCGTTTCAGTACAAGGACGAGGGCCTCGGGGCAAGTGTGCAAAGTCAGCGTCTTGGAAGCGGGCATCTTCCTCTGACAAATCCTACACTGATAGGAATTTTCACCATCCAGCTCTTCGGCCGTGACCAGCTGTTCCAAAGCTTGGTTCACACTCTGAGCTGCCTGGATATCCAGGGTAATGTCCAGGTAAGGGTCGAAGGTGTCTGACACTCCCTGGCAGTGGCGACACTGGATTCGAGACCTCCAGTAGCCGCCAAAGATTCGGCGGATCAGGGTGGTGTCTTCGGAGAGGCCGCGCAAGTGCCTGTGGCTCCGCAGGCAGGCTTTCTGCATGGCGTCCAGAGTGGACGTGAGAAATTCATGGGCGTCTTCCTGTTGGTGTCTATGGAGGCCTCTAGCCAGCGCGTGTGAGGGCTCCATGACGTCACCTGGATGGCTGAGGGCTCGGGTGATGTGATCCTGCATTGCACACAGCACGCAGTAGCCCTGCTGCCCACAGCTTGCGGCGTGCTCCCGGGACAGCATGTAGTCGGCGAGGGGCGGCGTGTACGTCAGACACTGCAGCGCCGCGTTCACGTAGCAGGTGTCCCCCATGTTGCGGAGCCCTGCCCCGACCCCGGAAGACCTGCTCCAAGTCGAGGCGAGTGTCAAATGGGGAGCAAGCACCCCGTCGTCGCGGCAGGCGCTCTGCTTCTGGGATGTCCGCCAGGGCCGGTGAGCCAGAGAGGGAGCGCAGTGCCTTGCGGGACCGGCTGCCGGGAGGCAGGAAGTGCTGGGTTTGGGAGAGACGGCCAACTGACCCTGACCTCCGCAGTGGAGAGAAGGCGCCTCCATGGCTGTGGAAACAAAGATGGCCAGTGTCTTAGGCTGGGTTCTCTGGAGAAGCAAAACCGGCAAAGCCTACGGACATCCAAATAGAGAGCTTTCCAACAAGGCAATGGCTCAGGCGGTTGTAAAGGCTGGAACGTCCCGAATGCACAGGCCAGGCCCGAGGCTTCTCCTGCTGCACGGAGCCGCAGGGGGCTGGCCAACGCCAGATTGGCAGGTGGGAGAGCAGGGCTCTTCCTCACGGGCCGAAGGATCCCAGGATGGACGGGCCAGCCCGCAGCAAAGCTCCTACCTCAAGTCCGCAGAAACGGAGGTCAGAACAACAGCAGCCAGCCACAGGACCCAGAGTCAGCAAAAGCCCGCCAGCCTTGTCCCAGAGCCGGCTTAGGTCAACGAAGGCCACACCCCCAAGGAAACTCCCTTTCACCTGATTGGCTACTCGCAGCAGATGCCATCATGGAAGTCATCCCACTCTATCAAATCTCATCATGGGAGTGATCACGTCATCATGGGACCGCCAAGCTACACCGGAACTGCCAGACCGCTGGGAATCACGGCCCAGCCAGGCGACACAAGAGCTTAACCATCACAGCCAGGCTTCCCCTGCCTCGACATCAACGAGCAGGGCAGAACCAAGCTCCCGCTTCACGGGCAAGCCTCCGAATGGCCGGCTTGGCCAGCCGCTGCTCTCCCATCAGCCCTCTTCGGGGCCGGCCCTGCGCATACCACCACCTCCACTGGCGCTGAGCCCCCACTAACCCCAAGGTCCGACCTGTTCCACCGGGCGCCTTGCTCCCTCCGGGCCGTACCCCGCATCTCCTCCCTCCCTCCCCTTTGCCACTGGCTCCCCTAGTCAGGAGTCCACGCCCGGCCACGGGCCAGATCTCCGCTCTCAGTGTCTGGCCAGCCCCACTCACCCCTGAGTCCAGGGAACACCTTTCCATCAACCCTTACCTTTCCTGTCTGGCATACACCCAAAGACAGGGGTACGGAGTCGGGGCATCTCGGAGTCGGTATCCTTTTGACTTTGTGTGTGTGTGTGTGTGTGTGTGTGTGTGTGGGTGTGCGCGCGCGCCCGCTTTAGGTGGAAGTTTACAACTCAACTTTATTGCTCATTCTAAAATTTACACGCATATTGTTTTGTGACATCCGTTGCGATCCCCACAACATGACAGTGCGCTCCCCCCTCTCCACCCAGGTTTCCCGTGTCCCTTCACCCATTTCCGGTCCCGTCCTGCTTTGTCCTCCTCCTTTCCCACGGGCGCTGTCCTTTTGGTCTTGAATGCTCCGTGGACCTAAGAAGCACCTTCCTCAGGTGTGTTATTTTTTGTGCGTCACAGGCCTGCCCAATCTACTGGAATCCATCGAGTGACCAGGTACCCTTCCCTCTCTTCTTCCTCTTCTTCTTGCTACCTCTGACATCCCTGCGTGGGAAGACGTCATTGCCACAGTGGATGGCCACCGGAGCGGGGATGTCCCTGGCCGGATCCTTCAGGCGGTGGCCTTCTTGCTCCCCGTGATCCTTTGCCACCCCACTCCTGGGTTTCGGCTTGTGAATGACCACTGCGTTGGAAGGCAGTGCACTCTCTACTACCCTGATGTTGAAGTGGGGCTTCAGTCGGTCTCGCGCTTGGAGGATTTTCCACTCCTCCAAGGTCATTTGTCGGCTGGCTGGTCCTCCCAGTTGCTCCTCGTCCGCGGCTACAACGTTGACTTTGGCGTCCCCTTCGGGCACCCCTGGCCTAGGCCCCTCGTCCGCGGCCTCCATCCCGTGGCCTCCTGATGCGCCGCCCCGTGCCACACCCCCACTCCCTCTGACCAACTCGCTCTGGTGGATGTAAAACAGGGCGTAGGCTTGTTGGCTCAGCACACAAGTCACATCGCATGCCGAGACCTCGGCATCGTCCATTCGGTACCACTTGCCGTTGCCAGCCTTGACGTAAGAGAGGTAGTGGCCCGTGTGGCAAGTCCACCCAACATGGACCAGCACTGCGTAGAGTCTGTAAGCAGCCGGTCCTCCGTCCTGCCGAGACAGGCATCTGCTCACGTCCAGACTCTCAGGGTAGCGCACCTGCTTAGCATTTTTGTCACCGCTCAGGTCTGAGAAGCGTTTCAGTACAAGGACGAGGGCCTCGGGGCAAGTGTGCAAAGTCAGCGTCTTGGAAGCGGGCATCTTCCTCTGACAAATCCTACACTGATAGGAATTTTCACCATCCAGCTCTTCGGCCGTGACCAGCTGTTCCAAAGCTTGGTTCACACTCTGAGCTGCCTGGATATCCAGGGTAATGTCCAGGTAAGGGTCGAAGGTGTCTGACACTCCCTGGCAGTGGCGACACTGGATTCGAGACCTCCAGTAGCCGCCAAAGATTCGGCGGATCAGGGTGGTGTCTTCGGAGAGGCCGCGCAAGTGCCTGTGGCTCCGCAGGCAGGCTTTCTGCATGGCGTCCAGAGTGGACGTGAGAAATTCATGGGCGTCTTCCTGTTGGTGTCTATGGAGGCCTCTAGCCAGCGCGTGTGAGGGCTCCATGACGTCACCTGGATGGCTGAGGGCTCGGGTGATGTGATCCTGCATTGCACACAGCACGCAGTAGCCCTGCTGCCCACAGCTTGCGGCGTGCTCCCGGGACAGCATGTAGTCGGCGAGGGGCGGCGTGTACGTCAGACACTGCAGCGCCGCGTTCACGTAGCAGGTGTCCCCCATGTTGCGGAGCCCTGCCCCGACCCCGGAAGACCTGCTCCAAGTCGAGGCGAGTGTCAAATGGGGAGCAAGCACCCCGTCGTCGCGGCAGGCGCTCTGCTTCTGGGATGTCCGCCAGGGCCGGTGAGCCAGAGAGGGAGCGCAGTGCCTTGCGGGACCGGCTGCCGGGAGGCAGGAAGTGCTGGGTTTGGGAGAGACGGCCAACTGACCCTGACCTCCGCAGTGGAGAGAAGGCGCCTCCATGGCTGTGGAAACAAAGATGGCCAGTGTCTTAGGCTGGGTTCTCTGGAGAAGCAAAACCGGCAAAGCCTACGGACATCCAAATAGAGAGCTTTCCAACAAGGCAATGGCTCAGGCGGTTGTAAAGGCTGGAACGTCCCGAATGCACAGGCCAGGCCCGAGGCTTCTCCTGCTGCACGGAGCCGCAGGGGGCTGGCCAACGCCAGATTGGCAGGTGGGAGAGCAGGGCTCTTCCTCACGGGCCGAAGGATCCCAGGATGGACGGGCCAGCCCGCAGCAAAGCTCCTACCTCAAGTCCGCAGAAACGGAGGTCAGAACAACAGCAGCCAGCCACAGGACCCAGAGTCAGCAAAAGCCCGCCAGCCTTGTCCCAGAGCCGGCTTAGGTCAACGAAGGCCACACCCCCAAGGAAACTCCCTTTCACCTGATTGGCTACTCGCAGCAGATGCCATCATGGAAGTCATCCCACTCTATCAAATCTCATCATGGGAGTGATCACGTCATCATGGGACCGCCAAGCTACACCGGAACTGCCAGACCGCTGGGAATCACGGCCCAGCCAGGCGACACAAGAGCTTAACCATCACAGCCAGGCTTCCCCTGCCTCGACATCAACGAGCAGGGCAGAACCAAGCTCCCGCTTCACGGGCAAGCCTCCGAATGGCCGGCTTGGCCAGCCGCTGCTCTCCCATCAGCCCTCTTCGGGGCCGGCCCTGCGCATACCACCACCTCCACTGGCGCTGAGCCCCCACTAACCCCAAGGTCCGACCTGTTCCACCGGGCGCCTTGCTCCCTCCGGGCCGTACCCCGCATCTCCTCCCTCCCTCCCCTTTGCCACTGGCTCCCCTAGTCAGGAGTCCACGCCCGGCCACGGGCCAGATCTCCGCTCTCAGTGTCTGGCCAGCCCCACTCACCCCTGAGTCCAGGGAACACCTTTCCATCAACCCTTACCTTTCCTGTCTGGCATACACCCAAAGACAGGGGTACGGAGTCGGGGCATCTCGGAGTCGGTATCCTTTTGACTTTGTGTGTGTGTGTGTGTGTGTGTGTGTGTGTGTGGGTGTGCGCGCGCGCCCGCTTTAGGTGGAAGTTTACAACTCAACTTTATTGCTCATTCTAAAATTTACACGCATATTGTTTTGTGACATCCGTTGCGATCCCCACAACATGACAGTGCGCTCCCCCCTCTCCACCCAGGTTTCCCGTGTCCCTTCACCCATTTCCGGTCCCGTCCTGCTTTGTCCTCCTCCTTTCCCACGGGCGCTGTCCTTTTGGTCTTGAATGCTCCGTGGACCTAAGAAGCACCTTCCTCAGGTGTGTTATTTTTTGTGCGTCACAGGCCTGCCCAATCTACTGGAATCCATCGAGTGACCAGGTACCCTTCCCTCTCTTCTTCCTCTTCTTCTTGCTACCTCTGACATCCCTGCGTGGGAAGACGTCATTGCCACAGTGGATGGCCACCGGAGCGGGGATGTCCCTGGCCGGATCCTTCAGGCGGTGGCCTTCTTGCTCCCCGTGATCCTTTGCCACCCCACTCCTGGGTTTCGGCTTGTGAATGACCACTGCGTTGGAAGGCAGTGCACTCTCTACTACCCTGATGTTGAAGTGGGGCTTCAGTCGGTCTCGCGCTTGGAGGATTTTCCACTCCTCCAAGGTCATTTGTCGGCTGGCTGGTCCTCCCAGTTGCTCCTCGTCCGCGGCTACAACGTTGACTTTGGCGTCCCCTTCGGGCACCCCTGGCCTAGGCCCCTCGTCCGCGGCCTCCATCCCGTGGCCTCCTGATGCGCCGCCCCGTGCCACACCCCCACTCCCTCTGACCAACTCGCTCTGGTGGATGTAAAACAGGGCGTAGGCTTGTTGGCTCAGCACACAAGTCACATCGCATGCCGAGACCTCGGCATCGTCCATTCGGTACCACTTGCCGTTGCCAGCCTTGACGTAAGAGAGGTAGTGGCCCGTGTGGCAAGTCCACCCAACATGGACCAGCACTGCGTAGAGTCTGTAAGCAGCCGGTCCTCCGTCCTGCCGAGACAGGCATCTGCTCACGTCCAGACTCTCAGGGTAGCGCACCTGCTTAGCATTTTTGTCACCGCTCAGGTCTGAGAAGCGTTTCAGTACAAGGACGAGGGCCTCGGGGCAAGTGTGCAAAGTCAGCGTCTTGGAAGCGGGCATCTTCCTCTGACAAATCCTACACTGATAGGAATTTTCACCATCCAGCTCTTCGGCCGTGACCAGCTGTTCCAAAGCTTGGTTCACACTCTGAGCTGCCTGGATATCCAGGGTAATGTCCAGGTAAGGGTCGAAGGTGTCTGACACTCCCTGGCAGTGGCGACACTGGATTCGAGACCTCCAGTAGCCGCCAAAGATTCGGCGGATCAGGGTGGTGTCTTCGGAGAGGCCGCGCAAGTGCCTGTGGCTCCGCAGGCAGGCTTTCTGCATGGCGTCCAGAGTGGACGTGAGAAATTCATGGGCGTCTTCCTGTTGGTGTCTATGGAGGCCTCTAGCCAGCGCGTGTGAGGGCTCCATGACGTCACCTGGATGGCTGAGGGCTCGGGTGATGTGATCCTGCATTGCACACAGCACGCAGTAGCCCTGCTGCCCACAGCTTGCGGCGTGCTCCCGGGACAGCATGTAGTCGGCGAGGGGCGGCGTGTACGTCAGACACTGCAGCGCCGCGTTCACGTAGCAGGTGTCCCCCATGTTGCGGAGCCCTGCCCCGACCCCGGAAGACCTGCTCCAAGTCGAGGCGAGTGTCAAATGGGGAGCAAGCACCCCGTCGTCGCGGCAGGCGCTCTGCTTCTGGGATGTCCGCCAGGGCCGGTGAGCCAGAGAGGGAGCGCAGTGCCTTGCGGGACCGGCTGCCGGGAGGCAGGAAGTGCTGGGTTTGGGAGAGACGGCCAACTGACCCTGACCTCCGCAGTGGAGAGAAGGCGCCTCCATGGCTGTGGAAACAAAGATGGCCAGTGTCTTAGGCTGGGTTCTCTGGAGAAGCAAAACCGGCAAAGCCTACGGACATCCAAATAGAGAGCTTTCCAACAAGGCAATGGCTCAGGCGGTTGTAAAGGCTGGAACGTCCCGAATGCACAGGCCAGGCCCGAGGCTTCTCCTGCTGCACGGAGCCGCAGGGGGCTGGCCAACGCCAGATTGGCAGGTGGGAGAGCAGGGCTCTTCCTCACGGGCCGAAGGATCCCAGGATGGACGGGCCAGCCCGCAGCAAAGCTCCTACCTCAAGTCCGCAGAAACGGAGGTCAGAACAACAGCAGCCAGCCACAGGACCCAGAGTCAGCAAAAGCCCGCCAGCCTTGTCCCAGAGCCGGCTTAGGTCAACGAAGGCCACACCCCCAAGGAAACTCCCTTTCACCTGATTGGCTACTCGCAGCAGATGCCATCATGGAAGTCATCCCACTCTATCAAATCTCATCATGGGAGTGATCACGTCATCATGGGACCGCCAAGCTACACCGGAACTGCCAGACCGCTGGGAATCACGGCCCAGCCAGGCGACACAAGAGCTTAACCATCACAGCCAGGCTTCCCCTGCCTCGACATCAACGAGCAGGGCAGAACCAAGCTCCCGCTTCACGGGCAAGCCTCCGAATGGCCGGCTTGGCCAGCCGCTGCTCTCCCATCAGCCCTCTTCGGGGCCGGCCCTGCGCATACCACCACCTCCACTGGCGCTGAGCCCCCACTAACCCCAAGGTCCGACCTGTTCCACCGGGCGCCTTGCTCCCTCCGGGCCGTACCCCGCATCTCCTCCCTCCCTCCCCTTTGCCACTGGCTCCCCTAGTCAGGAGTCCACGCCCGGCCACGGGCCAGATCTCCGCTCTCAGTGTCTGGCCAGCCCCACTCACCCCTGAGTCCAGGGAACACCTTTCCATCAACCCTTACCTTTCCTGTCTGGCATACACCCAAAGACAGGGGTACGGAGTCGGGGCATCTCGGAGTCGGTATCCTTTTGACTTTGTGTGTGTGTGTGTGTGTGTGTGTGTGGGTGTGCGCGCGCGCCCGCTTTAGGTGGAAGTTTACAACTCAACTTTATTGCTCATTCTAAAATTTACACGCATATTGTTTTGTGACATCCGTTGCGATCCCCACAACATGACAGTGCGCTCCCCCCTCTCCACCCAGGTTTCCCGTGTCCCTTCACCCATTTCCGGTCCCGTCCTGCTTTGTCCTCCTCCTTTCCCACGGGCGCTGTCCTTTTGGTCTTGAATGCTCCGTGGACCTAAGAAGCACCTTCCTCAGGTGTGTTATTTTTTGTGCGTCACAGGCCTGCCCAATCTACTGGAATCCATCGAGTGACCAGGTACCCTTCCCTCTCTTCTTCCTCTTCTTCTTGCTACCTCTGACATCCCTGCGTGGGAAGACGTCATTGCCACAGTGGATGGCCACCGGAGCGGGGATGTCCCTGGCCGGATCCTTCAGGCGGTGGCCTTCTTGCTCCCCGTGATCCTTTGCCACCCCACTCCTGGGTTTCGGCTTGTGAATGACCACTGCGTTGGAAGGCAGTGCACTCTCTACTACCCTGATGTTGAAGTGGGGCTTCAGTCGGTCTCGCGCTTGGAGGATTTTCCACTCCTCCAAGGTCATTTGTCGGCTGGCTGGTCCTCCCAGTTGCTCCTCGTCCGCGGCTACAACGTTGACTTTGGCGTCCCCTTCGGGCACCCCTGGCCTAGGCCCCTCGTCCGCGGCCTCCATCCCGTGGCCTCCTGATGCGCCGCCCCGTGCCACACCCCCACTCCCTCTGACCAACTCGCTCTGGTGGATGTAAAACAGGGCGTAGGCTTGTTGGCTCAGCACACAAGTCACATCGCATGCCGAGACCTCGGCATCGTCCATTCGGTACCACTTGCCGTTGCCAGCCTTGACGTAAGAGAGGTAGTGGCCCGTGTGGCAAGTCCACCCAACATGGACCAGCACTGCGTAGAGTCTGTAAGCAGCCGGTCCTCCGTCCTGCCGAGACAGGCATCTGCTCACGTCCAGACTCTCAGGGTAGCGCACCTGCTTAGCATTTTTGTCACCGCTCAGGTCTGAGAAGCGTTTCAGTACAAGGACGAGGGCCTCGGGGCAAGTGTGCAAAGTCAGCGTCTTGGAAGCGGGCATCTTCCTCTGACAAATCCTACACTGATAGGAATTTTCACCATCCAGCTCTTCGGCCGTGACCAGCTGTTCCAAAGCTTGGTTCACACTCTGAGCTGCCTGGATATCCAGGGTAATGTCCAGGTAAGGGTCGAAGGTGTCTGACACTCCCTGGCAGTGGCGACACTGGATTCGAGACCTCCAGTAGCCGCCAAAGATTCGGCGGATCAGGGTGGTGTCTTCGGAGAGGCCGCGCAAGTGCCTGTGGCTCCGCAGGCAGGCTTTCTGCATGGCGTCCAGAGTGGACGTGAGAAATTCATGGGCGTCTTCCTGTTGGTGTCTATGGAGGCCTCTAGCCAGCGCGTGTGAGGGCTCCATGACGTCACCTGGATGGCTGAGGGCTCGGGTGATGTGATCCTGCATTGCACACAGCACGCAGTAGCCCTGCTGCCCACAGCTTGCGGCGTGCTCCCGGGACAGCATGTAGTCGGCGAGGGGCGGCGTGTACGTCAGACACTGCAGCGCCGCGTTCACGTAGCAGGTGTCCCCCATGTTGCGGAGCCCTGCCCCGACCCCGGAAGACCTGCTCCAAGTCGAGGCGAGTGTCAAATGGGGAGCAAGCACCCCGTCGTCGCGGCAGGCGCTCTGCTTCTGGGATGTCCGCCAGGGCCGGTGAGCCAGAGAGGGAGCGCAGTGCCTTGCGGGACCGGCTGCCGGGAGGCAGGAAGTGCTGGGTTTGGGAGAGACGGCCAACTGACCCTGACCTCCGCAGTGGAGAGAAGGCGCCTCCATGGCTGTGGAAACAAAGATGGCCAGTGTCTTAGGCTGGGTTCTCTGGAGAAGCAAAACCGGCAAAGCCTACGGACATCCAAATAGAGAGCTTTCCAACAAGGCAATGGCTCAGGCGGTTGTAAAGGCTGGAACGTCCCGAATGCACAGGCCAGGCCCGAGGCTTCTCCTGCTGCACGGAGCCGCAGGGGGCTGGCCAACGCCAGATTGGCAGGTGGGAGAGCAGGGCTCTTCCTCACGGGCCGAAGGATCCCAGGATGGACGGGCCAGCCCGCAGCAAAGCTCCTACCTCAAGTCCGCAGAAACGGAGGTCAGAACAACAGCAGCCAGCCACAGGACCCAGAGTCAGCAAAAGCCCGCCAGCCTTGTCCCAGAGCCGGCTTAGGTCAACGAAGGCCACACCCCCAAGGAAACTCCCTTTCACCTGATTGGCTACTCGCAGCAGATGCCATCATGGAAGTCATCCCACTCTATCAAATCTCATCATGGGAGTGATCACGTCATCATGGGACCGCCAAGCTACACCGGAACTGCCAGACCGCTGGGAATCACGGCCCAGCCAGGCGACACAAGAGCTTAACCATCACAGCCAGGCTTCCCCTGCCTCGACATCAACGAGCAGGGCAGAACCAAGCTCCCGCTTCACGGGCAAGCCTCCGAATGGCCGGCTTGGCCAGCCGCTGCTCTCCCATCAGCCCTCTTCGGGGCCGGCCCTGCGCATACCACCACCTCCACTGGCGCTGAGCCCCCACTAACCCCAAGGTCCGACCTGTTCCACCGGGCGCCTTGCTCCCTCCGGGCCGTACCCCGCATCTCCTCCCTCCCTCCCCTTTGCCACTGGCTCCCCTAGTCAGGAGTCCACGCCCGGCCACGGGCCAGATCTCCGCTCTCAGTGTCTGGCCAGCCCCACTCACCCCTGAGTCCAGGGAACACCTTTCCATCAACCCTTACCTTTCCTGTCTGGCATACACCCAAAGACAGGGGTACGGAGTCGGGGCATCTCGGAGTCGGTATCCTTTTGACTTTGTGTGTGTGTGTGTGTGTGTGTGTGTGTGTGGGTGTGCGCGCGCGCCCGCTTTAGGTGGAAGTTTACAACTCAACTTTATTGCTCATTCTAAAATTTACACGCATATTGTTTTGTGACATCCGTTGCGATCCCCACAACATGACAGTGCGCTCCCCCCTCTCCACCCAGGTTTCCCGTGTCCCTTCACCCATTTCCGGTCCCGTCCTGCTTTGTCCTCCTCCTTTCCCACGGGCGCTGTCCTTTTGGTCTTGAATGCTCCGTGGACCTAAGAAGCACCTTCCTCAGGTGTGTTATTTTTTGTGCGTCACAGGCCTGCCCAATCTACTGGAATCCATCGAGTGACCAGGTACCCTTCCCTCTCTTCTTCCTCTTCTTCTTGCTACCTCTGACATCCCTGCGTGGGAAGACGTCATTGCCACAGTGGATGGCCACCGGAGCGGGGATGTCCCTGGCCGGATCCTTCAGGCGGTGGCCTTCTTGCTCCCCGTGATCCTTTGCCACCCCACTCCTGGGTTTCGGCTTGTGAATGACCACTGCGTTGGAAGGCAGTGCACTCTCTACTACCCTGATGTTGAAGTGGGGCTTCAGTCGGTCTCGCGCTTGGAGGATTTTCCACTCCTCCAAGGTCATTTGTCGGCTGGCTGGTCCTCCCAGTTGCTCCTCGTCCGCGGCTACAACGTTGACTTTGGCGTCCCCTTCGGGCACCCCTGGCCTAGGCCCCTCGTCCGCGGCCTCCATCCCGTGGCCTCCTGATGCGCCGCCCCGTGCCACACCCCCACTCCCTCTGACCAACTCGCTCTGGTGGATGTAAAACAGGGCGTAGGCTTGTTGGCTCAGCACACAAGTCACATCGCATGCCGAGACCTCGGCATCGTCCATTCGGTACCACTTGCCGTTGCCAGCCTTGACGTAAGAGAGGTAGTGGCCCGTGTGGCAAGTCCACCCAACATGGACCAGCACTGCGTAGAGTCTGTAAGCAGCCGGTCCTCCGTCCTGCCGAGACAGGCATCTGCTCACGTCCAGACTCTCAGGGTAGCGCACCTGCTTAGCATTTTTGTCACCGCTCAGGTCTGAGAAGCGTTTCAGTACAAGGACGAGGGCCTCGGGGCAAGTGTGCAAAGTCAGCGTCTTGGAAGCGGGCATCTTCCTCTGACAAATCCTACACTGATAGGAATTTTCACCATCCAGCTCTTCGGCCGTGACCAGCTGTTCCAAAGCTTGGTTCACACTCTGAGCTGCCTGGATATCCAGGGTAATGTCCAGGTAAGGGTCGAAGGTGTCTGACACTCCCTGGCAGTGGCGACACTGGATTCGAGACCTCCAGTAGCCGCCAAAGATTCGGCGGATCAGGGTGGTGTCTTCGGAGAGGCCGCGCAAGTGCCTGTGGCTCCGCAGGCAGGCTTTCTGCATGGCGTCCAGAGTGGACGTGAGAAATTCATGGGCGTCTTCCTGTTGGTGTCTATGGAGGCCTCTAGCCAGCGCGTGTGAGGGCTCCATGACGTCACCTGGATGGCTGAGGGCTCGGGTGATGTGATCCTGCATTGCACACAGCACGCAGTAGCCCTGCTGCCCACAGCTTGCGGCGTGCTCCCGGGACAGCATGTAGTCGGCGAGGGGCGGCGTGTACGTCAGACACTGCAGCGCCGCGTTCACGTAGCAGGTGTCCCCCATGTTGCGGAGCCCTGCCCCGACCCCGGAAGACCTGCTCCAAGTCGAGGCGAGTGTCAAATGGGGAGCAAGCACCCCGTCGTCGCGGCAGGCGCTCTGCTTCTGGGATGTCCGCCAGGGCCGGTGAGCCAGAGAGGGAGCGCAGTGCCTTGCGGGACCGGCTGCCGGGAGGCAGGAAGTGCTGGGTTTGGGAGAGACGGCCAACTGACCCTGACCTCCGCAGTGGAGAGAAGGCGCCTCCATGGCTGTGGAAACAAAGATGGCCAGTGTCTTAGGCTGGGTTCTCTGGAGAAGCAAAACCGGCAAAGCCTACGGACATCCAAATAGAGAGCTTTCCAACAAGGCAATGGCTCAGGCGGTTGTAAAGGCTGGAACGTCCCGAATGCACAGGCCAGGCCCGAGGCTTCTCCTGCTGCACGGAGCCGCAGGGGGCTGGCCAACGCCAGATTGGCAGGTGGGAGAGCAGGGCTCTTCCTCACGGGCCGAAGGATCCCAGGATGGACGGGCCAGCCCGCAGCAAAGCTCCTACCTCAAGTCCGCAGAAACGGAGGTCAGAACAACAGCAGCCAGCCACAGGACCCAGAGTCAGCAAAAGCCCGCCAGCCTTGTCCCAGAGCCGGCTTAGGTCAACGAAGGCCACACCCCCAAGGAAACTCCCTTTCACCTGATTGGCTACTCGCAGCAGATGCCATCATGGAAGTCATCCCACTCTATCAAATCTCATCATGGGAGTGATCACGTCATCATGGGACCGCCAAGCTACACCGGAACTGCCAGACCGCTGGGAATCACGGCCCAGCCAGGCGACACAAGAGCTTAACCATCACAGCCAGGCTTCCCCTGCCTCGACATCAACGAGCAGGGCAGAACCAAGCTCCCGCTTCACGGGCAAGCCTCCGAATGGCCGGCTTGGCCAGCCGCTGCTCTCCCATCAGCCCTCTTCGGGGCCGGCCCTGCGCATACCACCACCTCCACTGGCGCTGAGCCCCCACTAACCCCAAGGTCCGACCTGTTCCACCGGGCGCCTTGCTCCCTCCGGGCCGTACCCCGCATCTCCTCCCTCCCTCCCCTTTGCCACTGGCTCCCCTAGTCAGGAGTCCACGCCCGGCCACGGGCCAGATCTCCGCTCTCAGTGTCTGGCCAGCCCCACTCACCCCTGAGTCCAGGGAACACCTTTCCATCAACCCTTACCTTTCCTGTCTGGCATACACCCAAAGACAGGGGTACGGAGTCGGGGCATCTCGGAGTCGGTATCCTTTTGACTTTGTGTGTGTGTGTGTGTGTGTGTGTGTGGGTGTGGGTGTGCGCGCGCGCCCGCTTTAGGTGGAAGTTTACAACTCAACTTTATTGCTCATTCTAAAATTTACACGCATATTGTTTTGTGACATCCGTTGCGATCCCCACAACATGACAGTGCGCTCCCCCCTCTCCACCCAGGTTTCCCGTGTCCCTTCACCCATTTCCGGTCCCGTCCTGCTTTGTCCTCCTCCTTTCCCACGGGCGCTGTCCTTTTGGTCTTGAATGCTCCGTGGACCTAAGAAGCACCTTCCTCAGGTGTGTTATTTTTTGTGCGTCACAGGCCTGCCCAATCTACTGGAATCCATCGAGTGACCAGGTACCCTTCCCTCTCTTCTTCCTCTTCTTCTTGCTACCTCTGACATCCCTGCGTGGGAAGACTTCATTGCCACAGTGGATGGCCACCGGAGCGGGGATGTCCCTGGCCGGATCCTTCAGGCGGTGGCCTTCTTGCTCCCCGTGATCCTTTGCCACCCCACTCCTGGGTTTCGGCTTGTGAATGACCACTGCGTTGGAAGGCAGTGCACTCTCTACTACCCTGATGTTGAAGTGGGGCTTCAGTCGGTCTCGCGCTTGGAGGATTTTCCACTCCTCCAAGGTCATTTGTCGGCTGGCTGGTCCTCCCAGTTGCTCCTCGTCCGCGGCTACAACGTTGACTTTGGCGTCCCCTTCGGGCACCCCTGGCCTAGGCCCCTCGTCCGCGGCCTCCATCCCGTGGCCTCCTGATGCGCCGCCCCGTGCCACACCCCCACTCCCTCTGACCAACTCGCTCTGGTGGATGTAAAACAGGGCGTAGGCTTGTTGGCTCAGCACACAAGTCACATCGCATGCCGAGACCTCGGCATCGTCCATTCGGTACCACTTGCCGTTGCCAGCCTTGACGTAAGAGAGGTAGTGGCCCGTGTGGCAAGTCCACCCAACATGGACCAGCACTGCGTAGAGTCTGTAAGCAGCCGGTCCTCCGTCCTGCCGAGACAGGCATCTGCTCACGTCCAGACTCTCAGGGTAGCGCACCTGCTTAGCATTTTTGTCACCGCTCAGGTCTGAGAAGCGTTTCAGTACAAGGACGAGGGCCTCGGGGCAAGTGTGCAAAGTCAGCGTCTTGGAAGCGGGCATC
Source organism: Elephas maximus indicus (assembly GCF_024166365.1). Taxonomy (NCBI): domain Eukaryota; kingdom Metazoa; phylum Chordata; class Mammalia; order Proboscidea; family Elephantidae; genus Elephas; species Elephas maximus. The sequence goes on from NC_064827.1 coordinate 120,369,657, forward strand.
TTCCTCTGACAAATCCTACACTGATAGGAATTTTCACCATCCAGCTCTTCGGCCGTGACCAGCTGTTCCAAAGCTTGGTTCACACTCTGAGCTGCCTGGATATCCAGGGTAATGTCCAGGTAAGGGTCGAAGGTGTCTGACACTCCCTGGCAGTGGCGACACTGGATTCGAGACCTCCAGTAGCCGCCAAAGATTCGGCGGATCAGGGTGGTGTCTTCGGAGAGGCCGCGCAAGTGCCTGTGGCTCCGCAGGCAGGCTTTCTGCATGGCGTCCAGAGTGGACGTGAGAAATTCATGGGCGTCTTCCTGTTGGTGTCTATGGAGGCCTCTAGCCAGCGCGTGTGAGGGCTCCATGACGTCACCTGGATGGCTGAGGGCTCGGGTGATGTGATCCTGCATTGCACACAGCACGCAGTAGCCCTGCTGCCCACAGCTTGCGGCGTGCTCCCGGGACAGCATGTAGTCGGCGAGGGGCGGCGTGTACGTCAGACACTGCAGCGCCGCGTTCACGTAGCAGGTGTCCCCCATGTTGCGGAGCCCTGCCCCGACCCCGGAAGACCTGCTCCAAGTCGAGGCGAGTGTCAAATGGGGAGCAAGCACCCCGTCGTCGCGGCAGGCGCTCTGCTTCTGGGATGTCCGCCAGGGCCGGTGAGCCAGAGAGGGAGCGCAGTGCCTTGCGGGACCGGCTGCCGGGAGGCAGGAAGTGCTGGGTTTGGGAGAGACGGCCAACTGACCCTGACCTCCGCAGTGGAGAGAAGGCGCCTCCATGGCTGTGGAAACAAAGATGGCCAGTGTCTTAGGCTGGGTTCTCTGGAGAAGCAAAACCGGCAAAGCCTACGGACATCCAAATAGAGAGCTTTCCAACAAGGCAATGGCTCAGGCGGTTGTAAAGGCTGGAACGTCCCGAATGCACAGGCCAGGCCCGAGGCTTCTCCTGCTGCACGGAGCCGCAGGGGGCTGGCCAACGCCAGATTGGCAGGTGGGAGAGCAGGGCTCTTCCTCACGGGCCGAAGGATCCCAGGATGGACGGGCCAGCCCGCAGCAAAGCTCCTACCTCAAGTCCGCAGAAACGGAGGTCAGAACAACAGCAGCCAGCCACAGGACCCAGAGTCAGCAAAAGCCCGCCAGCCTTGTCCCAGAGCCGGCTTAGGTCAACGAAGGCCACACCCCCAAGGAAACTCCCTTTCACCTGATTGGCTACTCGCAGCAGATGCCATCATGGAAGTCATCCCACTCTATCAAATCTCATCATGGGAGTGATCACGTCATCATGGGACCGCCAAGCTACACCGGAACTGCCAGACCGCTGGGAATCACGGCCCAGCCAGGCGACACAAGAGCTTAACCATCACAGCCAGGCTTCCCCTGCCTCGACATCAACGAGCAGGGCAGAACCAAGCTCCCGCTTCACGGGCAAGCCTCCGAATGGCCGGCTTGGCCAGCCGCTGCTCTCCCATCAGCCCTCTTCGGGGCCGGCCCTGCGCATACCACCACCTCCACTGGCGCTGAGCCCCCACTAACCCCAAGGTCCGACCTGTTCCACCGGGCGCCTTGCTCCCTCCGGGCCGTACCCCGCATCTCCTCCCTCCCTCCCCTTTGCCACTGGCTCCCCTAGTCAGGAGTCCACGCCCGGCCACGGGCCAGATCTCCGCTCTCAGTGTCTGGCCAGCCCCACTCACCCCTGAGTCCAGGGAACACCTTTCCATCAACCCTTACCTTTCCTGTCTGGCATACACCCAAAGACAGGGGTACGGAGTCGGGGCATCTCGGAGTCGGTATCCTTTTGACTTTGTGTGTGTGTGTGTGTGTGTGTGTGTGGGTGTGGGTGTGCGCGCGCGCCCGCTTTAGGTGGAAGTTTACAACTCAACTTTATTGCTCATTCTAAAATTTACACGCATATTGTTTTGTGACATCCGTTGCGATCCCCACAACATGACAGTGCGCTCCCCCCTCTCCACCCAGGTTTCCCGTGTCCCTTCACCCATTTCCGGTCCCGTCCTGCTTTGTCCTCCTCCTTTCCCACGGGCGCTGTCCTTTTGGTCTTGAATGCTCCGTGGACCTAAGAAGCACCTTCCTCAGGTGTGTTATTTTTTGTGCGTCACAGGCCTGCCCAATCTACTGGAATCCATCGAGTGACCAGGTACCCTTCCCTCTCTTCTTCCTCTTCTTCTTGCTACCTCTGACATCCCTGCGTGGGAAGACTTCATTGCCACAGTGGATGGCCACCGGAGCGGGGATGTCCCTGGCCGGATCCTTCAGGCGGTGGCCTTCTTGCTCCCCGTGATCCTTTGCCACCCCACTCCTGGGTTTCGGCTTGTGAATGACCACTGCGTTGGAAGGCAGTGCACTCTCTACTACCCTGATGTTGAAGTGGGGCTTCAGTCGGTCTCGCGCTTGGAGGATTTTCCACTCCTCCAAGGTCATTTGTCGGCTGGCTGGTCCTCCCAGTTGCTCCTCGTCCGCGGCTACAACGTTGACTTTGGCGTCCCCTTCGGGCACCCCTGGCCTAGGCCCCTCGTCCGCGGCCTCCATCCCGTGGCCTCCTGATGCGCCGCCCCGTGCCACACCCCCACTCCCTCTGACCAACTCGCTCTGGTGGATGTAAAACAGGGCGTAGGCTTGTTGGCTCAGCACACAAGTCACATCGCATGCCGAGACCTCGGCATCGTCCATTCGGTACCACTTGCCGTTGCCAGCCTTGACGTAAGAGAGGTAGTGGCCCGTGTGGCAAGTCCACCCAACATGGACCAGCACTGCGTAGAGTCTGTAAGCAGCCGGTCCTCCGTCCTGCCGAGACAGGCATCTGCTCACGTCCAGACTCTCAGGGTAGCGCACCTGCTTAGCATTTTTGTCACCGCTCAGGTCTGAGAAGCGTTTCAGTACAAGGACGAGGGCCTCGGGGCAAGTGTGCAAAGTCAGCGTCTTGGAAGCGGGCATCTTCCTCTGACAAATCCTACACTGATAGGAATTTTCACCATCCAGCTCTTCGGCCGTGACCAGCTGTTCCAAAGCTTGGTTCACACTCTGAGCTGCCTGGATATCCAGGGTAATGTCCAGGTAAGGGTCGAAGGTGTCTGACACTCCCTGGCAGTGGCGACACTGGATTCGAGACCTCCAGTAGCCGCCAAAGATTCGGCGGATCAGGGTGGTGTCTTCGGAGAGGCCGCGCAAGTGCCTGTGGCTCCGCAGGCAGGCTTTCTGCATGGCGTCCAGAGTGGACGTGAGAAATTCATGGGCGTCTTCCTGTTGGTGTCTATGGAGGCCTCTAGCCAGCGCGTGTGAGGGCTCCATGACGTCACCTGGATGGCTGAGGGCTCGGGTGATGTGATCCTGCATTGCACACAGCACGCAGTAGCCCTGCTGCCCACAGCTTGCGGCGTGCTCCCGGGACAGCATGTAGTCGGCGAGGGGCGGCGTGTACGTCAGACACTGCAGCGCCGCGTTCACGTAGCAGGTGTCCCCCATGTTGCGGAGCCCTGCCCCGACCCCGGAAGACCTGCTCCAAGTCGAGGCGAGTGTCAAATGGGGAGCAAGCACCCCGTCGTCGCGGCAGGCGCTCTGCTTCTGGGATGTCCGCCAGGGCCGGTGAGCCAGAGAGGGAGCGCAGTGCCTTGCGGGACCGGCTGCCGGGAGGCAGGAAGTGCTGGGTTTGGGAGAGACGGCCAACTGACCCTGACCTCCGCAGTGGAGAGAAGGCGCCTCCATGGCTGTGGAAACAAAGATGGCCAGTGTCTTAGGCTGGGTTCTCTGGAGAAGCAAAACCGGCAAAGCCTACGGACATCCAAATAGAGAGCTTTCCAACAAGGCAATGGCTCAGGCGGTTGTAAAGGCTGGAACGTCCCGAATGCACAGGCCAGGCCCGAGGCTTCTCCTGCTGCACGGAGCCGCAGGGGGCTGGCCAACGCCAGATTGGCAGGTGGGAGAGCAGGGCTCTTCCTCACGGGCCGAAGGATCCCAGGATGGACGGGCCAGCCCGCAGCAAAGCTCCTACCTCAAGTCCGCAGAAACGGAGGTCAGAACAACAGCAGCCAGCCACAGGACCCAGAGTCAGCAAAAGCCCGCCAGCCTTGTCCCAGAGCCGGCTTAGGTCAACGAAGGCCACACCCCCAAGGAAACTCCCTTTCACCTGATTGGCTACTCGCAGCAGATGCCATCATGGAAGTCATCCCACTCTATCAAATCTCATCATGGGAGTGATCACGTCATCATGGGACCGCCAAGCTACACCGGAACTGCCAGACCGCTGGGAATCACGGCCCAGCCAGGCGACACAAGAGCTTAACCATCACAGCCAGGCTTCCCCTGCCTCGACATCAACGAGCAGGGCAGAACCAAGCTCCCGCTTCACGGGCAAGCCTCCGAATGGCCGGCTTGGCCAGCCGCTGCTCTCCCATCAGCCCTCTTCGGGGCCGGCCCTGCGCATACCACCACCTCCACTGGCGCTGAGCCCCCACTAACCCCAAGGTCCGACCTGTTCCACCGGGCGCCTTGCTCCCTCCGGGCCGTACCCCGCATCTCCTCCCTCCCTCCCCTTTGCCACTGGCTCCCCTAGTCAGGAGTCCACGCCCGGCCACGGGCCAGATCTCCGCTCTCAGTGTCTGGCCAGCCCCACTCACCCCTGAGTCCAGGGAACACCTTTCCATCAACCCTTACCTTTCCTGTCTGGCATACACCCAAAGACAGGGGTACGGAGTCGGGGCATCTCGGAGTCGGTATCCTTTTGACTTTGTGTGTGTGTGTGTGTGTGTGTGTGTGTGTGTGTGTGTGTGTGTGTGTGTGTGCGCACGCGCCCGCTTTAGGTGGAAGTTTACAACTCAACTTTATTGCTCATTCTAAAATTTACACGCATATTGTTTTGTGACATCCGTTGCGATCCCCACAACATGACAGTGCGCTGCCCCCTCTCCACCCAGGTTTCCCGTGTCCCTTCACCCATTTCCGGTCCCGTCCTGCTTTGTCCTCCTCCTTTCCCACGGGCGCTGTCCTTTTGGTCTTGAATGCTCCGTGGACCTAAGAAGCACCTTCCTCAGGTGTGTTATTTTTTGTGCGTCACAGGCCTGCCCAATCTACTGGAATCCATCGAGTGACCAGGTACCCTTCCCTCTCTTCTTCCTCTTCTTCTTGCTACCTCTGACATCCCTGCGTGGGAAGACGTCATTGCCACAGTGGATGGCCACCGGAGCGGGGATGTCCCTGGCCGGATCCTTCAGGCGGTGGCCTTCTTGCTCCCCGTGATCCTTTGCCACCCCACTCCTGGGTTTCGGCTTGTGAATGACCACTGCGTTGGAAGGCAGTGCACTCTCTACTACCCTGATGTTGAAGTGGGGCTTCAGTGGGTCTCGCGCTTGGAGGATTTTCCACTCCTCCAAGGTCATTTGTCGGCTGGCTGGTCCTCCCAGTTGCTCCTCGTCCGCGGCTACAACGTTGACTTTGGCGTCCCCTTCGGGCACCCCTGGCCTAGGCCCCTCGTCCGCGGCCTCCATCCCGTGGCCTCCTGATGCGCCGCCCCGTGCCACACCCCCACTCCCTCTGACCAACTCGCTCTGGTGGATGTAAAACAGGGCGTAGGCTTGTTGGCTCAGCACACAAGTCACATCGCATGCCGAGACCTCGGCATCGTCCATTCGGTACCACTTGCCGTTGCCAGCCTTGACGTAAGAGAGGTAGTGGCCCGTGTGGCAAGTCCACCCAACATGGACCAGCACTGCGTAGAGTCTGTAAGCAGCCGGTCCTCCGTCCTGCCGAGACAGGCATCTGCTCACGTCCAGACTCTCAGGGTAGCGCACCTGCTTAGCATTTTTGTCACCGCTCAGGTCTGAGAAGCGTTTCAGTACAAGGACGAGGGCCTCGGGGCAAGTGTGCAAAGTCAGCGTCTTGGAAGCGGGCATCTTCCTCTGACAAATCCTACACTGATAGGAATTTTCACCATCCAGCTCTTCGGCCGTGACCAGCTGTTCCAAAGCTTGGTTCACACTCTGAGCTGCCTGGATATCCAGGGTAATGTCCAGGTAAGGGTCGAAGGTGTCTGACACTCCCTGGCAGTGGCGACACTGGATTCGAGACCTCCAGTAGCCGCCAAAGATTCGGCGGATCAGGGTGGTGTCTTCGGAGAGGCCGCGCAAGTGCCTGTGGCTCCGCAGGCAGGCTTTCTGCATGGCGTCCAGAGTGGACGTGAGAAATTCATGGGCGTCTTCCTGTTGGTGTCTATGGAGGCCTCTAGCCAGCGCGTGTGAGGGCTCCATGACGTCACCTGGATGGCTGAGGGCTCGGGTGATGTGATCCTGCATTGCACACAGCACGCAGTAGCCCTGCTGCCCACAGCTTGCGGCGTGCTCCCGGGACAGCATGTAGTCGGCGAGGGGCGGCGTGTACGTCAGACACTGCAGCGCCGCGTTCACGTAGCAGGTGTCCCCCATGTTGCGGAGCCCTGCCCCGACCCCGGAAGACCTGCTCCAAGTCGAGGCGAGTGTCAAATGGGGAGCAAGCACCCCGTCGTCGCGGCAGGCGCTCTGCTTCTGGGATGTCCGCCAGGGCCGGTGAGCCAGAGAGGGAGCGCAGTGCCTTGCGGGACCGGCTGCCGGGAGGCAGGAAGTGCTGGGTTTGGGAGAGACGGCCAACTGACCCTGACCTCCGCAGTGGAGAGAAGGCGCCTCCATGGCTGTGGAAACAAAGATGGCCAGTGTCTTAGGCTGGGTTCTCTGGAGAAGCAAAACCGGCAAAGCCTACGGACATCCAAATAGAGAGCTTTCCAACAAGGCAATGGCTCAGGCGGTTGTAAAGGCTGGAACGTCCCGAATGCACAGGCCAGGCCCGAGGCTTCTCCTGCTGCACGGAGCCGCAGGGGGCTGGCCAACGCCAGATTGGCAGGTGGGAGAGCAGGGCTCTTCCTCACGGGCCGAAGGATCCCAGGATGGACGGGCCAGCCCGCAGCAAAGCTCCTACCTCAAGTCCGCAGAAACGGAGGTCAGAACAACAGCAGCCAGCCACAGGACCCAGAGTCAGCAAAAGCCCGCCAGCCTTGTCCCAGAGCCGGCTTAGGTCAACGAAGGCCACACCCCCAAGGAAACTCCCTTTCACCTGATTGGCTACTCGCAGCAGATGCCATCATGGAAGTCATCCCACTCTATCAAATCTCATCATGGGAGTGATCACGTCATCATGGGACCGCCAAGCTACACCGGAACTGCCAGACCGCTGGGAATCACGGCCCAGCCAGGCGACACAAGAGCTTAACCATCACAGCCAGGCTTCCCCTGCCTCGACATCAACGAGCAGGGCAGAACCAAGCTCCCGCTTCACGGGCAAGCCTCCGAATGGCCGGCTTGGCCAGCCGCTGCTCTCCCATCAGCCCTCTTCGGGGCCGGCCCTGCGCATACCACCACCTCCACTGGCGCTGAGCCCCCACTAACCCCAAGGTCCGACCTGTTCCACCGGGCGCCTTGCTCCCTCCGGGCCGTACCCCGCATCTCCTCCCTCCCTCCCCTTTGCCACTGGCTCCCCTAGTCAGGAGTCCACGCCCGGCCACGGGCCAGATCTCCGCTCTCAGTGTCTGGCCAGCCCCACTCACCCCTGAGTCCAGGGAACACCTTTCCATCAACCCTTACCTTTCCTGTCTGGCATACACCCAAAGACAGGGGTACGGAGTCGGGGCATCTCGGAGTCGGTATCCTTTTGACTTTGTGTGTGTGTGTGTGTGTGTGTGTGTGTGTGTGTGTGGGTGTGCGCGCGCGCCCGCTTTAGGTGGAAGTTTACAACTCAACTTTATTGCTCATTCTAAAATTTACACGCATATTGTTTTGTGACATCCGTTGCGATCCCCACAACATGACAGTGCGCTCCCCCCTCTCCACCCAGGTTTCCCGTGTCCCTTCACCCATTTCCGGTCCCGTCCTGCTTTGTCCTCCTCCTTTCCCACGGGCGCTGTCCTTTTGGTCTTGAATGCTCCGTGGACCTAAGAAGCACCTTCCTCAGGTGTGTTATTTTTTGTGCGTCACAGGCCTGCCCAATCTACTGGAATCCATCGAGTGACCAGGTACCCTTCCCTCTCTTCTTCCTCTTCTTCTTGCTACCTCTGACATCCCTGTGTGGGAAGACGTCATTGCCACAGTGGATGGCCACCGGAGCGGGGATGTCCCTGGCCGGATCCTTCAGGCGGTGGCCTTCTTGCTCCCCGTGATCCTTTGCCACCCCACTCCTGGGTTTCGGCTTGTGAATGACCACTGCGTTGGAAGGCAGTGCACTCTCTACTACCCTGATGTTGAAGTGGGGCTTCAGTCGGTCTCGCGCTTGGAGGATTTTCCACTCCTCCAAGGTCATTTGTCGGCTGGCTGGTCCTCCCAGTTGCTCCTCGTCCGCGGCTACAACGTTGACTTTGGCGTCCCCTTCGGGCACCCCTGGCCTAGGCCCCTCGTCCGCGGCCTCCATCCCGTGGCCTCCTGATGCGCCGCCCCGTGCCACACCCCCACTCCCTCTGACCAACTCGCTCTGGTGGATGTAAAACAGGGCGTAGGCTTGTTGGCTCAGCACACAAGTCACATCGCATGCCGAGACCTCGGCATCGTCCATTCGGTACCACTTGCCGTTGCCAGCCTTGACGTAAGAGAGGTAGTGGCCCGTGTGGCAAGTCCACCCAACATGGACCAGCACTGCGTAGAGTCTGTAAGCAGCCGGTCCTCCGTCCTGCCGAGACAGGCATCTGCTCACGTCCAGACTCTCAGGGTAGCGCACCTGCTTAGCATTTTTGTCACCGCTCAGGTCTGAGAAGCGTTTCAGTACAAGGACGAGGGCCTCGGGGCAAGTGTGCAAAGTCAGCGTCTTGGAAGCGGGCATCTTCCTCTGACAAATCCTACACTGATAGGAATTTTCACCATCCAGCTCTTCGGCCGTGACCAGCTGTTCCAAAGCTTGGTTCACACTCTGAGCTGCCTGGATATCCAGGGTAATGTCCAGGTAAGGGTCGAAGGTGTCTGACACTCCCTGGCAGTGGCGACACTGGATTCGAGACCTCCAGTAGCCGCCAAAGATTCGGCGGATCAGGGTGGTGTCTTCGGAGAGGCCGCGCAAGTGCCTGTGGCTCCGCAGGCAGGCTTTCTGCATGGCGTCCAGAGTGGACGTGAGAAATTCATGGGCGTCTTCCTGTTGGTGTCTATGGAGGCCTCTAGCCAGCGCGTGTGAGGGCTCCATGACGTCACCTGGATGGCTGAGGGCTCGGGTGATGTGATCCTGCATTGCACACAGCACGCAGTAGCCCTGCTGCCCACAGCTTGCGGCGTGCTCCCGGGACAGCATGTAGTCGGCGAGGGGCGGCGTGTACGTCAGACACTGCAGCGCCGCGTTCACGTAGCAGGTGTCCCCCATGTTGCGGAGCCCTGCCCCGACCCCGGAAGACCTGCTCCAAGTCGAGGCGAGTGTCAAATGGGGAGCAAGCACCCCGTCGTCGCGGCAGGCGCTCTGCTTCTGGGATGTCCGCCAGGGCCGGTGAGCCAGAGAGGGAGCGCAGTGCCTTGCGGGACCGGCTGCCGGGAGGCAGGAAGTGCTGGGTTTGGGAGAGACGGCCAACTGACCCTGACCTCCGCAGTGGAGAGAAGGCGCCTCCATGGCTGTGGAAACAAAGGTGGCCAGTGTCTTAGGCTGGGTTCTCTGGAGAAGCAAAACCGGCAAAGCCTACGGACATCCAAATAGAGAGCTTTCCAACAAGGCAATGGCTCAGGCGGTTGTAAAGGCTGGAACGTCCCGAATGCACAGGCCAGGCCCGAGGCTTCTCCTGCTGCACGGAGCCGCAGGGGGCTGGCCAACGCCAGATTGGCAGGTGGGAGAGCAGGGCTCTTCCTCACGGGCCGAAGGATCCCAGGATGGACGGGCCAGCCCGCAGCAAAGCTCCTACCTCAAGTCCGCAGAAACGGAGGTCAGAACAACAGCAGCCAGCCACAGGACCCAGAGTCAGCAAAAGCCCGCCAGCCTTGTCCCAGAGCCGGCTTAGGTCAACGAAGGCCACACCCCCAAGGAAACTCCCTTTCACCTGATTGGCTACTCGCAGCAGATGCCATCATGGAAGTCATCCCACTCTATCAAATCTCATCATGGGAGTGATCACGTCATCATGGGACCGCCAAGCTACACCGGAACTGCCAGACCGCTGGGAATCACGGCCCAGCCAGGCGACACAAGAGCTTAACCATCACAGCCAGGCTTCCCCTGCCTCGACATCAACGAGCAGGGCAGAACCAAGCTCCCGCTTCACGGGCAAGCCTCCGAATGGCCGGCTTGGCCAGCCGCTGCTCTCCCATCAGCCCTCTTCGGGGCCGGCCCTGCGCATACCACCACCTCCACTGGCGCTGAGCCCCCACTAACCCCAAGGTCCGACCTGTTCCACCGGGCGCCTTGCTCCCTCCGGGCCGTACCCCGCATCTCCTCCCTCCCTCCCCTTTGCCACTGGCTCCCCTAGTCAGGAGTCCACGCCCGGCCACGGGCCAGATCTCCGCTCTGAGTGTCTGGCCAGCCCCACTCACCCCTGAGTCCAGGGAACACCTTTCCATCAACCCTTACCTTTCCTGTCTGGCATACACCCAAAGACAGGGGTACGGAGTCGGGGCATCTCGGAGTCGGTATCCTTTTGACTTTGTGTGTGTGTGTGTGTGGGGGGGGGGGTGTGCGCGCGCGCCCGCTTTAGGTGGAAGTTTACAACTCAACTTTATTGCTCATTCTAAAATTTACACGCATATTGTTTTGTGACATCCGTTGCGATCCCCACAACATGACAGTGCGCTGCCCCCTCTCCACCCAGGTTTCCCGTGTCCCTTCACCCATTTCCGGTCCCGTCCTGCTTTGTCCTCCTCCTTTCCCACGGGCGCTGTCCTTTTGGTCTTGAATGCTCCGTGGACCTAAGAAGCACCTTCCTCAGGTGTGTTATTTTTTGTGCGTCACAGGCCTGCCCAATCTACTGGAATCCATCGAGTGACCAGGTACCCTTCCCTCTCTTCTTCCTCTTCTTCTTGCTACCTCTGACATCCCTGCGTGGGAAGACGTCATTGCCACAGTGGATGGCCACCCGAGCGGGGATGTCCCTGGCCGGATCCTTCAGGCGGTGGCCTTCTTGCTCCCCGTGATCCTTTGCCACCCCACTCCTGGGTTTCGGCTTGTGAATGACCACTGCGTTGGAAGGCAGTGCACTCTCTACTACCCTGATGTTGAAGTGGGGCTTCAGTCGGTCTCGCGCTTGGAGGATTTTCCACTCCTCCAAGGTCATTTGTCGGCTGGCTGGTCCTCCCAGTTGCTCCTCGTCCGCGGCTACAACGTTGACTTTGGCGTCCCCTTCGGGCACCCCTGGCCTAGGCCCCTCGTCCGCGGCCTCCATCCCGTGGCCTCCTGATGCGCCGCCCCGTGCCACACCCCCACTCCCTCTGACCAACTCGCTCTGGTGGATGTAAAACAGGGCGTAGGCTTGTTGGCTCAGCACACAAGTCACATCGCATGCCGAGACCTCGGCATCGTCCATTCGGTACCACTTGCCGTTGCCAGCCTTGACGTAAGAGAGGTAGTGGCCCGTGTGGCAAGTCCACCCAACATGGACCAGCACTGCGTAGAGTCTGTAAGCAGCCGGTCCTCCGTCCTGCCGAGACAGGCATCTGCTCACGTCCAGACTCTCAGGGTAGCGCACCTGCTTAGCATTTTTGTCACCGCTCAGGTCTGAGAAGCGTTTCAGTACAAGGACGAGGGCCTCGGGGCAAGTGTGCAAAGTCAGCGTCTTGGAAGCGGGCATCTTCCTCTGACAAATCCTACACTGATAGGAATTTTCACCATCCAGCTCTTCGGCCGTGACCAGCTGTTCCAAAGCTTGGTTCACACTCTGAGCTGCCTGGATATCCAGGGTAATGTCCAGGTAAGGGTCGAAGGTGTCTGACACTCCCTGGCAGTGGCGACACTGGATTCGAGACCTCCAGTAGCCGCCAAAGATTCGGCGGATCAGGGTGGTGTCTTCGGAGAGGCCGCGCAAGTGCCTGTGGCTCCGCAGGCAGGCTTTCTGCATGGCGTCCAGAGTGGACGTGAGAAATTCATGGGCGTCTTCCTGTTGGTGTCTATGGAGGCCTCTAGCCAGCGCGTGTGAGGGCTCCATGACGTCACCTGGATGGCTGAGGCCTCGGGTGATGTGATCCTGCATTGCACACAGCACGCAGTAGCCCTGCTGCCCACAGCTTGCGGCGTGCTCCCGGGACAGCATGTAGTCGGCGAGGGGCGGCGTGTACGTCAGACACTGCAGCGCCGCGTTCACGTAGCAGGTGTCCCCCATGTTGCGGAGCCCTGCCCCGACCCCGGAAGACCTGCTCCAAGTCGAGGCGAGTGTCAAATGGGGAGCAAGCACCCCGTCGTCGCGGCAGGCGCTCTGCTTCTGGGATGTCCGCCAGGGCCGGTGAGCCAGAGAGGGAGCGCAGTGCCTTGCGGGACCGGCTGCCGGGAGGCAGGAAGTGCTGGGTTTGGGAGAGACGGCCAACTGACCCTGACCTCCGCAGTGGAGAGAAGGCGCCTCCATGGCTGTGGAAACAAAGATGGCCAGTGTCTTAGGCTGGGTTCTCTGGAGAAGCAAAACCGGCAAAGCCTACGGACATCCAAATAGAGAGCTTTCCAACAAGGCAATGGCTCAGGCGGTTGTAAAGGCTGGAACGTCCCGAATGCACAGGCCAGGCCCGAGGCTTCTCCTGCTGCACGGAGCCGCAGGGGGCTGGCCAACGCCAGATTGGCAGGTGGGAGAGCAGGGCTCTTCCTCACGGGCCGAAGGATCCCAGGATGGACGGGCCAGCCCGCAGCAAAGCTCCTACCTCAAGTCCGCAGAAACGGAGGTCAGAACAACAGCAGCCAGCCACAGGACCCAGAGTCAGCAAAAGCCCGCCAGCCTTGTCCCAGAGCCGGCTTAGGTCAACGAAGGCCACACCCCCAAGGAAACTCCCTTTCACCTGATTGGCTACTCGCAGCAGATGCCATCATGGAAGTCATCCCACTCTATCAAATCTCATCATGGGAGTGATCACGTCATCATGGGACCGCCAAGCTACACCGGAACTGCCAGACCGCTGGGAATCACGGCCCAGCCAGGCGACACAAGAGCTTAACCATCACAGCCAGGCTTCCCCTGCCTCGACATCAACGAGCAGGGCAGAACCAAGCTCCCGCTTCACGGGCAAGCCTCCGAATGGCCGGCTTGGCCAGCCGCTGCTCTCCCATCAGCCCTCTTCGGGGCCGGCCCTGCGCATACCACCACCTCCACTGGCGCTGAGCCCCCACTAACCCCAAGGTCCGACCTGTTCCACCGGGCGCCTTGCTCCCTCCGGGCCGTACCCCGCATCTCCTCCCTCCCTCCCCTTTGCCACTGGCTCCCCTAGTCAGGAGTCCACGCCCGGCCACGGGCCAGATCTCCGCTCTCAGTGTCTGGCCAGCCCCACTCACCCCTGAGTCCAGGGAACACCTTTCCATCAACCCTTACCTTTCCTGTCTGGCATACACCCAAAGACAGGGGTACGGAGTCGGGGCATCTCGGAGTCGGTATCCTTTTGACTTTGTGTGTGTGTGTGTGTGTGTGTGTGTGTGTGTGTGTGTGTGGGTGTGCGCACGCGCCCGCTTTAGGTGGAAGTTTACAACTCAACTTTATTGCTCATTCTAAAATTTACACGCATATTGTTTTGTGACATCCGTTGCGATCCCCACAACATGACAGTGCGCTCCCCCCTCTCCACCCAGGTTTCCCGTGTCCCTTCACCCATTTCCGGTCCCGTCCTGCTTTGTCCTCCTCCTTTCCCACGGGCGCTGTCCTTTTGGTCTTGAATGCTCCGTGGACCTAAGAAGCACCTTCCTCAGGTGTGTTATTTTTTGTGCGTCACAGGCCTGCCCAATCTACTGGAATCCATCGAGTGACCAGGTACCCTTCCCTCTCTTCTTCCTCTTCTTCTTGCTACCTCTGACATCCCTGCGTGGGAAGACGTCATTGCCACAGTGGATGGCCACCGGAGCGGGGATGTCCCTGGCCGGATCCTTCAGGCGGTGGCCTTCTTGCTCCCCGTGATCCTTTGCCACCCCACTCCTGGGTTTCGGCTTGTGAATGACCACTGCGTTGGAAGGCAGTGCACTCTCTACTACCCTGATGTTGAAGTGGGGCTTCAGTCGGTCTCGCGCTTGGAGGATTTTCCACTCCTCCAAGGTCATTTGTCGGCTGGCTGGTCCTCCCAGTTGCTCCTCGTCCGCGGCTACAACGTTGACTTTGGCGTCCCCTTCGGGCACCCCTGGCCTAGGCCCCTCGTCCGCGGCCTCCATCCCGTGGCCTCCTGATGCGCCGCCCCGTGCCACACCCCCACTCCCTCTGACCAACTCGCTCTGGTGGATGTAAAACAGGGCGTAGGCTTGTTGGCTCAGCACACAAGTCACATCGCATGCCGAGACCTCGGCATCGTCCATTCGGTACCACTTGCCGTTGCCAGCCTTGACGTAAGAGAGGTAGTGGCCCGTGTGGCAAGTCCACCCAACATGGACCAGCACTGCGTAGAGTCTGTAAGCAGCCGGTCCTCCGTCCTGCCGAGACAGGCATCTGCTCACGTCCAGACTCTCAGGGTAGCGCACCTGCTTAGCATTTTTGTCACCGCTCAGGTCTGAGAAGCGTTTCAGTACAAGGACGAGGGCCTCGGGGCAAGTGTGCAAAGTCAGCGTCTTGGAAGCGGGCATCTTCCTCTGACAAATCCTACACTGATAGGAATTTTCACCATCCAGCTCTTCGGCCGTGACCAGCTGTTCCAAAGCTTGGTTCACACTCTGAGCTGCCTGGATATCCAGGGTAATGTCCAGGTAAGGGTCGAAGGTGTCTGACACTCCCTGGCAGTGGCGACACTGGATTCGAGACCTCCAGTAGCCGCCAAAGATTCGGCGGATCAGGGTGGTGTCTTCGGAGAGGCCGCGCAAGTGCCTGTGGCTCCGCAGGCAGGCTTTCTGCATGGCGTCCAGAGTGGACGTGAGAAATTCATGGGCGTCTTCCTGTTGGTGTCTATGGAGGCCTCTAGCCAGCGCGTGTGAGGGCTCCATGACGTCACCTGGATGGCTGAGGGCTCGGGTGATGTGATCCTGCATTGCACACAGCACGCAGTAGCCCTGCTGCCCACAGCTTGCGGCGTGCTCCCGGGACAGCATGTAGTCGGCGAGGGGCGGCGTGTACGTCAGACACTGCAGCGCCGCGTTCACGTAGCAGGTGTCCCCCATGTTGCGGAGCCCTGCCCCGACCCCGGAAGACCTGCTCCAAGTCGAGGCGAGTGTCAAATGGGGAGCAAGCACCCCGTCGTCGCGGCAGGCGCTCTGCTTCTGGGATGTCCGCCAGGGCCGGTGAGCCAGAGAGGGAGCGCAGTGCCTTGCGGGACCGGCTGCCGGGAGGCAGGAAGTGCTGGGTTTGGGAGAGACGGCCAACTGACCCTGACCTCCGCAGTGGAGAGAAGGCGCCTCCATGGCTGTGGAAACAAAGATGGCCAGTGTCTTAGGCTGGGTTCTCTGGAGAAGCAAAACCGGCAAAGCCTACGGACATCCAAATAGAGAGCTTTCCAACAAGGCAATGGCTCAGGCGGTTGTAAAGGCTGGAACGTCCCGAATGCACAGGCCAGGCCCGAGGCTTCTCCTGCTGCACGGAGCCGCAGGGGGCTGGCCAACGCCAGATTGGCAGGTGGGAGAGCAGGGCTCTTCCTCACGGGCCGAAGGATCCCAGGATGGACGGGCCAGCCCGCAGCAAAGCTCCTACCTCAAGTCCGCAGAAACGGAGGTCAGAACAACAGCAGCCAGCCACAGGACCCAGAGTCAGCAAAAGCCCGCCAGCCTTGTCCCAGAGCCGGCTTAGGTCAACGAAGGCCACACCCCCAAGGAAACTCCCTTTCACCTGATTGGCTACTCGCAGCAGATGCCATCATGGAAGTCATCCCACTCTATCAAATCTCATCATGGGAGTGATCACGTCATCATGGGACCGCCAAGCTACACCGGAACTGCCAGACCGCTGGGAATCACGGCCCAGCCAGGCGACACAAGAGCTTAACCATCACAGCCAGGCTTCCCCTGCCTCGACATCAACGAGCAGGGCAGAACCAAGCTCCCGCTTCACGGGCAAGCCTCCGAATGGCCGGCTTGGCCAGCCGCTGCTCTCCCATCAGCCCTCTTCGGGGCCGGCCCTGCGCATACCACCACCTCCACTGGCGCTGAGCCCCCACTAACCCCAAGGTCCGACCTGTTCCACCGGGCGCCTTGCTCCCTCCGGGCCGTACCCCGCATCTCCTCCCTCCCTCCCCTTTGCCACTGGCTCCCCTAGTCAGGAGTCCACGCCCGGCCACGGGCCAGATCTCCGCTCTCAGTGTCTGGCCAGCCCCACTCACCCCTGAGTCCAGGGAACACCTTTCCATCAACCCTTACCTTTCCTGTCTGGCATACACCCAAAGACAGGGGTACGGAGTCGGGGCATCTCGGAGTCGGTATCCTTTTGACTTTGTGTGTGTGTGTGTGTGGGTGTGTGTGGGTGTGCGCGCGCGCCCGCTTTAGGTGGAAGTTTACAACTCAACTTTATTGCTCATTCTAAAATTTACACGCATATTGTTTTGTGACATCCGTTGCGATCCCCACAACATGACAGTGCGCTCCCCCCTCTCCACCCAGGTTTCCCGTGTCCCTTCACCCATTTCCGGTCCCGTCCTGCTTTGTCCTCCTCCTTTCCCACGGGCGCTGTCCTTTTGGTCTTGAATGCTCCGTGGACCTAAGAAGCACCTTCCTCAGGTGTGTTATTTTTTGTGCGTCACAGGCCTGCCCAATCTACTGGAATCCATCGAGTGACCAGGTACCCTTCCCTCTCTTCTTCCTCTTCTTCTTGCTACCTCTGACATCCCTGCGTGGGAAGACGTCATTGCCACAGTGGATGGCCACCGGAGCGGGGATGTCCCTGGCCGGATCCTTCAGGCGGTGGCCTTCTTGCTCCCCGTGATCCTTTGCCACCCCACTCCTGGGTTTCGGCTTGTGAATGACCACTGCGTTGGAAGGCAGTGCACTCTCTACTACCCTGATGTTGAAGTGGGGCTTCAGTCGGTCTCGCGCTTGGAGGATTTTCCACTCCTCCAAGGTCATTTGTCGGCTGGCTGGTCCTCCCAGTTGCTCCTCGTCCGCGGCTACAACGTTGACTTTGGCGTCCCCTTCGGGCACCCCTGGCCTAGGCCCCTCGTCCGCGGCCTCCATCCCGTGGCCTCCTGATGCGCCGCCCCGTGCCACACCCCCACTCCCTCTGACCAACTCGCTCTGGTGGATGTAAAACAGGGCGTAGGCTTGTTGGCTCAGCACACAAGTCACATCGCATGCCGAGACCTCGGCATCGTCCATTCGGTACCACTTGCCGTTGCCAGCCTTGACGTAAGAGAGGTAGTGGCCCGTGTGGCAAGTCCACCCAACATGGACCAGCACTGCGTAGAGTCTGTAAGCAGCCGGTCCTCCGTCCTGCCGAGACAGGCATCTGCTCACGTCCAGACTCTCAGGGTAGCACACGAGATTGGTAGGTTGGATGGCAGCGCTCTCTCTCAAAGGCTGAAGGATCCCAGGATGGAGATTTCTGCGACTGGTCCGTGACAAAAATGCTAAGCACGTTTGCTACCCTGAGATTCTAGTGGGGGCAGATGCCTGTCTCGGTAGGACAGAGGACCAGCTGTTTACAGAGTCTACCCAATGCTCCTTCGTGTTTGGTAGACTTGCTCCACGGGGCTTTATCTCTCTTATGTCAAATCTGGGAATCGCAAGTGGTATGGAATGGACGATGCCGAGTTATCAGCATGCAATGTGACTTGTGTGCTGAGCCAACAAGCCTATGTTCTGTTTTACATGCACCAGAGGGAGTTGGTCAGAGGGATTGGGGGTGTGGCTCAGGGTGGTGGATCAGGTGGCTATGGGATGGAGGCCATGGACAATGGGTCTAGGCCAGGTGTGCCTGAAGGAGACGCCAAAGTCAGCATTTTAGTGGCTGATGAGGAGCAACTGGGAGGGCCAGCCGCCCAACAAATTACCTTGGAGTAGTGGAAAATTCTCCAAGTTCGAGACCAACTGAAGCCCCAGTTCAACATCAGGGTAGTAGAGTCTGCACTCCCTTCCAAGGCAGTGGTCATTCACAAGCCGAAACCCAGGAGTGGGGTGGCAAAGGATCACGGGGAGCAAGACGACCACCACCTGAAGGATCTGGCCAGGGACATCACCTCTCTGGTGGCCACCGACTTTTGGAGTAACTTTAGCCCACGTAGGGATGTCAGAGGTAGCAAGAAGAAGGAGAAAGGGAAGGGTATCTGGTCCCTCGATGTATTCCAGTAGATTGGACAGGCCTATGACACAAGAAAAATAACACATCTGCGGAAGGTGCTTATTAGGTCCACGGAGCATTCAAGCCCAAAAAGACAGCGCCGGTGGGAAAGGAGGATGAGAAAGCAGGACAGGACCGGAAATGAGTGAAGGGACACGGTAAACCTCGGTGGACAGGGTGGAGCGAAGTGTCACATTGTGGGGATTGCAACCTATGTCACAGAACAATAGGCACGTAAATTTTAGAATGAGAAATAAAGTTGAGGTGTAAACTTTCACCTGAAGCACACATACACACAGACAGAAAGTCAAAAGACTACCGTGTCCAGAAAGCCCGAACTCCGTATCACTTTCTTTGGGTTATGGCATACATGCAGGACTAGTCCTGATTTAGGTGTTTTACGAAAGGAAATGTTTGTCGGAGAGGTGTTCACTGGACTCAGCGCTGAGTGGGGGTGGCCAGAGATTTGAAATCTCGAGATCCGGCCTGTGGCCGGAGGTGGACTATTGAATAGTTAGCCAATTGGAAAGAGGAGGGAGGGATGCGGTGAGGGATATGATCCGAGGGAGCAAGGTGCCTGTTGAAACACGTCAGACCTTGGGGTTAACTGGGGTCAGCGCCAGTGAAGGTGGTGGTATGGGCCGATTCAGCCCCGAAGAGCGCTGATGGGATTGCAGCGGCCGACCAGGCCAGGCATTCGGAGCCTTCCTTGTGAAGCAGGACGGTTGTTCTGCCCTGCTGGTTGATTTCGAGGCAGGGGAAGCCTGGCTGTGATGGTTAAGCTCTTCTGTCGGCTTGGCTGGGCCCTGATTCTCAGCGGTTTGGCAGTTAAGGTGTAGCTTGGTGATCCGATGATGACGTGATTACTCCCATGATGAGACTTGATAGAGTGGGATGACTCCCATGATGTGATCTACTTTTAGTAGCCAATCAATTGAAAGGGAGTTTCCTTGGGGGTGTGGTCTGCACTGACTCTAAGTGGGGTCTGTGGCAAGGCTCGGGCTTTTGCTTGCTCTGGGTCCTGTGGCTGGCTGCTGTTGCTCTGACCTCCGTTTCTCGGGACTTTAGGTAGGAGCTTTTCTGCAGGCTCGCCTGCCCATCCTGGGATCCTTCGGCCTGTGAAGGAGAGCCTTTTCTCTGACCTGCCAGTCTCGGGTTGGCCAGCCCTCCGGGCTTCAGGAATCAGGAGAAGCCTGGGGTCTGGCCTATGGATTCAAGACATTCCAGCCTTTACAACTCCCTGACCCATTGCCTTGTTAGAAGTCTCTTTATTTTGATGTCCATAGGCTTTACTGCTTCTGCTTCTCCAGAAAACCCATCCTAAGACAATGGCCATCTTTGTTCCCAGAGCCATGGAGGCACCTTCTCTCCACTGCAAAGGTCAAGGTCAGTTGGCTGTCTCTCCAAAACCCAGCACTTCTGCCTCCCGGCAGCCGGTTCTGAAAAGCACTGCGCTCCCTCTCTGACTCACCGGCCCTGGTGGGTATCCCAGAAGCAGAGCGCCTGCCGCGACGACGGGGTGCTTGCTCCCCGTGAGACACTTGCCTCAACTTGGAGCAGGTCTTCCGGGGTCGGGGCAGGGCTCCGCAACATGCGGAACACCTGCTACGTGAACGCGGCGCTGCAGTGTCTGACGTACACACCGTCCCTCGCCGATTACATGCTGTCCCGGGAGCACGCCGCAAGCTGTGGGCAGCAGGGCTACTGCGTGCTGTGTGCAATGCAGGATCACATCACCCGAGCCCTCAGCCATCCAGGTGACGTCATGGAGCCCTCACACGCGCTGGCTAGAGGCTTCCATAGACACCAACAGGAAGACGCCCATGAATTTCTCATGTCCTCTTTGGATGCCATGCAGAAAGCCTACCTGCGGAGCCACAGGCACTTGCTCAGCCTCTCCAAAGACAGCACCCTGATCCGCCAAATGTTTGGCAGCTACTGGAGATCTCGAATCCAGTGTCGCCACTGCCAGGGAGTGTCAGACACCTTTGACCCTTACCTGGACATTACCCTGGATATCCAGGCAGCTCAGAGTGAGAACCAAGCTTTGGAACAGCTGGTCATGGCTGAGGAACTGGATCGTGGGAATTCATATTATTGTAGGATTTGTCAGAGGAAGATGCCCGCTTCCAAGACGCTGACTTTGCACACTTGCCCCGAGGCTCTTATCTATGTACTGAAATGCTTCTCAGCCTTGCCCATGGGGGATTGATACTGGATATGCAGGGATGATTCAATATTAGATAAACAATATTATCCATCATATAAATAAAAAAAGACAACCGAATTGCCTTATCAATTGATGCAGAGAAGACACTTGACAAGTCCAAAACCCATTCATAATAAAACTCTCAGCAAAATAGAAAGAGAAGGAAAACTCCACAACATAATAAAGGGCATTTGTACGAACTCAATGGCCGACATCATCCCAAATGGAATAAGTCTGAAAGCGTTCCCCTTGAGAACGGGAACAAGACAAGGATGCCCTTAATAATCACTGTTATTTAACATTGTGCTGGAGGTCCTAGCCAGAGCATTTGGGCTAGAAAAAAGAAATAAAGAGCATTCAAATTGGCAAAGAAGAATTAAAAGTATCTCTTTTTGCAGATGACATACTCTTATAAACTGAAAACCCTAAGGAATCCTCAGGAAAACTACTGAAACTAATAGAAGAGTTCAGCAGAGTATCAGGATACAAGATAAACATACAGAAATCAGTTGGATCACTCTACATCAACAAAGAGAACATCAAAGAGGAAATCACCAAATCAATACCATTTGAAATACCCCCAAGAGGTTGGAATGCTTAGGAATAAATCTAACCAGAGATGTAAAAAACCTATACAAAGAAAACTACAAGACACTACTGCAAGAAACCAAAAGAGACCTAAATAAGCGGAAAAACATACCTTGCTCATGCACAGGAAGACTCAACATTCTAAAAATGTCTATCCTACCAAAGGTGATCTACAGACACAATGCAATCCTGATTCAAATACCAATGACAGTTTTTAATGAGATGGCAACTTCGTATGGAAGGGATAGAGGCCCTGTATAAGTAAAGCAGTATTGAAAAAGATGAACAAAGTAGAAGTCTTCACAGTACCTGAGTTTAGAGCCTGTTATACCACCACAGTAGTCAAAATAGCCTGGTACTGGTATAAAAACAGATACATAGACCAATGGAACAGAATTGAGAATCCAGACATAAAGCCATCTACATAGCAGCTGATATTTGACAAAGGCCCAAAATCTGTTAAATGGGGAAAAGACAATCTCTTTAACAAATGGTGCTGGCATAACTGGATAACCATCTTCAAAAAAAAAGAAACAAGACCCATACTTCACAACATGTGCAAAAACTAATGAAACTGGATCAAAAGCCTTAATATAAAATCTAAAATGATAAAGATCATGAAAGAAAAAATAGAGACAATGCTAGGAGCTTAATACACTGCATAAACAGTATACAAAACATTATGAACAATATACAAACACCAGAAGAGAAACTAGATAACTGGGAGCCCCTAAAAATCAAACACCTATGCTCATTCAAAGACTTCACCAAAAAAGTAAAAAGATTACCTACAGAATGGGAAAAAGTTTTTGGCTATGACAAATCTGATAAGCGCTGATCTCTAAAATCTACATGATACTGCAAAAACTCAACTACAAAAAAACAAATAACCTGATTTAAAAAATGGGCAAAGGATATGAACAGGCACTTCACCAAAGAAGACATTCAGGGAATTAACAGATACATTCTTTTTTTTTTTTTTTTTTTAGGAAATGCTCAAGATCTTTAACCCTTAGAGAAATGGAAATCAATGGGATACCATCACACCTTAACAAGGCTGGCATTAATCCAAAAAACACAAAATAATAAATGTTGGAGAGGTTGTGGAGAGAATGGAACTCGTACACACTGCTGGTGGGAATGTAAAACGGTACAACCACTTTGGAAGTTGATTTGGTACTTCCTTAAAAATCTAGAAATAGAGCTACCATATGATCCCACAATTCCACTTCTTGGAATATATCCTAGAGAAATAAGGGCCTTCACGCAAACAGATATATGCACACCCATGTTCACTGCTGCACTGTTTACAATAGCAAAAAGGTGGAAGCAACCAAGGTGCCTATCAGTGGATGAATGGATAAATAAATTATGGTATATTCACATAATGGAATATTACGCAAGGATTAAGAATAAGGATGAATCCGTGCAACATCTCATAACATGGAGGAATCTAGAAGGCATTATGCTAAGTGAAAGTAGTCAGTTGCAACAGGACAAATATAGTATGAGACCACTATTATAAGAACTCAAGAAAAAGTTCAAACACAGAAGAAAATACTCTTTGATGGTTATGAGGGTGGGGAGGGAGGGAGAGTGATCTTCAGTAATTTGATAGTAGACAAGAACTATTTTAGGTGAAGGGAAAGGCAACGCACAATACAGGAGAGGTCAGCACAACTGGATTAAACTAAAAGCAAGAAGTTTCCTGAATACAACCGAACACTTTGAAGGCCAGAGTAGCAGGAATGGGATTTGGGGACCATAGTTTCAGGGGACATCTAGGTCAATTGGCATAACAAAATGTATTAAGATAACCTTCTGCATCCTACTTTGGTGAATGGCATCTGGGGTCTTAAATGCTATCAAGCAGCCATTTAAGATGCATCAATTTGTCTCAACCTACCTGGAACAAAGGAGAATGAAGAACACCAAAGACATAAGGTAAAGATGAGCCCAAGGGACAGAAAGGGCCACATAAACCAGAGACTACATCAGTCTGAGACTGGAAGAACTAGATGGTGCCTGGCTACCACCAGTGACTGCCCTGACGGAACACAACAGAGAGTCCCTGATGGATCAGGAGAATAGTGAGATGAAGATCTCAAATTCTCGCAAAAAGACCAGACTTAATGGTTTAACTGAGACTAGAGGAACCCCGGAGGTCATGGTCCCTGGACCCTTTGTTAGCAGAAAATTGGAACCATTCCCAAAGCCAACAATTCAGACAAGGATTGGACTTGACTATAAGACAGAAAAAGACACTGGTGAGGTGTGAGCTTCTTGGCTCAAGTAGACACATGAGACTATGTGGGTAACTCCTGTCTGGAGGGGAGATGAGAAGGCAGTGAGGGACAGGAGCTGATTGAATGCACATGGGGAATACAGGGTGGAGAGGAGTAATGTGCTGAGAGCAGCTAGGAGTACATAGCAATGTGTGTAAAACTTTTTGTATAAGAGACTGACTTGATTCACAAACACTCACTTAAAGAACAATAAGTAAAAATAAATGAAGTGACGGTGGAGGCTGGGCCAAGATGGCGGAGTAGTCAGACGTTTCCAGTGAACCCTCTTACAAAAAAGACCCAATAAAAACAAGTTAAACAATTATATTTATGACATGCTAGGAGCACTGAACATCAAAGGCAAAGTTAGAAAACAGGCTGAGCAGCAGGGAGAGGGAGGGAGAGTTCAAAAGCAGAGAGGAGTTGCTGGATCTGAATCACCGGGATCTCTCAGGCGCCATTCCTGGGAGTGGCTGAGGCGGGCTGGTGGTAGGGTTTGGTCGCAGTTCCCTCAGGGAGAAACAGCCAGCTGCACAGCCTACTCACAACTTCAGAACCAGAGAAGAATGGCGCTTTTGTCAAAAGCTAAGTATTTGCGTATATTTTGCCGCGCCCCCCACCCCCAAGCGGGCTTCAGCTGCTGTTGATTTCTCTGGGCCTGAGATAGGCCTGCTGAGCACCCTGAGCCATCCTCATGGCCTTGGAGAAGAAATAAATTCACCTTTGGAGGAAAAGATAATTTGCCAACTCCCCTAACCTTTGGAGCTAAGGACAGAAGGGGCTTCTGTCCAGACATAAAAGGTCAGTGGACTTTGAATACCTTTCCCCCTTGCATGGACGTGTGTGTGCCTATTTCAAGAGAATAGGCCCTTGCTGGCAGACTTCAACTGTTTCAGCTGTGTGGTGGAGAGGCGGGTGTTTGATGTTTGACACTCTTTGCCTATTAAACAGGGTCCTCAGCTACTCACATCAGGGGCCCAAGGACTTGTGGCTTCACACACATCATCCAGCCAACTGCAACAGAGGTCCAAGAACAACGGGTACCTCCCAGTCCTTACAATCAAAAGCACTGGATGCCCAAGAACCATCTGCAGAACCCACTTACCTGTACACTCTAGGGAACAGGGATGCACTTTCCTCACAGACACTCAGAGGATGATTATCAGCCCACTGTCCTATTCAGAGCCTGACCCCCTGCTGCAATCAGATACCAATACCTACACCAATCACCCCTGCACCTGTAAGACTATAGGATAGAGTCTGTACCACACACTTGGTAAACAGCTACTTGGAAACCTGAGCTGAATCAATAACAGTGAATGCACTCCCAGGCTGATATGCCTGACAACAGCTCTGGCCATCTGGTGACAGGACGTTAGAGCTCCAAAGACGAAAATAAGCTAGCACACTCAAGCAACCCATTTGCACATATCAAAACAAAACAAAGCAAGAAGCTACGATACAGTAAGCAAACAAAAACAAACTGATACAATAACATAAAGATGGCTCAGAGACAACAATCAATATCAAAGCACATAAAGAAGCAGACCATGATCGCCTCAACGAGCTCTCAAAAGAAAGAATCAAGGGATCTTCTGGATGAAGGTACCTTCCTGGAATTACCAGATGCAGAATACAAAAGAATAATATACAGAACCCTTCAAGACATCAGGAAAGAGATCAGGCAATATGCAAAATAAGCCAAGGGCACACAGATAAAGCAGTTCAAGAAATTAAAAAGGTTATTCAAGAACATAATGAAAAATTTGACAAGCTGCAAGAATCTACAGAGAGAAACAAAACAGAAATTCAGAAAAATAACAATAAAATTACAGAATTAGACAACTCAATAGAAAGTCAGAGGAGCAGAATTCAGCAAATGGAAGCAGAATTGGGGAGACGGAAGATAAAACACTTGGCACCAACATATTCTAAGAAAAATCAGATAATTAAAAAAAAATGAGGAAACCTTAGGAAGCATGTGGGACTCTATAAAGAGAAATAACCTACAAGTGATTGGAGTAACAGAACAGGGAATGATAACAAAAAATACAGAGAAAATTGTTGAAGATTTATTGGCAGAAAACTTCCCCGATATCATGAAAGATGAGAAGATATCTCACCAAGATGCTCATGGAACTGCTATACCTTAAAAGAAAGTCACCAAGACACATAATCAAACTTGCCAAAACCAAAGACAGAGAATTTTAAGAGCAGCTAGGGAAAAACAAAAAGTCACCTACAAAGGAGAGTCACTAAGAATAAACTCATACTAGTTGGCAGAAACCATGCAGGCAAGAAGGCGATGGGATGACGTATATAATGCATTGAAGGAAAAAATTACCAACCAAGAGTCATATATCCAGCAAAACTGTCTCTCAGATATGAAGGTGAAATTAGGACATTTCCAGATAAACAAAAGTTTAGGGAATTCGTAAAAACCAAACCAAAACTACAAGAAATACTAAAGGGAGTACTTTGGTTAGAAAATCAACAATATCACGTATCAACCCAAGACTGGAACACTGGACAGAACAAACAGTTGTCAACCCAGACAGGGAAATCACAAAAATAAATCCAGACCAAAAAGAAAAAAAGCTCAAAACAGGAAAACAGCAATGTTTTTTTTTTTTTTTAATTTTTATTAAGCTTCAAGTGAACATTTACCGTTCCAATCAGTCTGTCACATGTGGGTTTACATACATCTTACTCCCTTCTCCCACTTGCTCTCCCCCTATTGAGTCAGCCCTTACAGTCTCTCGTTTCGTGCCAATTTTACCATCTTCCCTCTCTCTCTATCTTCCCATCCCCACTCCAGTCAAGAGTTGCCAACACACTCTCCCGTGTCCACCTGATTTAATTAGCTCACTCTTCATCAGTATCTCTCTCCCCCACACTGACCAGTCCTTTTCATGCCTGATGATTTGTCTTCGGGGATGGTTCCTGTCCTGTGCCATCAGAAGTTCTGGGGAGCATTGTCTCTGGGATTCCTCTAGTCGCAATCATATCATTAGGTGTGGTCTTTTAATGAGAATTTGGGGTCTGCATCCCATTGGTCTCCTGCTCCCTCAGGAGTTGTCTGTTGTGTTCCCTGACAGGGCAGACATCGATTGTGGCCGGGCACCAACTAGTTCTTCTGGTCTCAGGATAATGTAGGTCTCTGGTTCAAGTGGCCCTTTCTGTCTCTTGGGTTCTTAGTTGTCGTGTGACCTTGGTGTTCTTCCTTTGCCTTTGCTTCCGGTGGGTTGAGACCAATTAATGTATTTTAGATGGCTGCTTGTTGGCATTTAGGACCCCAGGTGCCACAATTCAAAGTGGGATGAGCAATGTTTTTATATAAAAGACCACATTAAAACAACAAAGAGGGACTTAGAAATGTAGTCATAGATCTTTCATATGGAGAAGAAGACAAGGCAATAAAAAGAAATAAAATTTAGGTTTACACTTAGAAAAGTAGGGGCAAATATTAAGGTAACCACAAAGGAGACTAACAATCCTACTCATCAAAATAAAATACAAGAAAAAAATACACACTCAACAGAAACAAAATCAACTACAACGAATAAGAGGAAAAGACAATATATAAAGATAAACTACTCAGCGCAAAAATTTAAGTAGGAAAAAGAAACTGTTAACAACACACAAAAAAAGACATCAAAATGATAGCACTTAACTAATACCTATCCATAATTACACTGAAAGAAAATGGACTAATGCACCAATAAAGAGACTGAGTGTCAAAATGGATTAAAAAAAAAACAATCTGTTTATATGCTGCCTACAAGAGACACAACTTAGACTCAGAGACACAAACAAACTAGTATACAAGGGATGGGAAAAAAATATATCAAGCAAACAACAATCAAAAAAGAGCAGGAGTGGCAATATTAATTTCTGACAAAATAGACTTTAAAGTTAAATCCACCACAAAGGATAAGGAAGGACGCTATATAATGATTAAAGGCACAATATACCAATAAGATATAACCATATTAAATATTTATGCACCCAATGACAGGGCTGCAAGATACATAAAACAAACTCAAACAGCATAGAAAAGCAAGATACACAGCTTCAAAATTATAATAGTAGACTTCAACCCACCACTTTCGGTGAAGGACAGAACACCCAGAAAGAGGCTCAATAAAGACACAGAAGATCTAAATGCCACAATCAACCAACTTGACATCATAGACATATACAGACATTCTACCCAACAGCAGCCAAGTATACTTTCTTTTCTAGTGCACATGGGACGTTTTCTAGAATAGACCACATATTAGGTCATAAGGCAAGCCTTAGCAGAATCCAAAACACTGAAAAATGATGAAGCATCTTCTCTGACCATAAGGCCATAAAAGTAGATATGAATAACAGAAAAAGCAGGGAAAAGAAATCAAACACTTGGAAACTGAATAATACCCTGCTCAAAAAAGACTGGGTTATAGAAGATATTAAGAATGGAATGAAGAAATTCATAGTATCCAATGAGAATGAAAACACTTCCTATCAAAACTTTTGGGACACAGCGAAAGCAGTGCTCAGAAGTCAATTGATATCAATAAATGCATACATACAAAAAGAAGAAAGGGCCAGATCAAAGAATTATCCCTACAACTTAAACAAAGAGAAAGAGAGCAACAAAAGAAACCCTTAGGCACCAAAAAAAGCAAATAATAAAAATCAGAGCAGAATTAAATAAAATAGAAAACAGAAAAACAATTGAAAGAATTAACAAGGCCAAAAGCTGGTTCTTTGAAAAAATGAAGAAAATCGATAAACCATTGGCCAAATTTACAAAAGAAAAACAGGAGAGGAAACAAATAACTTGAATAAGAAATGACATAGGCGATATTACAACAGGCCAATGGAAATTAAAAGAATCGTATTAGATTATTACTAAAAATTATAGTCTAACAAATTCGAAAACCTGGAAGAAATGGATAATTCCTAGAAACACACTACCTACCTAAACTAACCCTGGTGGCGTAGTGGTTAAGTGCTATGATTGCTAACCAAAGTGTCGGCAGTTCGAATCCGCCAGGCGCTCCTTGGAAACTCTATGGGGCAGTTCTACTCTGTCCTATAGGGTCGCTATGAGTCGGAATAGACTCGACAGCACTGTGTTTTTTTAGGTACCTAAACTAACACAAACAGAGGTAGAAAACTAAAAAAAAAAAACATAACAAAAGAAGACATCGAAAAGGTGATTAAAAAAACTCTCAACAACAACAAAAAAAAGCCCTGGCCCGGACGGCTTCACTGAAGAGTTCCACCAAACTTTCAGGGAATAGTTAACATCACTACTACTAAAGGTATTTCAGTGCATAGAAAAGGACGGAATACGCCCAAACTCATTCTTATGAAGCCAGCATATCCCTGACACCAAAACCAGTTAGACACCACAAAAAAAGATTACAGACCTTTATCCCTCATGAATTTAGATGCAAAAATCCTCAACAAAATTCTAGCCAAAAGAATTTAACAACATATCAAAAAAAAAATTCACCATGACCAAGGGGGACTCACATCAGGTATGCAGGGATCGTTCGACATTAGAAAAACAAAGTAATCCCTTATATAAACGACTCTGCTGGTATCTGGCTACTGGTGGCATAGCTTCCAGGGTAATAGCAATGCACAAACCCCCACAATACGAAAAACTGACAGACACGTGGGGGCTGTCCAGACTAAGACAGACTAGGAAGAAACACCCAGCAGTCTACTTCTGAAAAACATTAGCCAGTGAAAACCTTATGAATAGCAGTGGAACATTCTCTGATACCATGCTGCAAGATGAGCACCCCAGGTTGGAAGGTGCTCAAAAGATGACTGGGGAAGAGCTGCCTCCTCAAAGTAGAGTCGACCTTAATGACGTGGATGGAGTAAAGCTTTCGAGACCTTATTTCCTGATGCAGCGTGACTCAAAATGAGAAGAAACACCTGCAAACAGCCATTAATACTCAGAACCTGGAATGTACGAAGTATGAATCTAGGAAAATTGGAAATCATCAAAAATGGAACGGAACACATAAACATCAATATCCTAGGCTGAAATGGACTGGTATTGGCCATTTTGAATGGGACAATTATATAGTCTACTATGCTGCGAATGACAACTTCAAGAGGAACGGTGTTGCATTCATCGTCAAAAAGAATGTTTCAAGATCTATCCTCAAGTACAACGCTGTCAGTGATAGGATAACATCCATAAAACTACAAGGAAGACCAGTTAATACAACTATTATTCAAATTTATGCACGAACCACTAGGGCCAAAGATGAAGAAATAGAAGATTTTTATCAGCTGCTGCAGTCTGAAATTCATCAAACCTGCAATCAAGATGCACTGATAATTACTGGTGATTGGAATGCAAAAGTTGGAAACAAAGAAGGATCAGTAGTTGGAAAATATGGCCTTGGTGATGGAAACAATGCCAGAGATTGAATGATAGAATTTTGCAAGATGGACGAATTCTTCATTGGAAGTACCATCTTTCACCAACATAAACAGCAACTATACACATGGACCTCGCCAGATGGAACAAACAGAAATCAAATTGATTACACCTGTAGAAGGAGATAATAGAAAAGCTCAATATCATCAGTCAGAATAAGGCCGGGGCCCACTGTGGAACAGACCATCAATTGCTCATATGCAAGTTCAAGCTGAAACTGAAGAAAATCAGAGCAAGTCCACGAAAGCCGAAATATGGCCTTGAGTATATCCCACCTGAATTCAGAGACCATCTAAAGAGCAGATGTGACGCACTGAACACTAGTGATCAAAGACCAGAAGAGTTGTGGATTGACATCAAGGACATCATATATGAAGAAAGCAAGAGGTCACTGAAAAGACAGGAAAGAAAGAAAAGACCAAGATGGATGTCAGAAGAGACTCTGAAACTTGCTCTCCTACACTGAGCAACTAAAGCAAAAGTAAGAATTGATGAAGTAAAAGAACTGAACAGAAGATTTCAAAGGGCATCTCGAGAAGATAACGTATTATAATGACATGTGCAAAGAGCTGGAGATGGAAAACCAAAAGGGAAGAACATGCTCGGCGTTTCTCAACCTGAAAGAACTGAAGAAAAAATTCAAGCCTCGAGTTGCAAAAGTGAAGGATTCTATGGGGAAAATACTAAATGACGGAGGAAGCATCGAAAGAAGGTGGAAGGAATACACAGGGTCATTATACCAAAAAGAATTAGTTGACGTTCAACCATTTCAAGAGGTGGCATATGATCAGGAACCGATGGTACTGAAGGAAGAAGTCCAAGCTGCTCTGAAGGCATTGGCAAAAAACAAGGCTCCAGGAATTGATGGAATATCGATGGAGACGTTTCAAAAAACGGATGCAACGCTGGAGGTGCTTACTTGTCTATGCCAAGAAATATGGAAGACAGCTTCCTGGCCAACTGACTGGAAGAGATCCATATTTATGCCTATTCCCAAGAAAAGTGATCCTACCGAATATGGAAATTATAGAACAGTATCATTAATATCACACGGAAGCAAAATTTTGCTGAAGATCATTCAAAAATGGCTGCAGCAGTATATCGACAGGGAACTGCCAGAAATTCAGGTCGGTTTCAGAAGAGGACGTGGAACCAGAGATATCATTGCTAATGTCAAATTGATCCTGGCTGAAAGCAGAGAATACCAGAAGGATGTTTACCTGTGTTTTAGTGACTATGCAAAGGCATTTGTGTGTATCATAACAAATTATGGATAACATTGTGAAGAATGGGAATTTCAGAACACTTAATTGTGCTCATGAGGAATCTTTACACAGATAGAGAGACAGTTGTTCAGACAGAACAAGGGGATACTGATTGGTTTAAAGTTAGGAAAGATGTGCATCAGGGTTGTATTCTTTCACCACACCTATTCAATCTGTATGCTGAGGAAATAATTCAATAAGCTGGAGTATACAAAGAAGAATGGGGCATCAGGATTGGAGGAAAACTCATTAACAACCTGCGTTATGCAGATGACATGACATTGCTTGCTGAAAGTAAAGAGGACTTGAAGCACTTACTAATGAAGATGGAAGACCACAACCTTCAGTATGGATTGCACCTCAACATAAAGAAAATAAAATTCCTCCCAACTGGACCAATGAGAAACATCATGATGAACGGAGAAAAAAATTGAAGTTGTCAAGGGTTTTATTTTACATGGATCCCAGTCAACAGCAATGGAAGCAATCCCACTCCTTGAAATATATCCTAGAGAAATAAGAGCCTTTACACAAACAGATATATCCACGCCCATGTTCACTGCAGCACTGTTTACAAAAGCAAAAAGGTGGAAACAACCAAGGTGTCCATTGATGGATGAATGGATAAATAAAGTATGGTATATTCACACAATGGAATACTACGCATCAAAAAAGAACAATGATGAATCCCTGAAACATTTCATAACATGGAGGAATCTGGAAGGCATTATGCTGAGTGAAATTAGTCAGTTGCAAAAGGACAAATAATGTATAAGACCACTATTATAAGAACTTGAGAAGTAGTTTAAGCAGAGAATAAAACATTCTTTGATGGTTACAAGAGGGGGGAGGGAGGAACGGAGGGAGAGGGGCTCTAACTAATTAGATAGTAGACAAGATCTATTTTAGGTGAAAGGAAAGACAACACACAGTAAAGGGAGGTCAGCACAACGGGACTAAACGAAAAGCAAAGAAGTTTCCTGAATGAACTGAACACTTCCAAGGCCAGCGTAGCAGGGGTGGGGGTTTGGGGACCATGGTTTCAGGGGACATCTAAGTCAATTGGCATAATAAAATCTATTAAAAAAACATTCTGGATCTCATTTTGGAGCATGGCGTCTGGGATCTTAAATGCTAGCAAATGGCCATCCAAGGCACATCAATTGGTCCCAACCCACCTGGAGTAAAGAAGCATGAAGAACACCAAAGATGCAACATAATTACGAGCCCAAGGGACAAAAAGGGCCACATAAACCAGAGACTACACCATCCTGAGACCAGGAGAACTAGACGGTGCCCAGTTAAAACCGATGACTGCCCAGACAGGGAACACAACAGAGAACCCCTAGGGAGCAAGAAAGCAGTGTGATGCAGACCCAAAATTCTCATAAAAAGGCTAGACTTAATGGTCTGACCGAGACTAAAAGGATCCCAGAGGTCATGGTCCCCAGGCCTTCTTTTAGCCCAAGACAGGAGCCATTCCCAAAGCTAACTCTTCAGACAGGGATTGGACTGGACTATGGCATAGAAAATGATACTGGTGAAGAGTGAGCTTTTTGGATCAAGCAGACACATCGGACTATGTGGGCATCTTCTGTCTAGAGGGGAGATGAGAGGGCAGGGGTGTCAGAAGCTGGCTGAATAGACACAAAAAGAGAGAGAGGAGCGAAGGGGTGTGCTGTCTCATTAGCGTGAGAGCAACTAGGAGTATATAGCAAGGTTTACATAAATTTTTGTATAATAGGCTGACTTGATTTGTAAACTTTCACTTAAAGCACAATAAAATTTTTAAAAATCTTTCAGAAGAAGAGGACTACCTGGAAATACTGGAGGTGGAATACAAAAGATTAATATACAGAAGCCTTCAAGAGGTCAGGAAGGAGATAAAGCAAAATGCAGAAGTCAAGGAACACACAGACAAAGGGAAAGGGGAACTTAAGAAGATTATAGAAGAACACGATGACAAATTTAACAGGCTGCAAGTATCCACAGAGAGACAGCAAAGAGAAATCCAGATTAACAATAAAATTTTGGAATTAGACAGCTCAGTAGAAAGTCATAGGAGCAGAACTGCAATGGAAGTCAGAACTAGTGAGACTGAAGAGAAAGCACTTGACACCAACTTATTTGAGGAAAAATCAGATAAAATCATTAAAAAAAATGAAGAAACCTGAAAAATTATGTGGAACTCTATCAAGAAGAATAACCTATGAGTGATTGGAGTGCCTGAATGAGGTGGTGGTCGGGGGGGGGGGGATAACAGAAAATACAGAGAGAATTGTTGAAGATTTGTTGGCAGAAAACTTCCCTGATATTGTGAAAGATGAGAAGATATCTATTCAAGATGCTCATCGAACTCCACAGAAGGTAGATTTTAAAAGAAAGTCACCAAGGCATATTATAATCAAACTTGCCAAAACCAAAGATAAAGAGAGAATTTTAAGAGTGGCTAGGGGTAAACAAAAAGTCACTTACACAGGAGAGTGAATAAGACTAAGTTCAGACTACTCAGCAGAAATCATGCAGGCAAGAAGAAAATGGGATGGCATATATAAAGCCTTGAAGGAAAAAAATTGCCAGCCAAGAATTATATATCCAGCAAAACTGTCTATCAAATATGAAGGCAAAATTCAGGCATTTCCAGATAAACAGAGGTTTAGGGAATTTTTAAAAACCAAATCAAAATTACAAAAAATATTAAAGGGAGTCCTCTGATTAGAAAAACAATAACATCAGATAACAACACAAGACTAGAACACTGGACATAACAACAAGATATCAACCTGGATAGAGAAGTCACAAAAATAAATCAAAGCTAAAATGCTGAAAATAGGGAAATAGAGAAGTCCATATATAAAAGATGAAAACATTAAAACAAAAAAAGAGGTACAAAAACATTGTCACAGATCTTTCATATGGAGAGGAAGTCAAGGTGATATAAAAAATGAAGGATTGGTTTAAACTTAGAAAAATAGGGGTAAATATTAATGTAATCACAAAGGAAAGTAACAACCCTACATATCAAAATAAAAAACAAGAAAAACATATGTACTCACCAAATACAAAATCAACAACAAGGAAAAAGACAAATGGAAAATACATAAAGAAAACCAACTCAGCACAGAAAATTAAGTGGAAAAAAGAAACTGTTGACAACACACACACACGAAGACATCAAAATGACAGCACTTAACTCAATACTATCAATAATGACACTGAATGTAAATGGACTAAATGTACCAATAAGGAGACAGAGAGTGGCAGAATCGTTTAAAAAACATGATCTATCTATATGCTACCTACAAAAGACACACCTTAGACTTAAAGACACAAACAAAAACTCAAAAGATGGGAAAAAGCATATCAAGCAAGCAATGATCAAAAAAAGACAAAACAGACATTAAAGTAAAATCCATCACAAAGGATAAGGAAGGATACCATATAATGATTAAAGGAGGACATAAGCATAATAAATATTTATGCACCCAACCACAGGGCTCCAAGGTACAAACTCTAACAGTATTGAAAAGAGAAATAGCTCCACAATAATAGTAGGAGACTTGAACACACCACTTTCCATGAAGGACAGAACATCCAGAAGAAGCTCAATAAGGACATGGAAGATCTAAATGTCACAGTCAAAAAACTTGATCTAATAGACACGTACAGAACACTCCACCCAACAGCAAACAAGTGTACTTTGTTTTGCAACACATGGAACATTGTCCAGAATAGGCCACATATCAGGCCACTATGCAAGCCTTTACAGAATTCAAAACATTGAAATATTACAAAGCATCTTTTCTGACCATAAAGTCATAAAAGTAGAAATCAATAACAGAAAAAGCAAGGGAAAAAAAATCAAATACGTGGAAACTGAAAAACACCTTGCTCAAAAAATACTGGGTTATAGAAGAAATTAAGAATGGAATAAAGAAATTCACAGAATTAAATGAGAATACAATACTTTCTTGCACAACCTTTGGGACACAGCAAAAACAGCGCTCAGAGATCAGTTTATACCAATAAAGGCACACATCCACAAAGAAGAAAAGACGAAAATCAAGACATTAACCCTA
This sequence comes from Elephas maximus indicus, assembly GCF_024166365.1. Taxonomy (NCBI): domain Eukaryota; kingdom Metazoa; phylum Chordata; class Mammalia; order Proboscidea; family Elephantidae; genus Elephas; species Elephas maximus. Next base: position 120,404,870 of record NC_064827.1, read on the forward strand.
CAGCTTGAACAAGTAGAAAAACAGCAGCAAAAGAAGCCCTTGGGCACCAGAAGAAAGGAAATAATAAAAAGTAGAGTAAAATTAAATGAAACAGAGAATAGAAAAACGGTTGAAAGAGATAACAAGACCAATACCTGGTTCTTTGAAAAGATCAGTAAACCACTGGCCAAGCTGACAAAAGAAAAACAGGATAGGAAGCAAATAACCCAAATAAGGAATGAGATGGGTGGTAACACAACAGACCCAACTGAAATTAAAACAATCATAACAGAATAGTATGAAAAATTGTACTCCAACAAATTTGAAAACCTAGAGGAAATGGACACATTTGTAGAAACATACTACCTAGCTAAACTAACACAAACAAATGTAGAACAACTATATACACCCATAAAGAAGAGATTGAAAAGGTAATTTAAAAACTCCCTAAGGTAACCACAAAGAGGTCTGACAATTCCATACTTCAAAATAAAAACCAAGATAAACACAATGACTCAGCAAAAATAAATTCAACCACTATGAAAATGAGGAATACACAATTCACAAAGAAAAACTTCTCAGCATAAAAACTCCCAACAACAATAACAACAAAAAAGCCTTGGAGAATTCTACCAAACATTCAGAGAAGAGTTAACAACACTATTACTAAAGGTATTTCAGAGCATAGAAAAGCATGGAATACTATCAAACTTACTCTATGAAGCCAGCATACCCCTGATATCAAAACCAGGCAAACACACACACACACACACACACACACAAATGAAGAGGCGGAGCCAAGAGGGCAGAATTGATGCTTCTGGCGAGCCCTCTTTACAACAGAGACCTGAAAAAATAGGTGAAATGAGTATATTTGTGACAAGCTACGAGCCCTGAGCATCAAAGGCAAGCTTAGAAGACAAACTGAGGGACGGCGGAAGGAAGAGATGGTTCAGACGTGGAGATGAGTTACGGGACCTGAATCATGGGGAGCCCTCAGGCGCCATTCTGGAGTGGCGGCTGGGGGCTGGTATTAGCATTCGGCCTCAGTTTCCTCAGAGAGAAGCAGCCAGCCATACATCCTACTCACACATCCGAAACCAGAGGAGAACAGCACTCTCAGCAAAACCTAAGTACTTGTGTATATTTTACTGCACCCCCCTTTCCCAAGCTGGCTTCAGTGGCTGCCTTCCCTGGGCCTCAGATAGGCCCTTTTGAGCACCTAGAGCCATCCTCCCAGCCTTGGAGAAGGAATAAATTTGCAAGTGGGGGAAAAGATAATTTATCAGCTCCACTAACCAGGGAGCTCAGGACAGAAGCAGCTCCTGTCCAGGCATAAACAGTCTGTGAAATTTGAGTACCTTTCCCCTCTGCATGGACCTGTGTGGGCCTATTTCAGGAGAATAGGCCAATGTTGGCAGACTCCAACCATTGCAGATGTGAGGCGAAGAGATGGGTGTTTGATGTTTGACATTGCTTTGCCTATACAAACAGGGTCCTCACCAACCCACATCAGGGGACCAAGGACTGGTAGCTCCACTCAGGTCACCCAGCCACCTGCGACAGGGGTCCAAGGAGAACTGGTACCTCTGAGTCCTTACAATCAAAAATATTGGGTGCCCATTGTCCCTATGCAGAACCCACCCACCTGTACGCTCTAAGGATCAGGGACACACTTTCCTCAGAGACACATAGGGGACAATTCTCAGCCCCCTGTCTTGGTCACGTATGATCCACTGCTGCAACCAGATACCAGTACCTACACCAATCACCCCTGCCCCTCTAAGGCTGTAGGACAGAGCCTGTACCACGCACTTGATAATCAGCTAGCTGGACACCTGAGCTGAATTCATACAAGAAAAGTGAATGGTCTCCTAGACTGATATACCTGATAACAGCGCTAGCCATCTGGGGACAGGACGTCAGAGCTCCAAAGGTGAAAATAATCAAGCTAGCTCACTCAAGAAACCCATTTGGGCATATCAAAACAAAACAAAGCAAGAAGCTACAGCACAGTAAGCAAACATAATATAAACTAATACAATAACTTATAGATGGCTCGGAGACAACAGTCAATATCAAGTCACATGAAGAAACAGACCATGATAACCTCAAAAAGCTCTCAAAACAAAGAATCAAGGGATCTTCCTGGAATTACCAGAGGCAGAATACAAAAGATTAATATACAGAACCCTTCAAGACATCAGGAAGGAAATGAGGCAATACTCAGAACAAGCCAAGGAAAACACAGATAAAGTAGTTGAAGAAATTAAAAAGATTATTCAGGAACATAATGAAAAATTTAATAAGCTGGAAAAAACCCACAGACAGACAGCAATCAGAAATTCAGAAGATTAACAATAAAATTACAGAAGTACACAAATCAATAGAAAGTCAGAGGAGCAGAATTGAGCAAGTAGGAAGCAGAATTTCTGAACTTGAAGATAAATCACCTGGCACTAATATATTTCAAGAAAAATCACAGAAAAGAATTTAAAAAAATGAAGAAACCTTAAGGATCATGTGGCACTTTCACAAGAGAACTAACCTACAAGTTATTGGAGTACCAGAACAGGGAGGGATAACAGAAAATACAGAGAGAATTGTTGAAGATTTGTTGGCAGAAAACTTCCCTGACATCGTGAGAGATGAGAAGATATCTATCCAAGATGCTCATCGAACTCCACATAAGATAGATGTTAAAAGGAAGTCACCAAGACATATTATAATCAAATATGCCAAAACCAAAGATAAAGAGAGAATTTTAAGAGCAGCTAAGGATAAACGAAAAGTCACCTACAAAGGAGAGTCAATAAGAAAAATCTCAGACTACTCGGCAGAAACCGTACAGGCCAGAAGGCAATGGGATGACTTATTAAAAATTGAAGGAAAAAAATTGTCAGCCAAGAATCATATATCCAGCAAAATTGTCTCTTAAATATGAAGGTGACATTAGGACATTTCCAGATAAACAGAAGCTTAGGGTATTTGTAAAAACCAAAGCAAAACTACAAGAAATACTAAAGGGAGCTTTTTGGTTAGAAAATCAGTAATATCAGGTATCATCCCAAGACTAGAGCACTGGGCGGAGCAATCAGAAGTCAGTCCAGACAGGGAAATCCAGAAAACAAAGAAAGATACCAAAAAAAAAAAAAAAAAAAGCTCGAAACAGGGAAACAGCAATGTTATTACGTAAAAGAGCACAACTTTAGAACAATAAAGAGGGAATAAGAAATGTAGCCATAGACCTTCCATATGGTGAGGAAGATAGGGTGATAGAAAGAAATAAAAGTTAGGTTTAAATTTAAGAAAAATAGGGGTAAATAATAAGGTAACCACGAAGGAGACAAACAATCACACATAAAAATAAAATACCAGAAAAAAATAGAAACTCAGCAGAAACAAAATCAACAACAACAAATATGAGGCAAGGACAAAACATAAAGACAATCTACTCAGCACCTAAAAGTAAGTGGGAAAAAGAAACTGTCAACAACACAAAGAAAAAGACATCTAAATGATAGCACTACATTTACACCTATCCGTAATTAAACTGAATGTAAATGGACTAAGTGAACCAATAAAGAGACAGAGAGTGGCAGAATGGATTAAAAACCACCATCTGTCTATATGCTGCCTACAAGAGACACACCTTAGACTCAGAGACACAAACAAACTAAAACTCAAAGGATGGAAAAAATATATATCAAGCAAACAACAATCAAAAAAGAGCAGGAGTGGCAATATTAATTTCTGACAAAACGGACTTTAAAGATAAATCCATCATAAAGGATAAGGAAGGACACTACATAATGATTAAAGGGACAATATATCTTATACTAAGAAAATATAAACATATTAAATATTTATGCACCCAATGACAGGGCTGCAAGACACATAAAACAAACTCTATCAGCATTGAAAAGTGAGATAGACAGCACCACAATAATAGTAACAGACTTCAACACACCACTTCCAGTGAAGGGCAGGACATCCAGAAAGAAGCTCAATAAAGACATGGAAGATCTAAATGCCACAATCAACCAACTTGACCTCATAGACACATACAGAACAATCAACCCAACGGCAACCATGTATACTTTCTTTCCTGGTGCACATGGAACATTCTCTAGAATAGGCAACATATTAGGTCATAAAGCAAGCCTTAGCAGAATCCAAAACATTGAAATATTACAAAGCATCTTCTCTGACCATAGGACCATAAAAGTGGAAATCAATAACAGAAAAAGCAGGGAAAAGAAATAAAACACTTGGAAACTGAAGAATACCCTGCTCAAAAAAGACTGGATTATAGAAGACCTTAAGGATGGAATAAAGAAATTCATAGAATCCAATGAGAATGAAAACACTTCCTATCAGAACCTTTGGGACACAGAAAAAGCAGTGCTTAGATGTCAATTTATATCAACAAATGCACACATACAAAAAGAAGAAAGGGCCAAAATCAAAGAATTATCCCTACAACTTGAACAAATGGAAAGAGAGCAACAAAAGAAACTTTCAGGCACCAGAAGAAAACAAATAATAATAATTAGAGCAGAATTAAATGAAATAGAAAACAGAAAAACAATTCAAAGAATTAAAGAGACCAAAAGCTGGTTCTTTGAAAAAATCAACAAAATTGATAAACCATTGGCCAAACTGATAAAAGAAAAACAGGAGAGGAAACAAATAACCTGAATAAGAAATGAGATGGGCGATATTACAACAGACCCAATTGAAATTAAAAGAATCATATCAAATTGCTATGAAAAACTATACTCAGACAAACTTAAAAACCTAGAAGAAATGCATGAATTCCTAGAAACACACTACCTACCTAAGCTAACACAGAGGTAGAACAACTAAACAGACCCATAACAAAAGAAGAGATTGAAAGGGTAATCAAAAAACTCCCCCCCCAAAAAAGCCCTGGTCTGGATGGCTTCACTGCATAGTTCTACCAAACATTCAGAGAAGAGTTAACACCACTACTACTAAAGGTATTTCAGAGCATAGAAAAGGATGGAATACTACCAAACTCATTCTATGAAGCCACCATATCCCTGATACTAAAACCAGGTAAAGACACCACAAGAAAAGAAAAATATAGACCCATATCCCTCATGAACTTAGATGCAAAAATCCTCAACAAAATTCTAGCCAATAGAATTCAACAACACATGAAAAAAAGAATTAACCATGACCAAGCGGGATTCATACCAGCTAGTTTTTTTTTTATGATGGTTCAACATTAAAAAAACAATTAATGTGATCCATTACATAAATAAAAAAAGAAAAGAATCACAGGTTTTAATCAACTGTTGCAGAAAAGGCATTTGACAAAGTTCAACACCCATTCATGATAAAAACTCTCAGCAAAATAGGAATTGAAGGAAAATTCTTCAACATAATAAAGGGCATTTATACAAAGCCAACAGCCAACATCATCCGAAATGGAGAGAGCCTGAAAACGTTCCCCTTGGGAACCGGAACCAGACAAGGATGCCCTTTATCACCACTCTTATTCCACATTATGCTGGAGGTCCTAGCCAGAGCAATTAGGCTAGATAAAGAAATAAAGAGCATCCAGTTTGGCAAGAAAGAAGTAAAATTATCTCTATCTGCAGACAACATGATCTTATGCACAGAAAACCCTAAGGAATCCTCAAGAAAACTACTGAAACTAATGGAAGAGTTCAGCAGACTATCAGGATACAAGATAAACATACAAAAATCAGTTGGATTCCTCTACACCAACAAAAAGAACATCAAAGAGGAAATCACCAAATCAATACCATTTACAGTAGTCTCCAAGAAGATAAAATACTTAGGAATAAATCTTACCAGGGATATAAAAGACTTATTCAAAGAATACTACCAAACACTTCTGCCAGAAACCAAGAAAAAAAAAAAAAAACGGTCCTTGGTGAGGTCACCAGCGACCTCCCAGTCACTAATCCAGCAGATAAGTTTCAGTCCTCATTTCCTTGTCTCACCTGACCTCGGGTGCTCTCTCCCCTGCTGGCAACACTGTCTTCTTCAGCTTCTGGAGGCAGGATGGCCCAATGGGCAATAGACTCCATCTGCCTGGGTTAGAATCCTGGTGCCACTGGCTATTATACAACTCTGGACAAGTCATTTAACCTCAAGAGACCTACGTAAATAGAAAAATATGCCTGGCTCATGGATAGGAAGACTTAAGAGTATAAAAATGTCTATTCCACCAAAAGTGATCTACAGATTTAATGCAATTCTGATCCAAATTCCAATGGCATTCTTTAATGACATGGAAAAACAAATCACCAACTTCATAGGGAAGGGAAAGAGGCTCCAGATAAGTAAAGCATTACTGAAAAAGAACGAAGTTGGAGGCCTTACCTTAACTAATTTAAAAACCCATAGTAGTCAAAACAGCCTGGTACTGGTACAACAACAGATACATAGACCAATGGAACAGAATTGAGAATCCAGACAAAAATCCATCCACATATAAGCAGTTGATATTTGACAAAGTCCCCAAAACAGTTAAATGGGGAAAAGACAGTCTTTTTAACAATGGTGCAGGCATAACTGCATATCCATTTGCAAAAAAATGAAACAAGACCCATACCTCACTCCATGCACAAAACGAGCTCAAAATGGATCAAAGACCTAAATATAAAATCTAAAACAATAAAGATTATGGAAGAAAAAATAGGGACAACATTAGGAGCCCTGATACATGGCATAAATAGTGTACATAACATTACTAACAATGCAGAAGAGAAACTAGATAACTGGGAGCTCCTAAAAATCAAACACTTATGCTCATCCAAAGACTTCACCAAAAGAGTAAAAAGATTACCTACAGACTAGGAAAAAGTTTTTAGCTATGACATTTCCGATCCGTGTCTTATCTCTAAAATCTACATGATACTGCAAAAACTCAACTCCAAAAAGACAAATAACCCAATCAGAAAATGGGCAAAATATATGAACAGACACTTCACTAAAGAAGACTTTCAGGTAGCCAACAGATACATGAGGACATGCTCACTATCATTAGCTATCAGAGAAATTCAAATCAAAACTACAATAGATTTCATCTCACTCCAACAAGGCTGGCATTAATCCAAAGAACACAAACCAATAAATGTTGGAGAGGCTGCGGAGAGATTGGAACACTTATACACTGCTGGTGGGAATATAAAATGGTACAACCACTTTGGAAATCGATTTGGCACTTCCTTAAAAAGCTACAAATAGAACTACCATACGATCCAGTAATCCTACTCCTTGGAATATTTCCTAGAGAAATAAGAGCCTTTACACAAACAGATATGCACACCCATGTTCATTGCAGCACTGTTTACAATAGCAGAAAGATGGGAGCAACCAAGGTGCCCATCAAAAGATGGATGGATAAATAAATTATGGTATAGTCACACAGTGGAATACTACGCATCGATAAAGAACAGTGGTGAATCTGTGAAACGTTTCATAACATGGAGGAATCTGGAAGGTATTACGCTGAGTGAAATTAGTTGCAAAAGGACAAATATTGTATAAGACCACTATTATAAGAACTTGAGAAATAGTTTAAATAGAGAAGAAAATATTCTTTGGTGGTTACAAGAAGGGGAGGGAGGCAGGGTGGGAGGGGGTATTCGCTAATTAGACAGTAGATAAAAATTACTTTAGGTGATGGGAAAGACAACACACAATACAGGGGTGGTCAGCGCAACTGGACTAAACCAAAAGCAAAGAAGTTTCCAGAATAAAATGAATGCTCCGAAGGCCAGCGTAGCAGCAGTGGAGGTTTGGGGGCCATGGTTTCAGGGGATAGCTAAGTCAATTGGCATAATAAAATCTGTTAAGAAAACATTCTGCATCCCACTTTGGAGAGTGGCGTCTGGGATCTTAAATGCTAGCAAGCAGCCGTCTAAGATGCGTCAATTGGTCTGAACCCACCTGGATCAATGGAGAATGAAGATCACTGAGGACACAAGGTAATTATGATCCCAAGAGACAGATAGGGCCACATAAACCAGAGAGTACATCAGCCTGAGAGCAGAAGGGCTAGATGGTGCCTGGCTCCAACCGATGACTGCCCTGACAGGGAACACAACAGAGAACCCCTGAGGGAGCAGGACAGCAGTGGCATGCAGACCCCAAAATCTCATAAAAAGACCAGACTTAATGGTCTGACTGAGACTAGAAGGACCCCGGTGGTCATGGCCCCCAGACCTTCTGTTGGCCCAGGACAGGAACAATTCCCAAAGCCAACTCTTCAGACATGGACTGGACTGGACTGGACAATGGGTTGGAGAGGGATGCTGGTGAGGAGTGAGCTTCTTGGACCAGGTGGACACTTGAGACCATGTTGGCATCTCCTCCCTGGAGGGGAGATGGCAGGGTAATGGGAGTTAGAGGCTGGTGAAATGGACACGAAAAGAGAGCGTGGAGGGAGGTAGCTGGCTGTCTTATTAGGGGGAGAGCAGTTGGGAGTACGTAGCAAGGTATATATAAGTTTTTGTGTGAGAGACTGACTTGATTTGTGAACTTTCACTTAAAGCACAATAAAAATTAAAAACAAACTAATGACCAGTATACCTCATGAACATGGATGCAAAAATCCTCAACAAAATTCTAGCCAATAGAATTCAAAAACATATCAAAAAAGTAATTCACCATGACCAAGTGGGATTCATACCAGGTATACAGGGATGGTTCAACATTAGGAAAACAATTAATGTAATCCATCACATAAATAAAACAAAAGACAAAAACCACATGATCTTATCAATTGATGTAAAAAAAGGCATTTGGCAAAGTCCCACACCCATTCATGATAAAAACTCTCTGCAAAATAGGAATAGAATGTAAATCCCTCAACATAATAAAGGGCATTTCTACAAAGCCAACAGCCAGCATCATCCTAAATGAAGAGAGCCTGAAAGCATTCCCCTTGAGAACAGGAACCAGCCAAGGACGCCCTTTATCACCACTTTTATTCAACATTGTGCTGGAGGTACTAGCCAGAGCAATTAGGCTAGAAAAAGAATTAAAAAGCATTCAAATTGGTAAGGAAGAATTAAAATTATCTCTATTTGCAGATGATGTTATCGTATGCACAGAAAACCCCAAAGAACCCACACAAAAAAACTACTGGAACTAATGAAAGGGTTCATGAAAGTATCAGAATACAAAATAAACATACAAAAATCAGTTGGATTCCTCGACACCAACAAACAGAACGTCGAAGACAAAATCACCAAATCAATACCATTTACAATAGCCCCCAAGAAGATAAAATACTTAGAAAAAATCTAGCCAGAGATGTTAAAGACCTATACAAAGAAGACAAGACAGTACTGCAAGAAATCAAAGGAGACCTATATAAGTGGGAAAACATATCTTGTTCATGAATAGGAAGATTCAACATTGTGAAAATGTCAATTCTTCCCAAAGAGATCTACAGATACAATGCAATCTGATCTAAATTCCAATGACATTTTTTTGTGAGATGGAGAAACAAATCACCAACTTCAAATGGAAAGGAAAGAGTCTCGGGATAGATAAAGCATAACTGAAGAAGAAGAACAAAGCGGGAAGCCTCACACTACCTGTTTTTCACACCCGTTATACCGCAACGGTAGTCAAAACAGCCTGGTGCTGGCACAACAACCAATACCAGATGACAGATACAATGGAACAGAATTGTGAATCCAGACTGAAATTCAACCACCTATGAGTGGCTGATATTTGACAAAGGCCCAAAGTCAGTCAACTGGGGAAAAAACAGTCTCTCAAAAAATGGTGCTGGCATAACTGGATATCCATCTGCAAAAAAAAGTGAAACAAGATCCGTACGTTGGACCACGCACAAAAACTAACTCAAAATAGATCAAAGACCTAAATATAAAATCTACAAGAACAAAGATTATGGAAGAAAAAATAAGGACCACTCTAACCCATTCCGTCGAGTTGACCACTCTAGGAGTCCTACTGCAGGGCGTAAGCAGAATACAAAACATAACTAACAATGCACAAACACCAGAACACAATCTAGATAACTGGGAGCTCCTAAAAATCAAACACTTATGCTCATCCAGGAAAACCTGGTGGAGTAGTGGTTAAGAGCTACAGCTGCTAACCTTAAAGTTTGGCAGTTCATTTCTACCAGGTGCTCCTTAGAAACTCTGTGGGGGCAGTTCTACTCTGTCCTATTGGGTCTCTATGAGTTGAAATCAACTAGATGGCAAAAGAGTAAAAACACAATCTACAGACAGGGAAAAATTTTTGGCTATGACATATCTGATCAGGGTCTAATCTCTAAAATCTACAAGATACTCCAAAGCTTCCATCACAAAAAGAGAAATAACCCAATTTAAAAATGGGCAAAGAATATGAACAGGCACTTCACCAAAGAAGACGTTCAGGTGGCTACCAGATACATGAGGAAATGGTCACAGTCATTAGCCATTAAAGAAATGCAAATCAAAATTACAGTGATATACCATCTCACACCAACAAGGCTAGCATTAATCCAAAAAACACAAAATAATAATTGTTGAAGCGGTTATGGAGAGACTGAACACTTACACACTGCTGATGGGAATGTAAAATGGTATAACCATTTTGGGAACCGATTTGGCACTTCCTTAAAGTGCTAGAAATAGTAGTTCCATACTATCCAGCTATCCCACTTCTTGGAATATATCCTAGAAAAATAAGAACTGTCACACGAACAGATATATGCACACCCATGTTCATTGCAGCACTGTTCACAATAGCAAAAAGATGGAAGCAAGCTAGGTGCCCATCAACAGATGAATGGGTGAACAAATTATTGCATATTCACACAATGGAATACTATGCAATGATAAAGACCACAGCGAATCCGTGAAACATCTCATAATATGGATGAATCTGGGAAGCATTTTGCTGAATGAAATTAGTTGATCGCAAAAGGAAAAATATTATATTAGACCGCTGTTATAAGAACTGAAGAAAAGGTTTAAACACAGAAGAAAATATCCTTTGATGGTTCTGAGGGTGGTGAGGGAGGGAGAAGGGAATTCACTAAGTAGATAGTAGAAAAGAGTTATCTTTGGTGAAGGAGAGGACAACATACAATACAAGGGAAGTCAGCACCACTGGACTAAACCAAAAGCTAAGAAGTTTCCTGAACATAACCACTTTGAGGGACAGTGTAGCAGGGGAAGGGGTCTGGGGACCATGCTCTCAGGGGACATCTAGGTCAATTGGCACAGCAAAGTGTATTAAAATATTCTGTATCCCACCTTGGTGAGTGGCATCTGGGGTCTTAAAAGCAGGATAAAGGCCATCTAAGATGCATCAATTGGTCCCGATCCACCTGGAGCAAAGAAGAATGAAGAACACCAAAAACACAAGGAAAATATTAGCCCAAGAGACAAAAGGGGTCATATAAACAAGAGATCCCATCCGCCTGAGACCAGAAGAACTAGATGGTGCCTGTCTACCACAAGCGACCACCGTCACAGGGAACACAATAGAGACCCTGATGCAGCAGGAGAAAAGTGGGGTGCAGAACTCAAATTCTAGTAAAACAACCAGATTTAATGGTCTGATTGAGACTGGAGTAACCCCGGAAGACATGGCCTCCAGACTTTCTGTTAACCTAGAGCTAAAATCATTCCCAAAGCCAACTCTTCAGACAAAGAATTTTGTTGTTGTTGTTGTTAGGTGCTGTCCAGCAAGTTCTGACTCATAGTGACCCTATGCACAATAGAACGAAAAACTGCCCAGTCCTGCACCATCCTTACAATCATTGTTTGCTTGAGCTCATTGTTGCAGCCACTGTGTCAAACCACATCACTGAGGGTCTTCCTCTTTTCTGCTGACCCTGCACTTTGCCAAGCATGATGTCCTCCTTCAGGGACTGATCCCTCCTGATGACATGTCCAAAGTACGTAAGACGCAATCTTGCCATCCTTGCTTCTAAGGAGCATTCTGGTTGTACTTCTTCCAAGACAGATTTCTTCATTCTTTTGGCAGTCCATGGTATATTCAATATTCTTCACCAACACCACAATTTAAAGGCGTCAATTCTTCTTTTGTCTTCCTTATGCACTGTCCAGCTTTCACACGCATATGATGTGATTTTAAAATACCATGGCTTGGGTCAGGTGCACCTTAGTCTTCAAGATGACATCTTTGCTTTTTAACACTTTAAAGAGGTCCTTTGCAACAGATTTATCCAATGCAATGCGTTGTTTGATTTCTTGACCGCTGCTTCCATGGCTGTTGATTGTGGATCCAAGTAAAATGAAATCCTTGACAACTTCCATCTTTTCTCCATTTACCAAGATGTTGCTCATTGGTCCAGTTGTGAGAATTTTTGTTTTCTTTGTGTTGAGGAAACCCTGGTGACGTAGTTGTTAAGTGCTATGGCTGCTAACCAAGAGGTCAGCAGTTTAAATCTGCCAGGCGCTCCTTGGAAACTCTGTGGGGCAGTTCTACTCTGTCCTGTAGGGTTGCTATGAGTCAGAATCGACTTTATGGCAGTGGATCCGGGTTGTGTTGAGGTGCAATCCATACTGAAGGCTGTGGTCTTTGATCTTCATTAGTAAGTGCTTCAAGTCCTCTTCACTTTCAGCAAGCAAGGTTGTGTCATCTGCATAACGCAGGTTGTTAATGAATCTTCCTCCAATCCTGATGCCCCGTTCTTCTTCATATAGTCCAGCTTCTCAGATTATTTGCTCAGCATACAGATTGAATAGGTATGGTGAAAGGATACAACCCTGATGCACACCTTTCCTGACTTTAAACCAATCAGTATCCCCTTGTTCTGTCTGAACAACTGCCTCTTGATCTACGTAAAGGTTCTTCATGAGCACAATTAAGTGTTCTGGAATTCCCATTCTTCGTAATGTTATCCATAATTTGTTATGATCCACACGGTCGAATGCCTTTGCGTAGTCACTAAAACACAGGTAAACATCCTTCTGGTGTGTTTACTTTCAGCCAGGATCCATCTGACATCAGCAGACAAACAACAGAATGGACTATAAGATATAAAATGATACTTGTGGAGAGTGTACTTCTTAGTTCAAGTAGATACACGAGACTAAACGAGCAGCTCCTGTCCAGAGGCGAGATAAGAAGGCAGAAAGGGATAGAAGATGGTTGAATGGCCATGGGAAACCTGGGGTGGAAAGGAAGAATGTAGAGTCACATTATAGGGATAGCAACTAGGGCCACATAACAATGTGTGTATAAATTTTCATATGAGAAATAACTTGAGCTGTAAACTTTCACCTAAAGCACAATAAAAGTACATATACATTATATAAATATGTGTAATTTTCACTCTTCATATAATTAACACTAATTCTTTAGTTGTAATCTAAGCACGAATAGACAGAATGTGCTTCCCTTTATATATTATGTTATTGTTGTTAACTGCTTTTCAGTTTCCCTGACTCTTGGTTACCCCACACACTATGGAATGAAACAAACCATTGTGTTTCATAGGATTCTTTATCGGCTGATTTTCAGAAGTAGATCAGCAAGCCTGTCTTCCTTGTCTGATTTAGTCTGAAAGCTCCCCTGAAACATATTCAACATCATTATGCACATGCCTCCACTGACAGACAAACGGTGGCTACGTATGAGGTGCATTGGCTGGAAATGAAAGCCAGGTCTCCCAGATGGAACGTGAGAATTCTACCACTGAATCACCAATGCCACCAACTTTTTGAGTAACCCCCAGAATGTTTTCCACAGAGGCAGCACCATTTTAAATTGCTAACATTAATTAATAATAGCTGTCATAGTGGTAGTGAAGTCGTCTCTCATTTTTGTTGTGATTTGTTATTTCCCTAATCACTAATGATTTTGAACATTGTCTTGTGTGCTTATTGGCCATGTTTTATGTCTTCTTTGAAGAAACGTCTATTCAGGTTCTTTGCCCATTTTTTATTGGGTAGTTTATCTTTTTGTTGTTGAGTTGTAGGATTTATTTGTATATTCTAGATATTAAGCCTTTATTTGGTATACGATTCCTAAATATTTTCTCCAATCTGTATGTTTTATCTTCACTTTCTTGATCAATTCTTTGATGCACAAAAGTTCTTAATTTTGATGATGTCCAACTTATCTATTTTGTCTTTTGTTGCTCATGATTTTGATGTCACATCTAAGTATCCGTTGTCAAAAACTAAGTCCTGAAGCACTATCCATACTTTTTTGCCCAAAAAGTTTTATAGTTTTGGTTTATATGTGGTCGTTAATCCATTCTGCATTAATTTTCATACATGTTGTGATGTAGGGGTCCAACTTCATTCTTTTCTAGTTGGAGACCCAGGATTCTCAGCCCCATTTGTTGAAGAGGCTTTTTAAAATACTTTTACACTGAATGAATTTTTCATCTTTGTGGAAAATCATTTTATCATAAATGTGTGCATTTATTCTGAGCTCTCAATTTTATTCCATTCATCTACAACTCTATCCTTATACCAAACCAGACTGTTTGGATCGTTGTAGCTTTTTAGGACATTTTTCAATAGGAATGTGTGTGTTGTCCTACTTTATTCCTCTTTTAAAGATTGCTGAATTGATTTGTGTCTTGCTGCAATTCCATATGAATTTCCAAATTTGCTTTTCCATTTCTCTAAAAATTGTTGTTAGAATTTTGATAGGGATTGCAATGAATCAATAGGTCACTTTGGGTACTGTTGACAACTTAATAATACTGTCTTACAATCCATGAAAACAGAATGTTTTCCCGTTTATTTAAACTAAAAAAACCAGTTGCCATTGAGCTCATTCCGACTCATGATGATCCCATGTGTTTCACAGTAGAACTGTACTTTACAGGACTTTCAATAGTTGGGATCTTTTGGAAGTAGATCTCCAGGTCTCTCTTCCAAGCCATCTTCCATTTATTTAGGTCTTTTTAATTTGTTTCCATAATGTTTTGTAGTTTTCCACGTACGGGTCTTTCACCTCTCTGGTTAAATTTATTCCTAGGTGCTTTTTTCTTTTAGACACTGTTGTAAATCGAAGAGCTTTCTTAATTTTACTTTTTAAATTGTTCATTGCTGCTTTATAGAACTGCAAGTGTTTTTTGTGTGTTGAACTGTATCCTAAAACATTGCTGAATTCATTTATTAGCTCTAGTAATTGTGGATTCTTTGGAATGTTCTGCATAGGATCATATCATTTATGAACAGAGATAGTTTTACTTCTACCTTTCCTGTTTGGATAGCTTTTATTTCTTTTTCTTACCTAACTGCTCTGACTGGAACTTCAAGTACAATATTGAATAACAGTGGTGAACGTGGGCATACTGGTCTGTCCTGTTATTTAAGGGGATCGATTTCAGTCTTTCTCCATGGAATATGACCTTAGTTGTGGGTTTTTCATGAATGTCTTTTAGCACATAGAGGAATTTCCCTTCTATGTCCAGTTTATTGAATGTGTTTATCGTGAAAGGATCTTTAATTTTGTCACATGCCTTTTCTGTGTTGATAGAGATAATAATATGATTCTTTCTCTCTGTTTCATCCATGTGGTGTATTACATTGTTAATTTTCTAACCTTGAACCATTCCTGGAATAAATCCCACATCCTCAAGGGGTATAATTCTTTTAATATGCTATTGGACTTAGTTTATTAGTATTTTGTTAAGGAGTTTTTCATCTAGATTCATAAGGGATATTGGTCTGCGGTCTTCTTTTCTTGTGGTATCTTTACCTGGCTTTGCTTATCAGGGTACTGCTGGCCTTATAAACAGAGTTAGTAAGTGTTCCCTCACAATCATTGCTATGTTTGAGCCCATAGGCTTGAAGTTAAAATGACAACAACAATAAAAATGTATTTATTTCTACCAGCTGGCTTTTCTGGCCTCCAGCTGTCTGAATCTTCAGCTTTAGGCATACTTATAGTTTGGCTAGAAGTCCTCCATGAAGTCTAATGTTTATTCCACCAGTTTTAGGCCTCCCTAGCAGCCTGGAACCCACCCAGCTCCTTACTCCGCCCCCCAGTCTGGATCATGGAGACTGGAGGGCTGTCCCCTTCAGATTAGAGCCCTGCCTGTCTGCCATCCCCCTGCCTGACAGAGGGTCTCTCACCCCCACACTAAGACACTGGCCTCAGACTAGGGCACAGCATTAGCAGAGGGTCTGCCAGATGGGATGCTGGGGGGGCTTGCACAGTTTCCTCTACCTCTACCTCCCCTCCAAGAGAGCTGTGGAAGTTCATGAGGAGTTGGGATCCTTGGGTGCTGTTGAAGTCACCTTGTTTGCTCCAAGTTTACAAACAATGGGAAGTCACTCATTCTTTTTAAAAACTGTGTTTAAGTTCCAGCATATTTCACTTAAGGGGTTTGCCATTTGATACACTTGGGAATTATTTCTGTAAATACCATTATCTTGGGTAATAAGGGGTGGCTTCCACGGCTACTACCAACTGTTTGTTGCTCTGGAATTTTCCTTAGGACTGCACTTTTCTGGAAGGAGTTAAAATGAATCAATTTTCAGAGAAAGAGCTAGCCAAGGCTGGGCCTGGAGGTCGAGCTCCCTCTGCACCCTGCCTGCCTCAAAGCCCTGGGACTGATGCCTGGCCCAGGACAGAACCAGGACCAGGCCCCTTCAGGGATTCTCGCTCTCTTTCTCCTGGTGTTCTGGCTGTCCACCTCTGTGACAAGTGTCACTGGTAGCCTGCACTCCACTTCCGAAGCTGTAGGTGTGTGCAGGGCTCCCCCCCCACCCAAGCCTTTCTCTGCACATGCCAGCCAGCATGCTCTAGCCTAGGTGGTGAGGGGTGACTGGGGTGGTAACTGCCTTAGGTGATAAGTCCAGTGCAGGCCGGAGGCTGGGAGAGGCGAGCAGGACCTGGCTGGACCACTGAAGCCAGCCAAAGTGTGGGGAGTATGGACCAGGGTTTTGGGTGTGCTGGAAAAGGGTGTCCATGTTATAATGCTCCTTCCTTCAGTTAGAGGCTCTAGACCAGCTAGTGCTTGGATGTGGATACCCCAGGGGTCTTGTGAAAATGCGGATTTTTTCTTGGGTTGGGCTTGAGATTCTCTATATCAAACAAGCTCCCAGTTTATGCTGAAAATAACTGTTACAGAAATAGGATATGAATTAAAAGTAGAAAATGCTATTACAGGAATTAATAAAAAGGATAATGCTTAAAGAGGAACAATGGTGTACAGATCATGAGAGAGAGACAGAAAGAGAGAGGAGGAAACATTTACACTGAGACCAAGAAATAAAAGAATAGGAGTCAGCTAGGTGGGGTAGAAGGGAGGAAAGAATCGGGAACAGATGGGGGAGATTGCTCCTTAAAGAAAGTTTAATAATACTGTAATTTATTTGGTTGATTGATTATTATAAATTTGAAAGAGAATGTGGTCAGGAAATCTCCCAGATTTCAGATTTCTGGGAACCTTGGGGACTGGTGGTGGTGTTACCGCCAGAGAGTAAAGGAAAAAAAAAAAAAAAAAAGAACAACTTAAAAACTGAAGGGGAAGAAAGAAATGTTTGTTGCAAAATCAACAGGAAAAATACTGAACACATATTACCACGCTAAAAATGAAAAAATACTTTAGAAAACAAACCACAACAGAAGAGTTTCAACTGCACATAATTAAAAATCAGCGACACACGATAAGGTCATTGATTAGAACTTGAAAAATATCTTCTGTCTGAATAATTCACCCATGTTGATATTAAAGTGTGTGTGTTGTTCTACAAAGGTGAACCTTTATCCTCATTGGTGAACCCTCAACCTAAACCTTGGACCCCTGATGCCATGGAAGAAACCAGGTTCACGTTTTCCAGCCCGGGCAGGCCTGGATGCCTTTCATGCTCTGGGATGAGGAAGCCCCTCCTGTGACAGCATGGCCTGAGGAAGAGGCCTGTGGAGCTGCATGAAGAATGCAAGTGTGTGCTCTGGACGGCTGGAGCGGAATCTGCAGATGCCCTCAGAGTGGAGCATGGCCTTGAGCCTGGGAGGAAGCCCTGTCCAGGGAAAGAGCTGAAGGCCAAGAACCTTTCACTTCTTCCTTACTCAACACTTGTCTCCTTCCAATTCAGGTCCCAGATGTGGTGCAGGGAAAGCTAGTCCAGTGTAGGCAGCTGGGGACCAAGGGCAACCTTCTTGCACATCCATGCAATTAAAAGTAAGGATTTTAACAGCTCTGCGTGGCTGTGAACAAAACATTATTGATCTGCCTCCAACTAACTATTGGCCCTGCTTCCACTGCCATGCTTCTTCCTGAAGTGGCTTCTTGGGCTTAGAGAGCACATTCACTTAGACTTTCTGAAGCTGGAGCCAGGAGATGGTGAGTACTATGGAGAACTGGGGTATTGTTACCATAAGGGGTGATGCTAGGTATGAATTGTTAGAGTACCGTATGCTCTAGGCCCTGAGGTTCCTCAGTGAGGTAAAAAGGTGGGAGATGAGGCTGTAGGACTGAGCCATACAAGACATCCTGAGCCTGCTTCACTGTTGCTGGGCCTTTCCTGTACACATATGTGAATTTTCAAGCCTTGTATTTTTTTATACCTGGGGTCACCTTCCTTACATGAGTCTCAGGGGTGGCATCATGAGGTGTTTACATGCCTGTCCTGGTCCTTGGTTCTCCGTGTTGAATGACAGATTCTCCTGACCAGAGTCTGAAGATAGAGCAGCTTTGGACTCAGAGGAGACCGAGCCCCAGGTTATCCAGGGCCGTCTTTGTCCCCTGCCTGCACAAATTTTCTTGGTCTCCCTCAGGTACTGGAGCATCTTCTGCACAGTTTTAACTGCAGCTACACCTCTCACACTGTGTGATGTGGTAGAACATGGGGAAGAGAGTTAGTAGCGGATGACCCTGACTATTAACAGAGCCCTGGCTGAGGTTTGGTCCTCTCACAGATTCACCAATGAAATGAGGCAGGGGAGAGTGAGTCTAGCTGGATGATGTGTGAGACCTACAGATCCATCCATTTTGGAGCTAAGGTTTTTCTTCGAGGCTTTTCAAGTGTGAGAGAAGCATATATCCCCAGTCTAAGCCTTAGTCTTACCATGCTTCTCTGCCTGTTGTTTGGTGCTGTCAAGCTGGTTCTCACCCATAGCAACCCTGTGTAAAACAGAACAAAAAACTGCTCGGTCCAAGCCATCCTCAGCCTTGAGACTGTTGTAGCCACAGTGTCAATCCATCTCGTTGAGTGTTTTCCTCTTTTCACTGACGCTCTGAGTAACCTGACCCTCTTCCAAGACAGATTTCTTTGTTCTTCTGGCAGTCTGTGGTATATTTGATTTTCTTTGCCAGCTCCATAATTCAAAGATGTCAATTCTTCTTCAGTCTTCCTTAATCATTGTCCACCTATCATGTGCATATGAGGCAATTGAAAACACCATGGCTTGGGTCAGGTGTACTTTAGTCCCCAAAGTGACATCTGTGCTTTCTTTTTTTTAACACTTTAAGGAGATCTTTTGCTGCAAATTTGTCCAATGCAATATGTTATTTGATTCCTTGACTGCTGCTCCCATGGGCATTCATTGTGAATCCAACTAAAACGAAATCCTTGACAACTTCAATCTTTTCTCCATTTTTCATGATGTAGCTTCTTGGTTGTACTGTGAGGGTTTTTGTTTCCTTTAACTTGAGATATAATCCATGCTGAAGGCTGTAGTCTTTGATCTTCATCAGTAAGTACTTCAAGTCCTTTTCACTTTCAGCAAGCAAGGTTGTATGATCAGCATACCACAGGTTGTTAATGAGCCTTCCTCCAATCCTGATGCCATATTCTTCTTCATGTAGTCCGGCTTCTCAGATTATTTGCTCAGGATTCAGGTTGAATAAGTATGGTGAAAGGATACAATCCTGATGCACACCTCTCCTGATTTTAAAGCAGGCACTATCCCCTTGTTCTGTTTGAATGAGCGCCTCTTGGTCTTTATACAGTTTCTGCGTGAACACTATTAAGTGTTCTGGAACTCCCATTATTCACAATGTTATCTATAAATTGTTATGATCCACACAGTCCAATGCCTTTGCATAGTGAATAAAACACAGGTAACTATCTTTCTGTATTCTCTGCTTTCAGCCATGATCCATCTGACATCAGTAATGATACTCCTGATCCAGGTCCTCTTCTAAATTTGGCTTCAATTTCTGCTGGTTCCCTATTGATGTACTGCTGCACCCACTTTTGAAGTATCTGCAGCAAAACTTTACTTGTGTGTGATATTACTGATATTGTTCAGTAATTTTTGCATTCTGTCGTCTAACCTTTCTTGGGAATTGGCACATATATGGATCTTTTCCAGTCATTTGACCAGGTAGCTCTCTTCCAAATTTCTTTGCATAGACGAATGAATGCTTCCAGCGTTACATCCATTTGTTCAAACATCTCAGTTGGCATATTGTCAATTCCTGGTGCCTTGTTTTTCAGCAATGCCTCCAGTGCATTTTGGACTTATTCCTTCTATACCGTCAGTTCTGATCTTATGCTACCTTCTGAAACGGTTGAACCCCATCCAGTCTTTTTGGTACAGTGACTCTGTATTCTTTCTATAATCTTTTGGTGCTTCCTGCATTGTTAAATATTTTGCTTATTGCAAACCTCAGTGTTGCAACTCAGTGCTTGAATTTTTTTTCCATTCTTTCAGTTTGAGAAATGCCAAGCATTTTTTCCCTTTTGGGTTTCTAACTCCAAGTCTTTGCAGATTTTACTTTCATACTTTTATATTACTTTTATATTTTACTTTGTCTTCTCGAGCCACCCTTTGAAGTTTTCCGTTCAGCACCTTTACTTCATTATTTCTTCCATTCGCTTTAGATGCTCTACGTTCAAGAGCAAGTTTCAGAGTCTCTTCTGACATTCATTTTGGTCTTTTCTTTCTTTCCTGTCTTTTTAAGGACTTTTTCTTTCTGCATGTATGATATCTTTGATATCATCCCACAACTGATGTGGTCATAGATCATTAGGGTTTAACGCAGCAAATCTATTCTTGAGATGATCTCTAAATTCTGGTGGTATATACTTGTGATGGTTAAGGGTGTCAACTTCTCTGGGCCATGATTCTCAGTGGTTTGGCAGTTGTGATGTAGTTTGGCAGCTATGTAATGATGTAATAACCTCCATACTGAGATCTGATATAAGGTAATCACATCCATGTTGAGATACGTTTTGAGCAGCCATTCAGTTGAAAGGGAGTTTCCCTGAGGGGTACAAGATGTGTCCAGTATAGGTGGACTTCCTGACAAAGCTCTCTTGTTTTTGCTTACTCTGGATCCTGTTAATCTGACCTCCGGTTCTTGGGACTTGAGATAGCAGCTTACGCACCGATCTTGGGAGTCATCAGCCTCCATAACCTGTGATCCAGTGGCCTGCCGTCTTGCCTGCTGATCTTGATATTCATCGGCCTCCCGAGCCTGTGAGTCAGAGACACACTGTCTGACATACCAGTATTGGGTTCGTTGCCTCCTGCCACTATGTGAGTCCAAGCTCACCCATGAACTTGGGAGTTTTCAGCCTCTACAATCCTGTGAGCCATTTCCTTGATATAAGTCTCTTTATATTCATACTCTTCACTGTTTTTTCTTCTCTAGAGAACCCATCCTAAGACATTTGGTACTGAGAGTGGTTCTAGAGAAACAAAATTGTAAGGATGAGTTTTTACTGTTGGGTGTCAAGTCTAGTTAGTCTTAAAGATGTTGATAATTCTGCTTCTAGTAGTAAGAAGGAGACTACTTATCCATCGTGTGAGGTGGCAATAGAAATATGCAAAATAACACCATCAATAGATCAGGTATTGGTGAGAGGCAAGGCTCTGGGTGATTGCATGTTTGATACCTTTCTACAAATTGTCATAACGAGAGGTATAAGAAAGCTGATTGGTTGGTTCTATTTTCACTAGACAAAGTGGTGAAAGAAAGAGATGAGATCAGGGCTTCAGAGTTATAATTCAAGGGCCACATAAATGATCTCAAATTTTCCCTGTGAGCCTTGAAAGAAAGCCTTGTTTTTTATAGTAATACAGCTGATATTGCTGAATATGAAACCCAGAGTCTTACAGTAAAAGTGACTGAATTACAATGCCAATTGAATTCCCAACCTCACATGGTGTCTGAAGATAAAGTGAGGGCATTGACTGAAAAGGAATGGGATCCTGAAACTTTGGATGGAGACATATAGGCAGATAATCAGGAAGCTGGGGACACTGAGCCCCTAAATTCGGTTGAATCAGTCCTGCCAACAGAACCAGCCCTTTCACACCCATCTGAAGAGAGTACTCCATCTTTTTCTGCTAAACCACCCTCCTCAGAAAAAGCATTAGCCCCTTCATTTCCATCTAATGAGATTAACCCAGCAGTGCCTGAAGGGCCTTTGTCTCAGTCATTCCCTGGAGAGACATTTGAATCATTGCCTGAGGCATCGCCTGATGCAGATGCCTTACAAGGGATTTCTGAATGTTTGCAGAATATATCCCCACCACCAATTTTGGCTTTTGGACATGTAACTAGACTTAAGTGCCAGTGAGCCTTAAAAGGTGAAGTACAAAACATGACTCAGGAGATGGTACACTATATTCCAAAAGAACTGTTTAACTTTTCTAATATGTACAAACAGAAACCTGTGGAAAACGTATGGGAATGGCTATTAAGGGTATGGGATAATGGTGCAAGGAACATAAAGTTGGATCAATCTGAATTTATCAATACAGGTCCACTAAGTACAGATCCTTCATTCTGTGCTTCAGCTCAAGAAGTTAGGAAAGGACCTAATAGTTTATTTGGTCAGTTTATTGAAGCACGGATTACACAGTAGCCCATGCTAAATCAAGTTGAAGTGGCAGACCTGCCTTAGTATGGTGCAGAAGAATGAATCCACAGGCTTAGGCAAATTGGTGTGTTAGAGTGGGTTTATCAGGTTAGACCCACAGACCCACACAAGGAGTGTCCAGAAGACATAGCTTTTACCGCAACAGTGAGGAACAGATTGTGAAGGGAGCCCCAACATTCTTGAAGACTGCTGTGATTGCTATTTTATGTAACTCAGATTTGACAGTGGGAACTGCTGTAACTGAATTAAGACACCTAACTACAGTGAGGCTGATTGGACCCTGTGGTGGTAGGGGCCAAGTGGAAACACTCAATCAACAAAGACAAATTAGTGTAGTTTCAGTAATGGACAGTGGAGTCAAAGCATTAATCAGAATGGTCTGACTTAATGTGGATTTATGGTGTTGACTACTTGGTTATGGTATCCCTAGTAGTGAAATACTTTAGAAATCTACTACATATTTACTTGATCTGTACAAGCCGAAGAATTCTAGTTCAAGTGAACTGGTAGTCCTACTCAAATCTCTAAATAGAGAGTCACAGGCACTCAATCAAATCCAAGACTTGCCAGTTTAGAGACCCACAACCCCTTGAATGAAGGGGTGGACAGGTTCCCTTGAGGAAGGACTGGAATGCATTGACCAAAATTTGTAGCATTAACCTTTCTCCCAGCTTTCTCCAAAGGGATCTACGACCTCTCATGATAGTGACTGTTCATTGGAAAAAAGGAAATAATCAGACTTTTCAGGGATTACTAGATACTGCCTCTCAACTGACACTAATTCCAGAAACCTGAAAATGTCACTGTGGCCCACAAGACAGAGTGGGGGTGTAGGGAGATTAGGTTATTAATAAAGTTTTAATTAGCTCAGGTTCTGCTCCCATTGGGCCCTCAAACTGATCCTGTAGTGATTTCCCCAGATTTGGAATGCATAGTTGGAATAGATGTACGCAGCAACTGGAATAACCTCCACATTAGATTCCTGACAAGTGGAGTAAGGGCTATTATGGAAGGAAAAGTCAAGTGGAAGCCATTAGAACTGCTTCTACCTAGGAAAATAGTAAAGGAAAAACAACATTGCATTTGTGGAGGGATTGCAGAGATTAATGTCACCATCAAGGACTTGAAGGATTCAAGGGTGGTGATTCCCATCAAAACTGAACCAAGAGGTGATTCTAATTGCAGCTGCTGTACCAGATGTGGTTGCATTGCTTGAGCATATTGATACATCTCCTGGTACCTGCTATGCAGCTATTGATCGGCCTAATGCCTTTTTCTCCATACTGTTTTGAAGGACCACCAGAAGCAGTTTGCCTTCAGCTTGCAAGGCCAGCAGTGCACCTTCACAGTCCTGCCCCAGAGCTCTAGCAACTCTCCAGCCCTATGTTATAATTTAGTCAGCAGGAACCTTGATCACCTTTCCCTTACACAAGACATCACGCTTGTCCATTACATTGAGGACAATGTGGTGATTTGACCCAGTGATGAAGAAGTATCAATGACTCTGGACTTATTGGTAAAACATTTGGATGCTAAAGGATGGGAAATTTGATAAAAAAATCTGGTGCCTTCCACCTCAGTGAAATTTCTAAGGGTCCAGTGGTGTGGAGCATGTTGAGATAGTCCTTCTAAAGTGAAGGATAAGTTATTCCATCTTCCCCCTGCCACAATTAGAAAGGAGGCACAATGCCTGGTGGACCTCATTGGCATTTGGAGGCAACATATCCCTCATTTGGGTATGATAATCTGGTCTGTTTATCAAGTGACTTGAAAAGCTACTAGTTTTGAGTTGGACCCATGCTAAGAGAAAGTTCTGCAAGAGTTTCAGGCTGCTGTGCAAGACCCTGCCACTTGGGACATATGAGCCAGTTGATCCAATGGTGCTTCAAGTGTCAGTGGCAGATGCAGATGGTGTTTGGAGTCTTTGGCAGGTCTCTATTGGTGAATCAAAGCACAGACCCTTAGAATTTTGGAGTAAAGCCCTGCCATCCTCTGTAGATAACTACTCTCCTTTTGAGAAACAGCTTTTGGCTTGTTACTGGGCCACAGTACAGACTGAACCTTAATCATGGGCCACCAAGTCACCATGTGGTCTGAGCTGCCCATCATGATCAGGGTGTTGTCTGACCCACAGAATCTTAAGGTCAGACGTGCACAGCAGCTCTCCATTAAATGGAAGTGGTATATACAAGATCAGGCCCTAGCAGAACATGAAGACCAAGCAATTTGCACAAGGAAGTGGCCCAAATGCCCATGGTCTCCACTATTATCACATTTTCTGCCCTCTCCCAGTCTGCATCTGTGGCCTCATGAGGAGTTCTTTATGATCAGTTGACTGAGGAAGAGAAAACTCATGTCAGTTTAAAGGTGGTTCTGTGTAATATGTGGGCACTACCTAAAAGTGGAGAGCAGCACCCTGGTGTTGTAGTGGTTAAGAGCCATGGCTGCTAACCAAAAGGTCAGCATTTTGAATCCACCAGGCATTCCTTGGAAGCTCTATGGGGCGGTTCTACTGTGACCTATAGGGTTGCTATGAGTTGGAATCAAATTGATGGCAATGGGTTATCGCCAGGAAAGAAGAGTCGTGGTCCCTGTGCTGAGAAGTTCCTAGACCAGGGGAAGATTGATGACAAGGACCTTCCCTCCGAGCGGACAGAGAGAGAAAGCCTTTCCCTAGAGCTGACACCCTGAATTTGGACTTCTAGCCTCCTAAAGAGTGACGGAGTAAATTTCTCTGTGTTAAAGCCATCCACTTGTGGTATTTCTTTTATAGCTGTACTAGATAACTAAGACAGTATTAAAAGTTATACTTTGGCTGTCATGGACTTGTTTTAGTTTTCTTCAGCTTCAAGTTGAACCTACTTAGGAGCAACCACAGTTGTCCCCTGGCCTTGTTCTGACTGATGATATTGAGCTTTTTCATCGTCTCTTTCTACATATGTAGTTGATTTGATTCCTGTATATTCCATGCGGCAACGTCCACGTTTATTGTCGTCATTTATGTTGTTGAAAAAAGACATTTGTAATGAATAAGTCATTGGTCTTGCAAAATTTTATCATGCATTGTTTCTATCACCAAGGCCATATTTTCCTTCTGTATTTCAACTTTCACATTCCAATCAGCAGTAAATATCAATGCCTCTTTAGTGCACGTTTGATCAATTTCAGACTGCTGAAGTTGGTAAAAATTTTCAGCTTTTTCATCTTTGAAATTAGTGGTTGTTGGTTAAATTTGAACAATAATTGTATTAACTGGTCTTCCTTGTGGACATATGGATATTATCCTACCACTGATAGCATTGTACTTCAGGATAGATCTTGAGTTATTCTTTTTCACAAATGCGACGCCATTCTTCAATTTATCATTCCTAGCATAGTAGATCATATGCTTGTCAAATTCAGAGTGGCCAGTACCAGGCCATTTCAGCTCAGTACTGAAAACAAAGAGGACTTGAAGAACTTACTGGTCAAGGTCAAAGACCACAGCCTTCAGTATGGATTACATCTCAACAACTGGACCAATAAGCAACATCACAATAAACGAAGAAAGACTGAAGTTATCAAAGATTTCATTTTACTTGGATCTGCAATTCAACACCCATGGAAGCAGTAGTCAAAAATCAAATGACACATTGCATTGGGAAAATCTGCTGCAAAAGACTTCTTTAAAGTGTTAAAAAGCAGAGATGTTACTTTGAAGATTAAGGTGTGCCTGGCCCCAGCCGCGGTGTTTTCAGTCACCTCATATGCATGTGAAAAGCTAGTCAATGAATAAGGAGGACCGAAGAAGAATTGATGCCTTTGAATTATGGTGTTGGCTAAGAATATTGAATATACCATGGACTGCCAAAAGAACGAACAAGTCTGTCTTGGAAAAATTACAGCCACAATGCTCCTTAGAAGCAAGTATGTTGAGACTATGTCTCACATACTTTGGACATGTTATACGGAGGGATCAATCAGTCCCTGAAGAAAGACATCATGCTTGGTAGAGGGTCAGTGAAAAAGAGGAAGACCCTTGGTAAGATGGATTGGCACAGCAGCTGTAACAATGGACTCAAGCATAATGATTGTGAGGATGGCATAAGGCCAGGCAGTGTTTTGTTCTTTGTACATAGGGTCGCTATGTATCAGAGCTGACTTGAGGTCAACTAATGAAAACAACAATGCCTAGGATATTGATCTTTATGTGTTCCATTTCATTTGTTTTTCTAAATTTTATTTTGTTGTTATTGTTGAGTATAGACCCAGCAAAACATACACCAATTCAGCAGTTTCCACATATACAATTCAGTGACATTGATTACATTCTTTACTTGTACAACTATTCTCACCCTTTTCTCTGAGTTATTCTTGCCTAAATAACATAAACTCAGAGCCTCCTAAGCTTCCTTTCTAATCTTTTGAGTAGCTATCGTCACTTTGATCCTACATAGATTCTTAAAAAAAGCAAAATGCTCAAGGAAGGTGTATTTTATGAGTTAAGCTAAACTATTGTTCAATTTTATGATTCCTTTAGGGGACATTTTTGGTTTAAATTTTAAAGATTATCTCAGGACAATTGTTTAAGTGGTTCATCAACCCTCTGTGACTCCAGAAAAGTCTAAAGTCTTGAGAATTTGAAATTTTGTTCTGCTTCTACTGAGATTTTTTTGATTTAGTTAATATAAACTTTTCAAACAGAAGTATACCTATATTAACTGATGTTAAGGTAAAAATTCAGAAGTAAAACATATTACTTCTCTACTTTGTTACACAAAAGGTAGCTTGGAGTTTACACTTGATTTATAATTAACTAATTTTCTTGGAGATTTTATAACAATATTTAGAGACCTTAAACAGAAATTCTTACAGAACTGTATAATACTCCTTACAGTGGATCTTCGTTGTTTGACCATATTGCAACGGTTGAGCACTTTGATTGTGTCCACTACTTTTCTCGTAACAAAACTTGCTTGCTGTAGTGAATATAAATGTGAATTTCTAAGATCCTGACATCAAAAGTTTAGACTTAGCAACCAAGGTGCCCATCAATGGATGAATGGATAAATTATGGTTTGTTCACGCAATGGAATACTACACATCATAAAGAACAGTGAGGAATTTGTGAAACATTTCATAACATGGAGGAACCTGGAAGGCATTATGCTGAGTGAAATTAGTCAGTTGCAAAAGGACAAATATTATATAAGACCACTATTATAAGAACTTGAGAAATAGCAAACTGAGAAGAAAATATTCTTTTGTGGTTACGAGAGGAGGGACGCTGGGAGGGTGGGAGAGGGGTATTCACTAATTAGTTCGTAGGTAAGCACTATTTTAGGTGAAGGGAAAGACAACACACCATACAGGGGAGGTCAGCACAACTGGACTAAACCAAAAGCAAAGAAGTTTCCTGAATAAACTGAATGCTTTGAAGGCCAGTGTAGCAGGGGCAGGGGTTTCGTGACCATGATTTCAGGGGACATCTAAGTCAATTGACATAATAAAATCTATTAAGAAAACATTCTGCATCCCACTTGAAGAATGGCGTCTGGGGTCTTAAACGCTAGCAAGCAGCCATCTAAGATGCATCAATTAGTCTCAACCCACCTGGATCAAAGGAGAATGAAGAACACCAAGGACACAAGGCGATTACGAGCCCAAGAGACAGAAAGGGGCACATAAACCAGAGACTACATCAGCCTGAGACCAGAAGAACTAGATGGTGCTCGGATACAACTGATGACTGCCCTGACAGGGAACACAACAGAGAACCTCTGAGGGAGCAGGAGAGCAGTGGGATGCAGACCCCAAATTCTCATAAGACCAGACTTAATGGTCTGACTGAGACTGGAAGGACCCCGGTGGTCATGGCCCCCAGACCTTCTGTTGGCCCAGGACAGGAAGTGTTCCCGAAGCCAACTCTTCAGACATGGATTGGACAGGACAGTGGGTTGGAGAGGGATGCTGGTGAGCAGTGAGCTTCTTGGATCAGGTGTACACTTGAGACTATGTTCGCATCTCCTGGCTGGAGGGGAGTTGAGAGGGTGGGAGGTGGTTAGAACCTGGCAAAATGGACACGAAAACAGAGAGTAGAGGGAGAGAGCGGGCTGTCTTATTGGGGGGAGAGTAATTGGGAGTATGTAGCAAGGTGTATATAAGTTTTTATGTGAGAGACTGACTTGATTTGTAAACTTTCACTTAAAGGACAATAAAAGTTATATTAAAAAAAGTTTAGACTTATAAGCCCTTCTGAACTAAGACAAGTCAAAATGAATAGGTTTTCACATTACTTTGTTATTTAATTACGTGAAACATTACATTTTTCATGTTTTAAACAATCGCTTTTAAGTTTTTATTGTCAGTTCTATCATAAACAAGGAGTGCATTTGCTGTTCATGTATAGTTTAAATAACAAGAATCTAAATTAATGGTAATAAATAGCCCTTGTCAGTGTTTATCATCAGCCTTGGTGGTGCAGTGGTTAAGCACTCAGCTGCTATCGAAATGGTAGGAAGTTCGAACTCACCAGCCACTCAGCAGGAGAAAGATGTGGCAGTGTGCTTCCATAAAGAATGTTGTTGTTGTTGTTGTTGTTGTTGTTAGGTGCCATCGAGTCAGTTCAGACTTCTAGTGACCCTACGCACAACAGAATGAAACACTGCCCGGTCCTGCGCCATCCTTACAGTTGTAGTTCTGCTTGAGCCTGTTGTTGCAACCACCGTGTCAATCCACCTCGTTGAGGGTCTTCCTCTTTTCCTCTGACTCTGTATTTTGCCAAGCATGATGTCCTTCTCCAGGGACCAATCCCTCCTGGCAACATGTCCAAAATATGTAAGACGCAGTCTTGCCATCCTTGCTTCTAAGAAGCATTCTGGTTGTACTTCCTCCAAGACAGATTTGTTCATTCTTTTGGCAGTCCACTGTATATTCCATAAGCTTCACCAACACCACAATTCAAAGGCGTCAATTCTTCTTTGGTCTTCCTTATTTTCTGTCCAGCTTTCACATGCATATGATGCTATTGAAAATACCATGGTTTGGGTTAGGCACACCTTAGCCTTCAAGGTGACATCTTTGCTTTTCAACACTTTAAAGAGGTCCTTTGCAGCAGATTTACCCAATGCAATGCATCTTTCGATTTCTTGACTGCTGCTTGCATGGGTGTTGATTGTGGATCCAAGTAAAATGAAACCCTTGACAACTTCAATCTTTTCTCTGTTTATTTTGATGTGGCTTATTGGTCCAGTTGTGAGGATTTTTGTTCTCTTTATGTTGAGCTGTAATCCATACTGAAGGCTGTGGTCTTTGATCTTCATTAGTAAGTGCTTCAAGTCCTTTTCACTTTCAGCAAGCCAGGTTGTGTCATCTGCATAACACAGGTTGTTAATGAGTCTTCCTTCAATCCTGATGCCCTGTTCTTCTTCATATAGTCCAGCTTCTTGGATTATTTGCTCATCATACAGATTGAATATGCGTGGTGAAATGATACAACCCTGACACACACCTTTCCTGACTTTAAACCACGCAGTATCTCTTTGTTTTGTCCCAACAACTGCCTCTTGATCTATGTATAGGTTCCTCATGAGCACAACTAAGTGTTCTGCAATTCTCATTCTTTGCAATGTTATCCATAATTTGTTATGATCCACAGAGTCGAATGCCTTTTTGTAGTCACTAAAACACAGGTAAACATCCTTTTGGTATTCTCTGCTTTCAGCCAGGATCCATCTGACATAAGTAATGATATCCCTGGTTCCATGTCCACTTCTGAATCTGGCCTGAATATCTGGCAGTTCCCTGTTGATATACTGCTGAAGCTGCTTTTGAATGATCTTCAGCAAAATTTCGCTTGTATGTCATATTAATGATATTGTTGTAAAATTTCCGCATTCGGTTGGATCAACTTTCTTGAGAATAGGCATAAATATGGATCTCTTCCAGTAAGTTGGTGTTGGCCTGAAAGCTGTATTCCAAATTTCTTGGCATAGATGAGTGAGCACTTCTATATGCTGCATCCGTTTGTTGAAACATCTCCATTGATAATTCTATAGATTTCTGGAGCCTTGTTTTTTGCCAATGCCTTCAGTGCAGCTTGGACTGCTTCTTTCATTACCATTGGTTCCTGATCATATGTACCTCTTGAAATGGTTGAACATCAACTAATTCTTTTTGGTATAATGAATTTGTGTATTCCTTCCACCTTCTTTTGATGCTTCCTACATCTCTTGGTATTTTCCCCATAGAATCTTTCACTATTGCAACTTGAGCCTTGAGTTTTTTCTTCAGTTCTTTAAGCTTGAGAAACACTGAGGGTGTTCTTTCCTTTTTGGTTTTCTATCTCCAGCTCATTGCACATGTGATTGTAATACTTTGTCTTCTTGAACTGCCCTATGAAATCTTCTGTTCAGTCCTTCTGCTTCATCATTTCTTCCTTTTGCTTGAGCCACTTGATGTTCGAAAGCAAGCTTCAGAGTCTCCTGTGACATCCATCCTAGTCTTTACTTTCTTTCCTGCCTTTACAATGACCTCTTGCTTTCTTCATGTGTGGCATTCTTAATGTCATTCCACAACTTGTCTGGTCTTTGGTCATTAGTGTTCAACACATCAAATCTATTTTTGAGATGGTTTCTAAATTCAGGTGGAATATACTCAAGGTCATATATTGGCTCTAGGGGACTTGCTCTGATTTTTTTCAGTTTCAGCTTGAACTTACATATGAGCAGCTGATGGTGTGTTCCACAGTCAGCCCCTGGCCTTGTTGTGACTGATTATATTGAGTTTTGCCTCATCTCTTTCCACAGATGAGGTCAATTTGATTCCTGTGTGTTCCGTCTGGTGAGGTCCATGTGTATAGTCGCCATTTATGTTGGTGAAAAAAGGTATTTGCAATGAAGAAGTCATTGGTCTTGCAAAATTCTATCATTCGACCTCTGGCATTGTTTCTATCACTAAGGCCATATTTTCCAACTACCGATCCTTCTTTGTTTCCAAATTTCACTTTTCAACTGCTAGTAATTATCAATGCATCCTGATTGCATGTTTGATCAATTTCAAACTGTAGCAGCTGATAAAAATCTTCAATTTCTTCATTTTTGGCCTTAGTGGTTAGTCCGTAAATTTGAATAATAGTCATATTAACTGGTATTCCTTGTAGGTGTATAGATATTATCCTATCACTGACAGTGTTGTACTTCAGGGTAGATCTTGAAATGTTCTTTTTGATGATGAATGCAACACCATTCCTCTTCAAGTTGTCATTCCCAGCATAGTAGACTATATGATTGTCCGATTCAAAATGGCCAATACCAGCCCACTTCAGCTCACTAATGCCTAGGATATCAGTATTTATGCTTTCCATTTCATTTTTGATGATTTCCAATTTTCCTAGATTCATACTTTGTACATTCCAGGTTCCAATTTTTAATGGACTTGTGCAGCTATTTCTTCTCATTTTGAGTCATACTACATCAGCAAATGAAGGTCCCAAAAGCTTTACTCCATTCGCGTCCTTATGAGAACTTGCAGTGGAAAGAGGCCTTATGAATGTAAGGAACGTGGCAAAGCCTTTCATCAGTTCTCACACCTCATTGAACATTTGAAAAGTCACAGTGGAGAGAGGCCTTATGACTGTAAGGAATGTGGCAAAGCCTTTAGACACTCCTCAGGTCTCACTGCACGTAGAAGAACTCACAGTGGAGAGAGGTCTTGTGAATGTAAGGAATGTGGCAAAGCCTTTAATCAGTCATCAGCCCTAACTACACATATAAGAAGTCACAGTGGAGAGAGGCCTTATGAATGTAAGGAATGTGGGAAAGCCTTTGCTTAGTCATCAGACCTCACTACACATATGAGAACTCACACTGGCGAGAGGCCTTTTGAATTTCAGGAATATGGGAAAGCCTTTCATCATTTTTCAAGCCTCACTACAGATATGAAAACTCACAATAGAGAAGATTTATGAATGCAAGGAATATGGCAAAGCCTTTAGTTGGCCATCAGACCTCACTGCATATATGAGAACTCACAGTAGAAGCTGATGTGTTCACAGACTTTGGCTGATCCAGAATTATGTCGATCAGAAATTAACTACATAACACTGAGTAAAAGAGTACTATGGGTTTTATGTGGGAATACTGCTGATGTTTTAAGATCCTACTTTCTGGGTATAGGAAACCATTTTCCTTTCTTCTAAATTATTTAACTAATGGGTTTAGACATTGTAACTCTTGAATTAGCAGTTCTTCTCTTATAAAAACAGTTTTCTGACACTTCTGTTTTTGAGAAACTGACCTATGACTGTTCATAGATAATCCAAGGACGGGCAGCTTGCCCTTGAGAAGAATGCTTAGGATGTTTTAAATAGATAAACTGAAGACCTCCAACAGGAGAGGTCCATCCTATATTATCTTGTTAATCATGTATTTGCTAATGAAAATCTTGTTGTCACATGTGAGTTTTTCTATACGTTTTTCCTCTAGACAAACTTTGTGTGCTCCTTATGGATATATGTTTTTACATGGTGGATCCAACTACACTAGTTTAAATGATATCTTTCCAACTGACAATGAGTTTACATGGGCAGTCCCTTGTTTAGATTCCCGGTGAATGCATGGGCAACACATTTTGAGAATTTTAAGGCTACCTTTAGATATTCATAATAATGATGCTAGTAAATATTGAAAAGGTAATGTTATATTGTTACATATTATAAAACCAGAGTAAAAAAGAAACTCATTGGTTCATTACTCAGGGTGGGGTTGGTAACTTTCATTCCTATTGTGGTAGAGTTAAATTGGGAAAAAAAACTCTTTAAGAAATTTACCAATTATTATGCAAAAAATAACAGACGAAGTTGTTAATGAGATAAAAACACAAAAGGTGCCATGAGGTAACAAAATAGCCTTAGATTTTTAGCCCAAGGGTAATCTGTACTGTAGTAAATACCTCTTGTTATATTTATAAAAATAACAAGAGCAATAGAACAGAATATACATAGAATTAGAAAACAAGCTACTTGGGTACACACTATAACACCCTTACAAACACCATGCTTATTGGGTTAGTTACCATTGAGAATAAATACATGAGCTAAATAACTATTGCAAGAAATAATATTTTTAGTCTGTATTTTGATAGGATTAGGCATAATAAAGCTTATAGGATTATACTATGAAGCTTATAACTGTCCAGCTGAGGTCTATACGTAGGACTGCTTGGGGTGGGGGATCCTGGGGTAGCTGGGAAGGCAGAGTGGAAAGGGAGGATTAAGGTCCCTTCACTCCCTCTTGCCCTGGGGGCCTCTGTATGTCTGGCCTCCTCAAGTCTCCTCAGGGTTCTCCTGACCAGCCCCCACCTGGGACTCCCTTGAGTAGGAAATGACTTTGGTGAATCTTCTTTCTGGGACCCAAGGGCTCCATCTGCTGCTAAGGTGCGGGAGGAGAGAAGGTGATGAATAGCGGTAAAGTTGTCATCAAAAAAAAAAAAAACTATATGACCATGAGATAAAAAAGGTAGCCCTGGTGACATAGTGGTTAGGAACTACAGCTGCTAACCAAAAGGTTGGCAGTTACAATCTACCAGGTGCTCCTTGGAAACTATATAGGGTAGTTCTACTGTGTCCTATAGGGTTGCTATGAGTCAGAATCCACTTGATGGCAAAGGGATTGGTTTGGTTATAAAAAGTGCACAGCTCAGGTGAGAGTAGAGGCAACTTCCGTGTATGACTTTCTACCCCAATTTCTCAAGAAATAGCAGAGAAATAAAGCAAGAAAGGCAGCAGCCACCACAAGTCAAGTGCCCATCACCAACCCCTCCCACACCAAGCAGGAGGATGTTAGCAAGCTGAAGAGCTATAGTGTCAGGAAGAGAAGGGAAGGAAAGGAAGACCAAGAGATCATAGCCTGGGTGGTGGTGGGAGGAAGTCACTGCTGTGCAAGGGTGCCCAGATCAATGCCAAGGATGGGCAAGCAGTGGGGAGAGGAATGGAGGGGGGTGAGGGCTCTCAGACAAAGGCTCTCCTAAAACAGAGAACGCAACTGTCCCTGTCACTGTGGAGTGCAGTAGCCCATCTTTCCCCTGGGAGCTGGAGGAGACATTAGGCCCTGGAATACATTCCCCATTGTCACCCATGCATCAGGCCCGTCTTCTACCTGGAAGGACTACGGGGAGGTGATGGCAGAGACTCTTGAGGAGGGGACGAATACCCCTTGCACAACAGCTTGTGGAAGAAAATGCCCAGCTCTGGGGATGGAAAGAAGGCAGACGTTTCAGTGTGGAAGGAGTTCAGAACTCCTTCCCCTCATGTGAGCAGCCCCAGAGCAGCCACCAGCCCCACCTGCTGAGGGCTGTACCTCACCCAGTCCACAGGTGCCCAGTCCCCATGTCCAGAAACTTGAGGTCAGGGGAAGGCCACCCCTGGTGGTTTGCTTGGGAGGAAAGAGAGGAAGAGAAGGTAGAAGCTGACAAAAATGAGTGTCAACTTCGGTAGGCAAAGATTGTTTGTTAAAGCCATCCATTTGTGGTTTTTCTGTTATACCGGCACTAGGTAACTAACACACACTGTGAATGGCTTTAACAAAGAGAAATTTATTCTCTCATAGCCTGGGAGGCTAGAAGTCTGAATTCAGGGTGCCAGCTCCAGGCGAAGGCTTTCTCCCTCTGTTGGTTCTGGATGAAGGTCCTTGTCATCAATCTTTCCCAGTTGAGGAGTTCCTCAGTGCAGGGACCCTGGGTCCAAAACCAAAAAGACCAAACCAAACCCAGGGCCGTCGAGTCGATTCCGTGCTATTCTCCTGGCTCTTGTTTCTTGGTGGTATGAGGTCCCCCTCTCTCTCTGCTCACTTCTTTCTTTTATATCTCAAAAGAGATTGGCTTAAAACACAACCTAATCTTGTAGATTGATTCCTGTCTCATTAGCATAACTGCCTCTAATCCTGCGTCTTTAACATCATAGAGGTAGGATTTGCAACACATAGGAAGATCACATCAGATGACAAAATGGTGGACAGTCACACAATACTGGGGATCATGGCCTAGCCAAGTTGACACATATTTTTGGAAGGCACAATTTAATCCATGACAAATAGGGACTGCTGCAAAAGGTATCCAGCTTTTTGCCAAAGGTGAATTCCTTGCTGAAGGAATCTTGATGTCATGATAGCATCAAAAAGCAGGTTTTCTGCTTTTGACTCTCTATGCACACTAAACTTCTGCTGACAGTGCTGCACAGCAGACACTGGCAGATTTTAGCTTGGGTCACTTTTTCTTTCACATTTCCAGGAGCCACTAGGTAATCAAGCACTGGCCTCCATTAGGTACACCGTAAAAAGGTAGAGTTTTCTCATTCTCTTCAAGTAACTATGTTAGGATGATTCAAAGTCTTCGTTATTCTTACTTCATGGGAGAGTTTCAAAAGGCTGCAGAAGTTCTGCTCAGAGTTGCCAACAATCTTGACCTGATGCTTATCCTAGCTTGGATCAGGCTGATCTGAGCTACAGCCTTCAACCTCAGGGTCCCTATCAACATGTAAATTTCAATGAAAGTAAACAAAAGTTTCAAGGGTGAACCCTGATACTGGGCCAAGCTAAGTCTGACTGATCCTACCCTCTACCTCCAGGGTCCCTACAAAGGAATGTGCTGAGGCAGATCCTGACCCTGCGCCAAGCTTAGATTATGTCCAGCCTGAGCTACAGCCACTAGCCTCAGAGCTACTTCCAAATACTGAAACAATGGATAAGACAGGAGGTTGGAATGATTCAGAAGAGAACGGGCAAAACGAGGGGAAAGTGAAAAGGAAGAGAAAGAAATTCATCTCAGCACATCAGAAATCTTTAACCAGTTATTAAGAAATGGGAGGAATAAAATGAATACCGATGGGGTCAAACAAGTCTTTCCTAGTGCAGTACCCCCACAAGTTGTGTAGTTGTTACTCATCAGTGAAGGACCCTAAGCAAATCTGCATTATTCTTCCTAGTTTGGAGGGATTTAGAAAGGCGCAGGACAAATACGGCAATGAGAAGCCTGACCTCCTATTGCCTGGGTCGATGGTCTCAAATCTTATTTTGTGAGTTAGTAACCAGATTCTTGAGGAATCTAAGTAAAATGGGTTGTGAGAGTGGCTATGTTAGGACTGTGACCCCCAATACTCCCCAGCATGCTTTCTCCTTTTTCAAAATGGGCAGCTGAGAGCTTGACATAACTAAGGCCTTGATGAACCTATAAGTTTTTCTCCTTCCTCTGCCTGCCTCCTCCTTAGAATACCTTTGTAAATGACTTTGTTTTGACCTAATGTTAATGACTTTGTTCTTTGTTTTAATTTGATGCAAATAACTTTGCATTGTTCTGTCAGACCACCTATGACTTACAATCTCCCGCAGGAAAATCTGTGCCCAGGTGTCTGATATGTATATATTTAGCCTGATAAAGAGATGTCCTGCATGTATCTCTTCAGTCTGATATAGAGCCTTTTGTCCCTATCTGGTAATGAATAGCTCCTCCAGCCAGGCCATCTGTGGACTACAAAAACACTTCTACCCCTTGTAAGATTCTATATGAGCTGTAATGTAAAATTGCTTTTTGGGACTGCATAGAGACAGCCTGTGTTGCTGCCAGTCCCTGGTGCTATATACATCCCCTTAACCAACTTTCTCACTCTTTCTGACTTGGACTATGTTTCACTGGCTCAAGTGCTCTGGGGCACAGACTCTAACTGAGTAACAGGATCAGTCTCATTGGTTTTGAAAACAAGGAGTGCCAAACTTAAAGGATGTATTCAAGTGACAGTAACCACAATTATGATCACCTGCTTTTTTTTTTGGTCCGTCTTATCGTTAGTTATATGTACTACATACAATGTTGCAGCGTGTAATTCACTGATGATATTCTCACATGTTCACTTGCAGATGTTCAATGTTACGATTTAATGATCAAAACACTGCCGTACAGCAGGCTACGGCCTGGTCTACAATGAAGTCTGTGTCGGTGCTGGTGTTGGTGCAGGGAGTCAGAATGGATGGAAAGTTGGGCACTGTTCAACTCGGACGACATATGGCAGTTGAACTGCGTGTGCACCTGACAGCTGTTAGGACTCCGACTTTATTGTTGCAGCACTGATGCCTACAAATAAGGATTTAATTTATAAAGACACTGATAAGAGGCAATATTAATAAAAACTAGAGAAAAAAGGCATTCAACTTATGTCAGAGCTGACTTACGACAGAGACATTGGAATGTAACCCAGTTGTAAGGGGTGGACCACCTGTACCATGAAATGGAGGAGCAAGTTTTGGTTGACATGGAAACCACAGCTCACTCTTGAACAATCATACAATCCCAAACCCACTGCTGCTGAGTCAATTCCGACTCATGGCACCCTATAACCCATTGCTGTCGAGTCGATTCCAACTCATAGCCACCCTATAGGACAGAGTAAAACTGCCCCATAGGGTTTCCAAGGCTGTAATCTTTATGGTAGCAGCCTGTACACCTTTCTCCCATAAGAGGGCCTGGTGGGTTCTAATCACCGACTTTTCAGTTAGCGGCTGAGCTCTTTAACCACTGCACAACCAAAGCTCCTTTGACCAAAAGCAAAATAAACCTGTTGCCCTTGAATCGATTCTGACTCCTAGCAGCCCTATAGGACAGAGCAGAGCTGCCCCACAGAGTTTCCAAAGAGTAGCTGGTAATTCGAACTGCCGGCCTTTTGGTTAGCAGCCGAGCTGTTAAAAACTGTGCCACCAGGGCTCCCTTGAACAATCATAAAAACCAACCAAAACGAAACCCTTTGCCGCCCAGTTGATTCAGACTCCTAGTGACCCTATAGGACCAAGTAGAACTGCCCCGTAGTTTCCAGGGAGCAGCTGGTGGATTCGAACTGCAATCTTTTGGTTAGCAGCCAAGCTCTTAACCACTATACCACCAGGACTTCCTATTAATCCGTTGCCCTTGAGTAAAATTCTCACTCACAGCGACCCTACAGGACAGAATAGAACTTGCTCATACGGTTTCCAAGGAGTAGTTGGTAATTCGAACTGCCGAGCTTTTGGTTAACAGCCGTAGCTCTTAACCGCTATGCTACCGGGATTTCCTACCAGGGCTTACAGATAGGAAACCCTATTAGGCACCTTACTGTTTTACAGGACCGCTATGAGTCGAATGGAAATCCCGGTGGCATAGCGGTTAAGTGCTATGGCTGCTAACCAAAAGATCAGCAGTTCGAATCAACCAGGCGCTCCTTGGCAACTCTCTATGGGGCAGCTCTATTCTGACCTATAGGGTCACTAGGAGTCTGAATCGACTGGGCGGCAAAAGGTTTGGTTTTGGTTGGTTCATGACTTGAACGGACTCCAGGGCACTCAAAAACAACCACCACGGGACAGGAGGAAAACAGCTCCGCTTCCAAAGTACGTCTCCTCTTTTAAATTGCTTAAAACATTAACGAAAGCAGCCCTGTTCCTCAGGGCCCACAAAGACTTTAAAATGCTTCAAAGGAGGAGAATCAAGTTCTGTATGAATGAAACCGAAAGTCCAGGTGGGCGGGCGGTGGAGGGAGAGGGAAGCTCAAGCCCAGCCAATCCCACTCCATGCCCCGCCCCTCGCCATCCTAGCCCCGCCCCCTGCACCCCGTCGGCCCGCCCCCTGCACAGTCCCGCCCCGCCCCTTACACACCCTCGCCTGTTGCGTCATTTCCTGTCGATGCGGAGAGGCTCGCTCAAAATCTCACGAAGGTGTGTGCGTGTCGTTTTTCTGTTCAAAGGCGCGACCGTGTCCCCCCTCACAGCGCCGCGTCCTGAGGGTCCCTGCGGACGGTCAGGGCTCCACACCCGCCCGGCGGCCGTCCCGGTTAAAGCAGCTCCGAGCGGCTCTGTCCGGCCTTCCCGCCTCGGGCCAGTGGACCCGCCCGCCCCCTTTCCTGTCGGAGCCCTCCGCCGACCCCTCCCCACCTCGCGCCCAGCAAGGCCCCGCGGGGACTGGTCGCCTGCGCCCCTCGCCCGGTCCCCTGGGCTCGTCGGGCGGCCCCGACCGCGCCCCGTGGCCCCTGGACGGAGCCAGAAAGCTGTGTTCATTCTGTCATTTTCAGTCAGGAAATCTCTTTCTGCCTTTCATTCCTGAAGCTCTCATTCCTTTAACGTTCTATTGGTGTTAATTTTAATGTGAAATCTGGGTTTTCTTTTTCCCTCCCTGGTTTGCAGATTTGAACAACCGATTTATTTATGTAACTCCCCTGCCCCGCCGCACCCCCGTTTGTTTTGAAGGTTCCTGGGTGGCCCAAACAGTTTGGTCAGGTGTAGGAGTCTAGAAAAAGGTGGCTTAAATCCACTCAGTGGCACCGCGGGAGAGAGGCGTGTACTTTTGTAAAGATTATAGCCAAGAAAACCCTATGGAACAGCTCTAGGCTGTAACTCTTGGGGTTGCCACGAGTCGGAATGGACTTCAAGTCAATGGGATTCTTTTTTTTTTTTTCACTTTTAATATTATGTTATAAGATACATTTACTTCAAGATTACTGCTTTGACCAGATTTCCTGGTTTTGAGTTCAATTCTTTATGGTGACAATGATTCTAAATTGGTCCATTACCAATTGTCACATAGGTATAGAAACTTTTCCTGTAATCAGATTCTAAGTATATAAGCTATCTTTTGCTTTTTGGTTTCTTTAGTTTTGCTTCCACTGTCTGATTTGTTTTTACTTTCATGTTGATTTTACTGTGCAAGAACCGTGGCTTCCCTGATGTGTCCACCACTCTCCTCCCCCCCCCCTTTTTTTGAGGTTGTTTTACAGCTTTATTTCTAATTAGAGACGATATCGAGGATTAGAAAAAATGTTAAATACGGTAATCTATCGTCTTATAGGAAATTACCTGACGTTTTCTTCATGACTCCCTACATGGTCATGTTTGATGAATGGTCAGTGTATCCAGGTGTCTTTGATAAGGGTTCTGTTTGGATTCACTAATGTGTTATTTTTAGATGCTATCAAGTTGATTCCAAGTGATAGTCATATGGTGTGATAGAGTAGAACTGCACTACAGGGTTTTCTAGGCTGCAGTCTTTATGGGAGCAGATCTCCAGGTTTTGGGTTTGAACTGCCGACCTTTCATTTAACAACCTAGCATTTAACCACTGCACCACCAGGGCTCTTTATTCAATAATTTAGATATACTAAATCTTCAATATGTTTATGTTTTGTTCCATTATAGATATGGTGATTTTAATGGAAATTGTTTTTAATTTTTCCCTTCAAGCTTAATGACTAATCAATTTTTCTTTGAATTTGTGTATTTCCATTTAGTCAGGTTTCCAACATACATTTTTATGTGCATACATAGACATGGATATCCTATGTTCAAGTTTACTTTTCCCTGTTGTTAGTTGCCGTGGAATTGATTCTGTCGAGTGGCAGCCTCACGTGTTACAGAATAGAACTGCTCCATAGGGTTTTCTTGGCCGTAATCTTAATGGAAGCAAATTGCGAGGCCTTTTCTTCTGCAGTAACATTGGGTGGGTTTGAACTGCCAACTTTTAGGTTAGGAGTCCAGTGCAAACCATTCGTGCCACCTAGGGATGTTCATTTTTCCTAGGAATAAAAAAATATGTAAATAACTGCAGTCAAATTGACTCTAACTCAGTACTCCATAGGGTTTTCAGTGGCTGGTTTTTCTGAAGTAGGTGACCAAACCTTTCTTCAACAGAGCCGATGAGTAGACTCAGACTTGTAATCTTTCAATATAGCAGCTGACCCAGTTCACCACTTTAGCCCATCAGGGACTCATGAACATCTACAAGAAAAAAAAAAAAACAAGAAATTTTAAAGAGTAAAACAGGAATATTTTATATTGATAACTGTGTGTAAATATATGTCTGTACGTATACATGTATGTGTTGTTCGGTGCCTTGGAGTTGGTTCAGACTCTTAGAGGACTTTACATAAGTCAGATGAAACACTGACCTGTCCTGCACTGTCCTCATGATCATTGTTATGCTTGAGCCCATTGTTGCAGCCACTGTGTCATTCCATCTCATTGAGGGTCTTCCTCTTTTTTCTTGACCCTCTACTTTACCAACCGTGATGTCCTTCTCTAGTGACTGGTACCACCTGATAACATGTTCAAAGTACATGAGACCAAGTGTCATCATTCTCGCTTCTGAGAAGCATTCTGGCTGTCCGTCTTCCAAGACAGATTTGTTCATTCTTCTGGCAGTCCATGGTATATTTAATATTTTTCAACAACAGCTTAATTCTTAGGCATTGATTCTTCTTCGATCTTCCTTACTCATTGTCCAACTT
Source organism: Elephas maximus indicus (assembly GCF_024166365.1). Classification (NCBI taxonomy): domain Eukaryota; kingdom Metazoa; phylum Chordata; class Mammalia; order Proboscidea; family Elephantidae; genus Elephas; species Elephas maximus. Next base: position 120,446,930 of record NC_064827.1, read on the forward strand.
TCACATGCATACGTGGGAATTGAAAATACCATGGCTTGGTCAGGTGCACCTTAGCACTCAAAGTGGTATCTTTGCTTTTTAGCACTTTAAAAAGAGCTCTTTTGCAGCAGATTTGCCCAGTGCAATACATCCTTTGATTTCTTGACTGCCGCTTTCGTGGAAGTTGACGGTGGCTCCAAGTAAAATGAAATCCTTGGCAACTTCCATCTTTTCTCTGTTTATCGTGAGGTTGCTTATTGGTACAGTTGTGAGGATTTTTGTTTTCTTTGTGTTGAGGTGCAATCCATACCTAAGGCTGTAGTCTTTGATTTTCATGAGTAAGAGCTTCAACTCCTCACTTTCAGCAAGTAGGGTTGGGTAATCTGCATTTTGCAGGTTGTTAATGAGTCTTCCTCCAATCCTGATGTGCTTTTCTTCATATAGCCCAGCTTCTTGCTCAGCATACAGATTAAATAAGTATGATGAAAAGACAGAAACCTGATGCACACCTTTCCTGGTTTTAAACCACACAGTATCCGCTTGTTCTATTCAAATGACTGCCTCTTGGTCTATGTACAGGTTCCTTGTCATGGATTGAATTATGTTCTCACAAAATGTGTGTATCAGTTGGGCTGGGCCATGATTCCTGGCATGGTGTGAGTTTCCTATATGTTGTAAATCCTGCCTCTATGATGTTAATGAGGGAGGATGGGCAGCAGTTTTGTTAGTGAGGTAGGACTCATCTTACAGGGTTGGATTGTGTCTTGAGGCAATCTCTTGAGATACAAAAGAGAGAAGCAAGAGGGGGTGGGGACTAGGGACCTCATACCACCAAGAAAGCAGTGCTGGGAGCAGAGTGCGTACTTCGAAGCCGGGGTCCCTGGGTGGAGAAGGTCCTAGTCTGGGGAAAGATTGATGAGAAGGCTGACAGAGGCTTTACCCTGGAGCTGACTCCCTGAATTTGGACTTTTAGCCTACTTTACTGTGAGGAAAAAAAAAAAATTATCTTTGTTAAAGCCATCCACTTGTGGTATTTCTGTAATAGCAGCACTAGATGACTAAGACATTCCTTATGAGTAGAATTAAAGTGTTCTGGAATTACCATTCTTCTGAATGTTATCCATAATCTGTTGTGATCCACACAGTCAAATGCCTTTGCATAGTCAGTAAAACACAGATAAACAACTTTCTGGTATTCTCCCGTTTTAGCCATGATATCCCTCCTTCCACATCCTCCCCTGAATCTGGCTTGAACTTCTTTCTGGCAGTTCCCTGTTAATATACTGCTGCAACGCCTTTTGAATAATCTTAAGCAAAATTTTACTTGTGTGTGGTATTAATGATATTGTTTGATAATTTCCTCATTCTGTTGGATTACCATTGTTTGAAATGGGCACAAATATGGATCTTGGTTGGACAGAAAGCTGTCTTTCAAATTTCTTGATGTAGAAGAATGAAGACCTCAGGAGCTGTATTTGCATATCAAAACATCTCAGTTGGTGTTCTGTCAATTCCTGGAGCCTTGTTTTTTGCTGTTCCCTTCAGTGCATGTTGGACTTCTTCCTTCAGCCCATTGGTTCCTGATCATATGTTACCTTCTGAAATGATTAAACATTGACCATTTCTTTTTGGTACAGTGACTGTGTATTCTGTCTTCTTTTTTTTTTTATTTTAATTTTTATTGTGCTTTAAGTGAGAATTTACAAATCAAGTCAGTCTTTCACACAAAAACCCATATACACCTTGTTACACACTCCCAATTGCTCTCGCCCTAATGAGACAGCCCACTCCCTTCCTCCACTCTCTCTTTTCCTGTCCATTCTGCCAGTTTCTAACCCCCTCTAGCCTCTCATCTCCCCTCCAGGCAGGAGATGCCAACATAGTCTCAAGTGTCCACCTGATCCAAGAAGCTCACTCCTCACCAGCATCCCTCTCTATCCCATTGTCTAGTCCAATCCCTGTCTGAAGAGTTGGCTTTGGAAATGGTTCCTGTCCTGGGCCAGCAGAAGGTCTGGGGGACATGAGCGCTGGGGTCCTTCTAGTCTCAGTCAGACTATTAAGTCTGGTCTTTTTACGAGAATTTCGGGTCTGCATCCCACTGCTCTCCTGCTCCCTTCAGGGATTCTCTGTTGTGTTCCCTGTCAGGGGAGTCATCGTTTGTAGCCGGGCACCATCTAGTTCTTCTGGTCTCAGGCTGATGTAGTCTCTGGTTTATATGGCCCTTTCTGTCTCTTGGGCTCCTAATTACCTTGTGTCCTTGGTGTTCTTCATTCTGCTTTGGTCCATCTATCTTCTTTTGATACTTCCTGCGTCATTCAGTGTTTTCCCTGTAGAATCCTTCCATATTGCAACTCTATGCTTGAACTTTTTCTTCTGTTTTTTCAGCTTATGAAATGCCGAGCGTATACTTCCCTTTTGGTTTTCTAACTCCAGGTCTTTGCACATTTCATTATAAAACTTTTCTTTGTCTCTTTTATTTCATTTCTTCCTTTTCTTTAGCTACTCTACATTCAAGAGGAAGTTTTAGAGTCTCTTCTGATATCCATTTTGGTCTTTTATTTCTTTTCTGTCTTTTTAATGAGTTTTTGCTTTCTTTATGTATGATGCCCTTCCACAACTCATCTGGTCTTTGGTCATTAGTGTTCACTGCATCAAATCTATTCTTGAGGTAGTCTGTAAATTCAGGTAGGATATACTCAAGTTTGTATTTTGGCTTACGTGGACTTGCTCTAATTTTCTTGAGATTTATCTTGAACTTTCAGATGAAAAATTGGTGGTCTTTTCTGCAGTTGGCCCCTGGTCTTGTTCTGACTGATGGTATTGAGACTGTATCATCTCTTTCCTCAGGTGTAGTGAATTTGATTTCTGTCCAGGTTGTTGATCTTGTGTATTTTCCAAATACAGATCCTTCTTTGTTTCCAACTTTCGCACTCCAATTAGCGGTAATTATCAATGCATCTTGATTGCATGTTTGATTGATTTTAGGCTGCGAAAGTTGGTAAAAATCTTCAATTTCCTCATCTTTGGTCTTAATAGTTGATGTGTAAATTTGAATAATAAACTGCCAACCTTTTGGTTAGCAGCCAGACTCTTTACCGTTATACCACCAGGATTTCCGCTTGTACCATATGTCTCTATAAAAGACATTGTAGCATTTCATAATATGTTTTAAATATTTTTCTTATGGTCTTAAATATTTTTATGCTTTCATGTTAATAAGGAGCCCTGGTTGTGGAATGGTTAAGTGCCCAGCTGCTAACAGAAAGGTTGGCAGGTTAACCTACCCGGCAGCTCTGTGGGAAAAAGACCTGGTAATCTGCTTCCATAAAGATTACAGCCTGGAAAACCTTATGGGGCAGTTCTACTCTGTCACATGGAGTCACTAGGAGTTGGAATGGACTTAACTGCACCTGACAACAGCAACAACATTGTTATGGATTGAATTGTGTCCCCCCAAAATATATGTCAACTTGGTTAGGACATGATTCCCAGTAATTCTGTGGTGATCCTCCATTTTGTGATTGTCATTTTATGTTAAAGAGGATTAAGGTGGGATTGTAAATACCACTCTTAACCCAGGTCACATCCCTGATTCAACGTAAAGGGAGTTTCCCTGGGGTGTGGCCTACATCCCCTTTCATCTCTCGAGAGATAAAAGGAAAGGGAAGTAAGCAGGGAGTTGGGGACCTCATACCACCAAGAAAGCAGTGCCAGGAGCAGAGCCCATCCTTTGGACCTGAGGTCCCTCTGTGAAGAAGCTCCTAGCCTGGGGGAACATTGATGAGAAGGCAGACAGAGAGAAAGCATTGGCCTCCAGCTAACTCCCTGAATTTGGACTTTTAGCCGACTTTACTGTGAAGAAATAAATTTCTCTTCGTTAAGGCTTGTGGTATTTCTGTTATAGCAGCACTAGATAACTAAGACAATCATCATGTTAATAGTAGTAAAAATAGTTAACTAATTGAATATATACTTACATTAACTAATTCTTTGTTGTTGGTTTTTAACTTGTTTAAACTTTTCTCAGTTAGGAAACCCTCTGCCAGTGTCCTTTCAGTGGTGTATGTTTTCCTTGCCTTTTTGATTAGTTGGGTTCAATTCTAGAACCCAGCACCTGCATTCGTCCATTAATTAAGATCTTTGACCCGAGGCAAGCTAGAGTCTGTGACACAGTTTTATTCTTTATCAAGTGAGAACATATCTTTTCTGTTATGATCACAAGGTTAGATCCTAACTTTTCTTTAAAGACTCTTATTGACTGTTTGTCATCCGTAATGGGATAATCGTTGCTCTGGTTCATCTGAGAATTATACATCACTTAGTAGATGGAAACCCTGTTGGCATAGTGGTTAAGTGCTACAGCTGCTAACCAAAAGGTCGACAGTTCAAATCCACCAGGTGCTCCTTGGAAGCTCTATGGGGCAGTTCTACACTGACCTATAGGGTTGCTATGAGTCGGAATCAACTCTATGGCAACGGGTTTGGTTTTGGTTTTTTGTTAGCAGATGGAATATTTATTGCTTGATTAACAAAAACCACTTGTTGAATTGGTTTTTCATTTGTATGTTTCTTTTACTGTCTTACAAATACAAAATCCACACTGGATCCCATATCCTCAGCACCCCTTAAGCAATAACTCCCCATTATCTCCTCCCTTGAGTTCCTGGGGCCTCTATGCTTTAATCATAGATAAAAATCAGGGATGTATAACTTGCTCCAAATTATCCTATGTGGACCCAGCCATGTACTTAACCTCAATCAAAACTGATTTACCCCTTGCCTCCCCTGATATTGTGTGAAAATAAGAAGGACCTGTCACCCCACCACCGCTCTGTGGATCCTTGGAGCAGTGTGTTTATCATGTTGGCTACCATTGATACACAAGGATTTGGCCATAGATTTCCCCCAGAATGAGTGGGTATACTTGTGTCCTGCTCAGAGGGCTTTCTAAAGAAGCGCAGTGTTGGAGAACTACAGGATCCTGGTCTGCCTGCTTGTGGTAGAAGTCAGGATCTGCACTTGAGTGTCTTTGCATTTTCCATTGTGAGTCTCTTGACAGCCCCTGCCTTTTTTGACTGTATTTCTGTTCCCTTCTTTGTGGAAACGATTTAGGCTTTGTTGATTCAGAGCTGAAGAGCTTCAGTGTGGCATCTGGACTTTTACCTTCCCCTTTCTTCAGACTCTATGGGGCAGTTCTACTCTGTCCTATAGGGTCGCTATGAGTCAGAATCAACTAGACGGCAGTGGGTTTGGGTTTTTTTTTTGGTTCTTCAAATGACTTGCCCGGAGTTGATGGTGGTTCTAGAACTTGTGTCCAGCATTTCACACATCCAGTGTCCTGGTCACTCCTCTGTGCTTTTGATTTAGTAGTTCACAGAAGAGTGCTTAGAGGTCTGCACCTTTAAAATGATCCCTAAGCATTTAGAAGGAAGAGGGCAGTGGCTCCTTTAAAAAAAAAAAAGTTATTGTGGTAAAATATATATAACTAAAATTTGCCATTTTCAAACATTTTTAAGTGTACAGTTCAGTGACATTAAATACATTAACAGTATTGTGCAACCATTTCCACCATCTAATTCCAGAACTTTTTTTATCATTCCAAACAGAAACTCAGCACCCCTTAAGCAATAACTCCCAGTTCCCTCCTCCCTGAGTCCTTGGTAGCCACTAACAAACTTCAGACTTTAGCCTTTTCTACTTATTTCATGTAAGTTATATCTTATATTTGTCCTGTTGTCTCTCACAGATTTCACTTAGCATGTTTTCAGGATTCATCCACTCTGAAGCATGAGCAGAGCTTCTCTTTTCTTTATGAGTGACTATTTCCTGGGTTTTTTTTTTTTTTGTCAATCCATTCACCTTTTTTATGCATGGGACACTTGAGTAGTTTCCACCTCTTGGCTATATGAGCAATGTTGCAGTGAACTTTCGTATAAACCCCTACCATGAAGTGGATTCTGACTTGTAGCGATCCTATAGGACAGAGTAGAACTGCTCCATAGGGTTTCCAAGGAGCAGCTGTTGGATTCAAACTGCCGACCTTTTTGTTAGCAGCCATTCTCACCCCACTGTGTGTGAGGGTTCCAATTTCTTTTTATACCCACCAACACTTGTTTTCCAGTTTTCTGGTAATTGCCATCCTAGTGCCTGTGCAGTGGTATCTCATGTGGTTTTGATTTATTTTTTAGTGTCTAGGTAACATTGAACATGTTTTCATGTGCTTGTTGGGCATTTGGTTATCTTCTTTGGAAAAATGTCTACTTAAATCCCTTGATCATTTTTTAAATTTGAAAGTAGATCCCTAGGCCTTTCTACCTAGTTTATTTTATTCTAGAAGTGCCGCTGAAACCTGGTCAGCATCATAGCAGCATGCAGGTCCCCACTGTGCATGAGGTGTATTGGCCTAGAATTTAAGCCAAGTTTTCTGTGTGGGCGGTGTGAATTCTACCACTGAACGATGTCCCCATTTTCCATTATGGTAAGTGTGGCTTTTTGACATAGAACTTGCCGATAGCATAGATAGTCACTGGGTCTCATCCATTCCCATGTAAACGATGCATACCTAGTGAGGCAAAAATAGGCTTTTTCCCACATTGTTCAGTCTTACTCTTTATCATACAGCAGTCATCTTGCCGCAGTGAGAATGCAGTTTTGTGGTAATGGAGGTAGAGTAGGCGGGAAGGAGCCTGGGCCACTGATTGCTTCACAGAGCACCTGTCACGTCCTGCACTGTAATCTCTAGACTTCCTGTTATATAAGGAGATACAATGATAAAAGTCATACTCATTTCAGTTTTCTAGGTGTTTTGTCACTCACAAAGAAAAACATTCCTACCAGACCAGTGAGATTGTTACTTTGTGTTGAGAGATTCTAGATATGGATTATACTTTTGTGCCTTAGAAAAGTGTCCTGAAGATTCTCCTGCGTTGCTGATCAGAGAGGGAGAGACCGGTACTACAATTAATCTTCTCTTTATAATTAAATTTTGAAATGGTCTTCTACCCTTCATCTATTTCCTCAGCCCCTGTGGCTTTTACCTACAGCCCTTTGCTGAGACAATTATACCTGGTATTTACGCTGAAGACTCACAGGTAAGGTCTATATTACTGTTACTCTCAACAATTTGTGGTACTGTTGACTACTGTTCATTGTGTATACCTATTTAATCTGTATGCTGAACAAATAATACGAGAAGCTGGACTATATGAAGAAGAATGAGGCATCAGGACTGGAGGAAGACTCATTAACAACCTGCGTTATGCAGATGACACAACCTGGCTTGCTGAAAGTGAAGAGGACTTGAAGCACTTACTAATGAAGATCAAAGACCACAGCCTTCAGTATGGATTGCATGTCAACATAAAGAAAACAAAAATCCTCACAACTGGACCAATGAGCAACATCGTGATAAACGGAGAAAAGATTCAAGTTGTCAAGGATTTCATTTTACTTGGATCCACAATCAACAGCCATGGCAGCAGCAGTCAAGAAATCAAAAGACGCATTGCATTGGGCAAATCTGCTGCAAAGGACCTCTTCAAAGTGTTGAAGAGCAAAGATGTCACCCTGAAGACTCAGGTGTGCCTGACCCAAGCCATGGTATTTTCCATCACATCATATGCATGTGAAAGCTGGACAATGAATAAGGACGACCGAAGAAGAGTTAACGCCTTTGAACTGTGGTGTTGGTGAAGAATATTGAATATACCATGGACTGCCAAAACAATGAACAAATCTGTCTTGGAAGAAGTGCGGCCAGAATGCTCCTTAGAGATGAGGATGGCGAGATTGCATGGTACATACTTTGGACAAGTTGTCAGGAAGGATCAGTCCCTGGAGAAGGACATCATGCTTGGCAGAGTACAGGGTCAGCGGAAAAGAGGAAGACCCTCAACGAGATGAATTAACACAGTGGCTGGAACAGTGAGCTCAAGCATAACAATGATTGTGAGGATGGCGCAGGACTGGGCAGTGTTTTGTTCTGTTGTGCATAGGGTTGCTATGAGTCGGAACCGACTTGACGGCATCTAACAACAACAACATATATAAGAATGTGTCAGAGAGGTGGGACCAAGATGGCAGAGTAGTCAGACCCTCCCTGTGGTCCCTCTTACAACAAAGACTTGAAAAAACAAGTGAATTGATTATATATGAGAATCTAGACGCCCTGAACATCAAAGACAAAGTTGCAGAATGATACAGAGTGGCATGGGGACGGAGAAACTCTTCAGAAGCATGAAGGAGTTGCCAGACCTGACCTGGCCGGTATCAGCATCCTGCAGGCTGGATCGGCTGGCGCGAGTGATGAGGCAAGAAGTGGCACTCGGGACACATTTTCCACGTCAGGGGAAGCCAAGTGGCAGAGCGTTGTCTCGACCTCCAGAACCAATGAGAAACGGTGCTTGATCGGCAAAAGATAAGCACAAGCATCTAACCTACCATATGGATTAAAAAAAACCTCTTTTTGGGAAATACCTCTCTCCCATTTACCTTCCCCCTCCTTGCTCTGCTCTGGGTCCCAATCCAGCTTCAGAGATTGCCGCTCTCCCTGGGCTGGAAGTAGGACCCATTGTGCACTCTGAGCCATTCTCCTAGCTTTGGAGAGGGAACAAATTAACAAAGGAAAAATAGTATGTCAGTTCCCCTAAGCTGGGAACTCGGCATGCACAGGCATTTTGCCTAGGCGCAGGCATGAAGGGCCCATGGACTTTAAATGCCTTACATCCCCTGTAGACCTGTGTGGGCCCATTTTAACAGAGTAGGCCCCCATTAGTACAGTATACCAGGGTATGTACCTGAAGCCTATTTTCATCTGTATCTGCTTTAAGGGAGAGTGGCATATTCATGACATTTGACACCACCCGGCCCATTAAGCAGGGTCTTCACCTACCCATATCAGGGGCCTGAGGACTGTTGAATCCACCCACTCCACTGAGCCACCTGTGACAGGGGTCCAAGAATAAGTGGTTACTCCCAGTCCTTAAAGCCAACAGCATTGGATGCCCATAGTCTGGCTGTAAAACCCACTTACATACGCACTGCGGGGAACAGGGACACGCCTTTGACCCAGACACTTAATGGCAGCAGTTAGCCCCCTGCCTTGATCAGCGCATGACCCCATACTGGAGCCAGATACCTGTGCCTACTCCAGTCACCGCTGCCCATTTAAGACTGTAGGTGAGAGCCTACACTGTACACTCAGTGGCCAATGACCTAAACACCTAGCTGAATCCACATAAGAAAAATAAATGAGCTCTTGAGCTCACATACCTAGTAACAGCTCTCGCCAACTGGAGACAGGACATGAGAGGTTCAAATACACCAATAATCAAACTAGCCCGCACAACCAGCCTATTTGGGCATATCGAAACAAAACAAGAAGTTAAGACACAGTAAGCAAACAAATAAAACAACTACTAATGGCTCAGAGACAACAGTCAATATCAAATCACATAATGGTTCAGCAAGCCTCCAAAACAAAGTATCGAAAAACTTTCCACAGGAAGAGGACTTCCTGGAATTACCGGAGGTAGAATTCAAAAGGCTAGTATACAGAACCCTTTAAGAAATCAGGAAAGAGATCAGACAAAATGTTCCAGCCAAGGAACACACAGACAAAGCAATAGAGGAACTTAAGAAGATTAGAGAAGAGCACAATGACAAATTCAACAGGCTGCAACAATCCATAGAGAGACAACAAACAAATCCAAAAATTAACAGTAAAATTTCAGAATTAGACAACTCAGTAGAGAGTCATAGGAGCAGAATTGAGGCAATGGGAGTTACAATTACTGAGACTGAACATAAAGCACTTGACACCAACTTAATTGAGGAAAATCAGATAAAGGAATTTTTAAAAAATGAAGAAACCCTAAGAATTATGTGGGAATCTATCAACAGGGATAACATACAAGTGATTGGAGTACCAGAACAGAGTGGGATATTAGAGAATACAGACAGAATTATTGAGGATTTGTTGGCAAAAAACTTCCCTTACATTGTGAAAGACGGGAAGATAGCTATCCAAGAAGCTCATCGAACTCTGTACAAGATAGAGCCCAAAAGAAAGCCAGAAAGAAATATTGTAATCAAATTTGCCAAAACCAAGGATAAAGGGAGAATTTTAAGAGCAGTGTTTTAGGTTCGATTCTCTAGAGAAGCAAAACCAATGAAGTGTATAAATATATTAAAAAAAAAAAACCCATTGCCGTTGAGTCGATTCCGACTGATAGCGACCCTATGGGACAGAGTAGAACTGCCCTGCAGGGTTTCCAAGGACTGCCTGGCGGATTTGAATTGCCAACCCTTTGGTTAGTGGCTGTAGCACTTAACCACTTTGCCACCAGGGTTTCCCCATAAATATATATATGGCTTACGGGATCGTAGAGACTGAAACGATCCGTGTCCATGTATCAGGATAGAGGCTTCTCTCAATTTACGTAGCCACGGGGGCTGGCGAGCCCAACATTGCTAGGCTGGAGAGTGGGGCTTCGGCTCTCAGGCTGTGAAGATTGATGAATTCCAAGATCTGCACATAAGCTTATGGCTTAAGTCCCAAGAGCCAGAGGTTAGATGAACAGGAGACAGCACAGGACCCAGAGTGAGCAAAAAAGCCACAATGTCTGCTTATATTTGGATGCAGGCCACACCCCCAAGGAAACTCCCTTCCAACTGATTGGCTGCTCACAGCAGATTCAATCATGGGAGTGATTACATATAAACACTGAGAATCATGGCCCAGCCAGGTTGTCACAGAATCTTAACCATCAGAGTCCACCCTTTGTCAACTTGGCTCATGTGCATATCTCCTGAAACCATGCATTATCTCTGAACAAAGACAATTAGAAAGTCATACTTGCACCTAACGTGATACAACTAACACACATACAACCAAAAATGTACTAGCCCTATTTACATCTTATATTTTATGAGTGAAGAAAACAAAAATATATGATGCACACATACAAAGCAGAAATAAAACAATTACAGTCTTCCTTTCTGCAAATGGTCACGTGGCTGTAACTGGTATTTAGAACTACCTTCTTCTATCATCCATTCTGTATTCCCTTTACCTCAGGAGGCACGTCAGCTGGTTGTGGTTCTTTGCCTGGTGGGGTGACCCAAACCTTCATTCCTGAAGGGTCTGGGTCATTAATAGTGATGTCAGAATTGGGTTGCTATAGTTTTCCATTGATGTTAATCACAGGGCTTGGTAGTACTAAGAGACGCCCTCAGCGATCTCCTGCATTGCAGACATACTCTTCTTTACCTCCATTATGTAATATCAATCCTGTTTCCTCCTGGTAATCAGGATAAATCACACCAGCCAGTATGGTAACTCCCTTCCTTGCCTGTTGATCCAGAGACATAAGGAGCCCAAGTGGCCAGGTGCATTCTTAGCTTCCAGTTCAATGGAATCAGTAATGTGTCTCCAGGTGGAAGCATTCCTCCCTTTGGAACTAAGACATCTATCCCTGCATAGCATACAGTTGTGGGGACAGGAAGCAAAAATCTTGAGTGGGTCACTAGGGCTAAAAGTTAGTGGTGCCACTCCCATTTCCACCCCTTGATTCCTAGACCCGTGAATCCTGGCTATGGGAGAAACAGCACCATATATTGGATGCTGGTTTAGAGCATATTCAGCCTCCTGGAGAACACTGCACCTACCCTGCAAGGTTTTGCCACCTAGCAGGCACCATAATTGTTTTTAGATGGCCATTCCATTATTCTATCAAGCCAGCTGCTTCAGGATTATGAGGAACATGGTAAGAGCAGTGAATTCCCTGTGTATGGGCCCACTTCCACACTTCATTTGCTATGAAGTGAGTCCCTTGATCTGAGGCAGTGCTGTGTGGGATATGATGACGGTGGATAAGGGATTTTGTCAGTAGTTTTGGCAGAAGCATTGCATGCTGGGAAGGCAAATCCATATCCATAGTAAGTGACTAATCCAGCAAGAACAAAATGCTGCCCTTTCCATGATTGAACTGGTCCAATGTAATCAACTTGTTACCAGGTTCCTGGCTGATCACTTTGAGGGATGGTGCAATATTAGGGATTCAGCACTGGTTTCTCCTGTTGGCAGATTGGGCACTCAGCAGTGGCTGTAGCCAAGTCAGCCTTGGTAAGTGGAAGTCCATGTTGCTGAGCCCATGCATAACCTCCATCCCTGCCACCATAGTCACTTTGTTCATGAGCCTATTGAGCAACGACAAGTAGCTGGTGAAAGAGGACGACTGGTTTTCTACCTAACGTGTCCTATGCACTTGATCGTTAAAATCATCTTCTGCTGAGGCCACCCTTTGGTGAGCATTCACATGAGACTAAAATATCTTCACTTCTTTGGCCCATTCAGAGAGGCCTATCCACATACCTCTTCCCCATACCTCCTTGTCTCCAATTTTCCAATCATGTTCCTTCCATGTCTGTGACCATCCAGCCAAACCGTTGGCCGCAGCCTGTGAATCAGTATACAAGCACACATCAGGCTGTTTCTCCTTCCCAACAAAATGAACAGCCAGGTGCACTGCTCGAAGCTCTGCCCATTGAGAGGATTTCCCTTCACACTGTCCTTTCAGGGAGGTCCCAGAAAGGGGCTGCAGTGTTGCCGCTGGCCACTTTCGAGTGGTGCCTGCATATTGCACAGAACCATCTCTAAACCAGGCACAGGTTTTCTCTTCTTCAGTCAACTGATCATAAGGAACTCCCCATGAGGCCATAGGTACCGATGGGAAGATGAAAGGTAATGTGACAAAAGTAGGAGACCATGGGCACTTAAGCCACTTCCTCACGCAACTTGTGCTTTCAGGTCCTGCTTGGGCCAGATCTCGTATGTACCACTTCCGTTTAAAAATGGAGTGCTGCTGTGCAGGTCCAATTTTATAACTCTTTGAGTCAGACAACACCCAGTTCATGATGGGCAGTTCAGGCCACATGGTGGCTTGGTATAATGGTTAAGCATTCAGTCTCTACTAAGGCCCAGTAACAAGCCAAAAGCTGTTTCTCAGTAGGAGAGTAGTTATGTGCAGAGCGTGGCAGAGCTTTGCTCCACAATCCTAAGGGTCTGTGCTGCGATTCGCCAATGGGGCCTGCCAAAGGCTCAAACAGCATCTCTACCTGCCACTGATACTTCAAGCACCATGGGATCAACTGGATCTTATGGCCCAAGTGGCAGAGCGGCTTGCACAGCAGCCTGAACATGTTGCAGAGTCTTGTCTTGTTCTGGGCCACACTCGAAACTAGCAGCTTTTTGAGTCACTTGATAAATAGGCCAGACTAGCACACCCAAATGAGGAATATGTTGCCCCAAATCTAAAGAGGCCTACCAGACACTGTGTCTCTTTTTAGTTGTGGGAGCAGCCAAATGCAATACTGTATCTTTCACTTTAGAAGGAATTTCTCGACATGTCCCACACCACTGGACCTCTAGGTGGAAGCTGCCTGAACGTTTGTGGGATTAATTTCCCACCCTCTAGCACACAAACGTTTTACCAATAAGTCTAGAGTCATTGATACTTCTCCTTACTAGGTCCAATCAGCATAATGTCATCAATGTAATGGACCCGTGTGATGTCTTGTGGAAGGGAAAGTTGATCATGGTCCCTGCGGACTAAATTATGACATAGGGTTGGAGAGCTGATATAGCCCTGAGGTAGGCAAGTAATGGTGTAATGCTGTCCTTGCCAGCTGAAGGTAAACTGCTTCTGGTTATCCTTTGAGACAGGTATGGAGAAAAAGGCATTAGCCAGATTGATAGCTTCATGCCAGGTACCAGGACATGTATTAATTTGAAGCAATGAAACGACATCTGGAACAGCAGCTGCAATTGGATTCACCACCTGGTTAAGTTTTCGATAATTATTGTCATTCTCTAAGATCCATCTGTTTTTTGCACAGGCCAAACTGGCAAGTTGAATGGAGATGTAGTGAGAATTGTCACCTCTACATCCTTCGGGCTCTTGATGGTGGCAGTACTCTCTGCAATTCCTCTAGCAATGTGGTATTGGTTTTGCTTTACTATTTTCCTAGGTAGGGGCAGTTCTAATGGCTTCTACTTGGCTTTTCTAGCAAAATAGCCCTTACTCTATTTGTCAGGGATCCAGTGTGGAGGTTCTGCCAGTTGCTGAGTATATCTATTCCAATTATGCATTCTGGAACTGGGGAAATCGCTACAGGATGAGTTTGGGGGCCCACTGGACCTATTGTGAGATGGACATGAGCCAAGACTCCATTAATAATCTTGCCTCCATATGCCCCTACTCTGTCTGGTGGGCCACAGTGATGTTTTGGTCTCCAGGAATTAGTGTCAGTCCAGAGCCAGTATCCAGTAATCCCTAAAAAGTGTGATTATTTCCTTTTCAGTAATGATTGGTCACTCTCATAAAAGGCCATAGATCCCTTTGAGGAAGGCTGGGAGGAAGATTAAGGGTAAAAATTTTTGGCAGTGTATTTGAATCCTTCCTCAAGGGGACCCAGCCTCCCCTTCATTCAAGGGGTTGTGGGTTGTTAAACTCAAATCTGGGAATTGACTGAGGGACTGTGACTCACTATTCTGGCTATTTGAGTTAGACTGCTGTTCACCTGTTTGTACAGATTCTGTTAACATTTAGTAGATTTCCTATCTATTTCACTCCAAGGGACACTGTCTTAGTTATCTAGTGCTGCTATAACAGAAATACCGCAAGTGAATGGCTTCAACAAAGAGAAGTTTATTTTCTTACAGTAAAGTCCAAATTCAGGGTGTCAGCTTCAGGGAAAGGCCTCCTCTCTCTGTCAGCCTTCTCATCAACCTTCCCCAGACTAGGAGCTTCTCAGCACAGGGACCCCAGGTCAAATATGTGCGCTCTTCTCTTGGCACTGCTTTCTTGGTGGTGTGGGGTCCTCCTCTCTACTTGCTTCTTTCTTTTATATCTCAAGAGATTGCCTCAAGACACAACCCAATGTTGTAGATCGGGTCCTGCCTCACTAACACAACTGCTGCCTGTCCTCCCTCATTAACATCATAGAGGCAGGATTTACAAAATATAGGAAAATCACACAATACCAGGAATCATGGTCCAGCCCAATTGATACACACATTTTTGGGGGACACAATTCAGTCCATGACAGACACCATGACTGAGTAGCCAATGCCATAAGTCCTTACGAGTCATACTATTCTGATTACTGCTTAGACTCCACTGTCCCTTACTGTAACCTTGCCCAGCTTGTCTTTGTTGATTGAGTGCAGCTGCTTGACCCCTACTACCATGAGGTCTAATCAGCCCCATGGTAGTTAGGTGTCTTATTTAAAAGTTAGGGCAGTTCTTCCTGTCACATCTGATTTACATAAAATAGCAATCACAGTAGTCTTCAGGGATGCTGGAGCTCCCTTCACAAATTTATTCCTCAGAGTTGTAGTAAAAGGTGTGTCCTGTGGCACTCCATGTGTGGGTCTAACCTGATAGATCCTATCTAGCATGCCAGTTTCCCTACACGTTTGGATACCTTCTACAGTATATCAAGGCAGATCTGGTACTTCAACTTGATTTAGTGTAGGCCTCCGCATAATCCATGCTTCAGCAACCCAACCAAATAAACTATTAGGTCCTTTCCTAACTTCTTGAGCTGAAACACTGAATGACGAATCTGGTGCTTAGTGGACCCATATCAATAAACTCAGACTGATCCATCTTTACCATTACCTTATACCCTTAATAGGCATTCACCACGTTTCTGTTTGTACATTTTAGAAAATTCAGGAAGTTCTTTTCAAGTGTAGCATACCTCCTCCAGGGTCACACTTTGTACTTCACCTTTAGGGCTCAGTGGGACTTAAGTGTAGCTATAGTTCTAGAAGCTAGAATCGGTTGTGTGGAATTGTTTTGAGAACATTCAGCATTGTATTGTGAAGTGTCTGTCTCAGGTGATGCTCCAGGCAATGACTCAGGCAAGGGCTCTTTAGAGGCAGGTGGGCTGGGGCTAATTGCTTTGGTTGGGAGTAGAGGGGCTAATGGATTTTTTCATCAGGGTGGGTTAGCAGGCAAACAGGAAGTAATCTCTTCAGATGGGAGTGGTTCTCCTGGCAGGAGTGATACATAGGAATTTAGGGGCTCAGCATCTCTAGCTTCCTGATTATCTGCATATATGTCCCCATCCCAAGTTTCAGGATACCATTTCTTCCCAGTTAGTGTCCTTACTTTAACTTCAGACACCTCTCTAGGTTGGCAACTGAGCTGGTGTTGTAATTCAGCCACTCTTGCAATAAAGCTCTGGGTTTGGTTTTCAGTAATTTCAGCTCTGTTACTTCAAGAAATAGGGCTTTCTTTCAGAGCACAAGTGGAAGCCTTAAGGTCATTTATCCAACACTTGAGCTTTGACTTTGAAGCCCTGAGCACATCTCTTTCTGTCACCAGTTTGTTTAGCAAAAGTAGGACCAACCAACCAGCTTCCGTATACGTTCCATTGTGACAAGACTGTAGAAACATATTACACATGTGTTTACTCTGAGCCTTGACTTTGACCAATGCCTGAGCTACTCTTGGTGATATTTTGCATAATTGTATCGCCACCTCACACCATGGATTAGCAGTGCCCTCTTTACTGCGGGAAGCAGAGTCATCAACATCTTTAAGACTAACGAGATTTGAAAGCCAATTTAGAAAACTGATCCTTAAAATTTTGTTTCTCTAGAACCACTCTTAGTACCAAATGTCTTAGGTTGGGTTCTTTTCTATAGAAAAGCAAAATCAGTAAAGTGTATAAATATATGTATGGAGAGATTTATATCAAGGAATTGGCTCCCAGGATTGTAGAAGCTGAAACGTCCCAAGTCCATGTGTGAAGATAGAAGCTCCTGTCAATTCATGAAGCTGTAGGGGCTGGCGGACACAAGATTGGCAGGTCAGAGGGCAGGGCTCTGGCTCTCAGGCTGTGAAGGTTAACGAATTCCAGGATATGCACATAATCTTATAGCTCAAGTCCCACGATCCAGAGATCAGACGGACAGGAGGCAGCACAGGATCCAGAGTGAGCAAAAAAGCCAGAATGTCTGCTTATATTTATATGCAGGCCACACCCCCCCCAAAAATCCATTCCAACTAACTGGCTGCTTATAGCAGATTCAGTCATGGGAGTGATTACATATAAATGCTGAGGATCATGGCTTAGCCAATTTGATGCACAATCTTAACTATCACAGGAGGCTAGGGATAAACAAAAAGTCACCTACAAAGGAGTCAATAAGACTAAGCTCTGATAATTCAGCAGAAGCCATGCAGGCAAGAAGGCAGTGGAATGACAAATATAAAGCCTTGAAGGAAAAAAAAAATTGCCAGCCAAGAATTATATATCCAGCAAAACTGTGTATCAAATATATTGGCCAAATCAGGGCCTTTCCAGATGAAAGGAAATGTATGGCATTTGTAAAAACTAAACCAAAATTACAGGAAATACTAAAGGCAGTCCTCCAGTTAGAAAATCAGTAACATAACAACTCAGAACTGGAACATGGGACAGAGCAATGAGATATCAACCCAGATAGGAAAATCACAAAAATAAATAAAAAACACTGAAAATGGGTAAACAGAGATATCAATATGTAGAAGATGACAATATTAAAACAAAACAGAGTGACTACAAAGTGTAGTCATCTTTCCTAGCAGAGGAAGTCAAGATGATAGAAAGTAATAAAGGATTGGCTTAAACTTAGAAAAATACGGGTAAATATTAAGGTAAGCACAAAGGAAACTAACAATCCTACATAGCAAAATAGGAAACAAGAAAAACATAAAGACCAAATACAATATCAACAACAAGGAAAAAAGATGAATAGGAAATACATAAAAATGACTCAGCACAGAAAATTAACTGGAACAAAGAAATGGTGAACAACAGACACACACACACAAAATATATCAAAATGAGAGCACTAAACTCATACCTATCAATAATTACGCTGAATGTGAATGGACTAAATGCACTAATAAAGAAACAGAGAGTGGCAGAATGGATAAAAAAACATAATCTGTCTATATGCTGGCTACAAAAGACACACCTTAGACGTGAAGGCACAAATGAACTAAAACTCAAAAGACGGGAAAAAATGCACGAAGCAAACAGGACTCAAAAAAGAGCAAGAGTGGCAATATTAATCTGATAAAATAGACTTTAAAGCGAATCAACCACAAAGAATAAGGAAGGACACTGTACAACAGTACACCAGGAGGATGTAAGCATAATAAGTATTTACGCACCCAACCACAGGGCTCCAAAATACAAATTCTAACAGCATTGAAAAGAGAAATACCTCCACAATAATAGTAGGAGACTTCAACACACCGCTTTTGGTGAACCTCCAGAAAGAAGCTCAGTAAAGACACTGAAGATCTAAATGCCACAATCAACCAACTTGACCTCATAGACACATACAGAACAGTCCACCCCACACAGTCAAGTATACTTTGTTTTGCAACACACATGGAACATTCTCCAGAATAGACCACATATTAGGCCACAAAGCAAGCCTTAACAGAATTCAAAACATCGAAATATTACAAAGCATCTTTTCTGACCATAAAGTCATAAAAATGGAAATCAATAACAGAAAATGAAGGGGAAAAAAAATCAAATACATGGAAACTGAACAACACCTTGCTCAAAAACTACTGGATTGTAGAAGAAATTAAGAAAGGAATAAAGAAATTCACAGTATTAAGTGAGAATGAAACATTTCCTACTGGAACCTTTGGAACACAGCAAAGCAGTGCTTAGAGATCAATTTATAGCAAAAAATGAACATGTCCACAAAGAAGAAAAGTCCAAAATCACAATATTAACCCTGCAACTCATACAAGTAGAAAAAGAGCAGTAAAGAAGCTGTCGGGAGCCAGAAGAAAGGAAATAATAAAAATTAGAGCAGAAGTAAATGAAATAGAGAATAGAAAAACAGTTGAAAGAGTTAACAAACCCAAATGCTTGTATTTAAAATATCAACAAAATCAATAAACCACTGGCCAAAGTGACAAAAGAAAAACAGGAAAGGCAGCAAATAACCCAAATAAGAAATGAAATGGGTGATATCACAACGGACCCAACTGAAATTAAAAGAATCATAACAGACTATTACGAAAAATTGTACTCCAACAATTTGAAAACCTAGAGGAAATGGATGAATTTGTAGAAACACGCTATCTACCTAAACTAAAACAAAAAGAGGAAGAAAACTAAATAAACCTATAAAGAAAAGATTGAAAAGGTAATTTAAAAACTCCTGACAAAAAAAGCCATGGCCCTTTTGGCTTCAATGGAGAATTCTACCAAACTTTCAGAGAATAGTTAACACCACTATTAGTAAAGGTATTTCGGAGCATAGAAAAGGATGCAATACTCCCAAACTTATTCTGTGAAGCCAGCATAACCCTGATACCAAAACCAGGTAAAGACACCAAAAAAAAAAAGAAAAAATTAAATAACAGTATCCCTCATGAACATAGATGTAAAAATCCTCAACAAAATGCTAGCTAATAGAATTCAAAAACATACCAAAAAAGTGTTTCACCATGACCAAGTGGGATTCATACCAGATATGCAGACATGGTTCAACATTAGAAAGACAATTAATGTAATCCATATAAAAGACAAAAAGCACATGATCTTATCAATTGATTTAGAAAAGGCATTTGACAAAGTTCAACACCTATTGGTGATAAAAACTCTCAGCAAAATAGAAATAGAAGGGAAATTTCTCAGCATGAAAGAGGGCATTTATACAAAGCCAAGAGCCAACATCATCCTAAATGAAGACAGCCTGAAAGCATTCTCCTTGAGAGTGGGAAACAGACAAGGACGCCCTTTATCACTTTTATTCTACATTGTGCTGGACGTCCTAGCCAGAGTAGTTAGGCTAGAAAAAGAAATAAAGGCATCCAAATTAGTAAGGAAAAAATATCTTTATTTGCAGGAAATCCACAAGAAAACTATTGGAACTAATAAAAGAGTTCAAGAAAGTATCAAGATATAAGATAAACTTACAAAAATCAGTTGAATTCTTCTACACGAACAAAGAGAACTTCAAAAAGGAAATCGTAAAATGAGTACCATTTACAATAGCCCCCAGGAAGATAAACCAAAAAACCAAGCCCAGTGCCGTCGAGTCGATTCCGACTCATAGTGACCCTGTAGGACAGAGTAGAACTGCCCCATAGAGTTTACAAGGAGCACCTGGCGGTTTCGAATTGCTGACCCTTTGGTTAGCAGCCGTAGCACTTAACCACTATGCCACCAGGGTTTCCAATAATTAGGAAAAAATCTAACCAGAGGTGTTAAAGACCTATACAAAGAAAACAAGATGTTACTGCAAGAAACCAAAGGAGACATGTAAGTGGGCAGACATACCTTGCTCATGAATAGGAAGACTCAACATTGTGATAATGTCAGTTCTAACCAAAGCGGTCTATAGATACAATGCAATCCTGATCCAAATTCCAGTGACATCTTTTAATGAGATGAAGAAACAAATCACCAAGTTCAAATGGAAAGGGAAGACTCCTGGGATAAATAAAGCATTACCAAAGAAGAAGGCCAAAGTGGGAGCCCCCACACTACCTGATTTTAGAACTGATTATACCACCACGGTAGTCAAAATAGCCTGGTACCAGTACAACAAAAGATACCAGATAACAGATGCAAAGGAACAGAATTGAAAATCTAGACATAAATTCAACCACCTATGAGCAGCTGATATTTGACAAAGGCCCAAAGTCTGTTAACTGGGAAAAAGATGGTCTCTTTAACAAATGATGCTGGCGTAACTGGATATCCATCTGCAAAAAAGTGAAACAAGACCAATGCCTCACACCATGCACAAAAACTAACTCAAAATAGATCAAAGACCTAAATAAAAAATCTAAAAGAGTAAAGATCATGGAAGAAAAAATAGGGACCACTCTAAGAAGACTAATACAGGGCATAAGCAGAATACAAAACATTACTAACAATGCACAAACACCAGAAGAGAGTCTAGATAACTGGGAGCTCCTAAGAATCAAACACTTATGTTCATGCAAAGACTTCACCAAAAGAGTAAAAAGACAACCTACAGACTGGGAAAAAATTTTTGGCTACGACATATCCGATCAGGGTCTAGTATCTAAAATCTGCACTATACTACAAAACTTCACCCACAAAAAGAGAAATAATCCAGTTAAAAAATGGGCAGAGAATATGAACAGGCACTTCACCAATGAAGACGTTCAGGTGACTACCAGATACATAAGGAAATGCTCACGATCATTAGCGATTAGAGAAATGAAAATTAAAACTACAATGATACACCATCTCACACCAGCAAGGCTGGCATTAATCCAAGAAACACAAAATAAATTGTTGGAGCGGTTGTGGAGAGACTAGAACACTCACACACTGCTGGTGAGAATGTAAAATGGTACAATCACTTTGGAAATTGATTTAGCACTTCCTTAAAAAGCTAGAAATAGAAGTACCATACAATCCAGTAATCTCACTCCTTGAAATATATCCTTGAAAAATAAGAGCCGTCACATGAATAGACATATGCACACCCATGTTTATCGTAACACTGTTCACAATAGTAAAAAGATGGGAGCAACCTATCAACAGATGAATGGGTAAACAAAATTATCAACAGATGAATGGGTAAACAAAATTATGGTATATTCACATGATGGAACACTATGCAAAGATAAAGAACAACAATGAATCCGTGAAACATCTCATAACATGGATGAATCTGGAAGGCATTATGCTAAGTGAAATTAGTAGATGGGAAAAGGACAAATATTGTATGAGACCGTGATTATAAGAACCAAAGTAAAGGTTTAAACACAGAAGGAAATATTCTTTGATGGTTCCGAGGGCCGGGAGGGAGGGAGAAGGGAATTCACTAAGTAGTTAGCAGAGAAGATTTATCTTAGGTGAAGGGAAGGACAACACAGAATACAGGAGAAGTCAGCACTCCTGGATTAAAACAAAAGCTAAACGTTTCCCGAAGACAACCAAACACTTTGAGGGACAGTGTAGCAGGGAAAGGGGTCTGGGGACCACGGTTTCAGGGGACGTCTGGGTCAGTTGGCATGGCAAAACGTATTAAGAAAATGTCCTCTATCCCACTTTGGTGAGTGGCCTCTGGGGCTTTAAAGGCAGATGAGCAGCCATCTAAGATGCATCGATTGGTTCTAACCCACCTTGAGAAGAGACAAAAGAAGAACACCAAAGACACAAGGAAAATATTAGTCCAAGAGACAGAAAGGGCCACAGAAGAGACTCCATCAGCCTGAGACCAGAAGAACTAGATGGTCCCTGACTACCACCAATGACCGCCCTGACAGGGAACACAATAGAGTCCCTGATGGAGCAGGAGAAAAGTGGGGTGCAGAACTCAAATTCTGGTAAAAAGGCCAGACTTAATGATCTGACTGAGACTGGAGGAACTCCAGAAGATATGGCCCCTGGACTCTCTGTTAACCCAGAACTGAAACCATTCTGGAAGCCAACTCTTCAGACAAAGAATGGACTATAAGATATAAAATGATACTCGTGGAGAGTGTGCTTCTTAGTTCAGGTAGATACAGGAGACTAAATGGGCAGCTCCTGTCTGGAGGCCACATGAGAAGGCAGAAAGGCATAGAAGCTGGTTGAATGGACATGGGAAGTCTGGGGTGGAAATGAGGAATGTGCAGTTACGTTATAGTGATAGCAACTAGGGTCACATAACAATGTATAAATTTTCATATGAGAAACTAACTTGAGCTGTAAACTTTCATCTAAAGCACAATAAAAATATAAATATGTGTAATTATCACTCTACATATAATGAACACTAATTTTTTAATGTAATCTAACACACAAATAGAATGTGCTCCCGTTTGTATGTTATCTTTGTTAGCTGCTTTTCAGTTGCCCTGACTCGTGGTTACCCAATGCACTGTGGAATGAAACAAACCACTGTCTTTCATAGGATTTTCATTGGCTGATTTTCAGAAGTAGATCCGCAGGCCTTTCTTCCTTGTCTGTCTTTGTCTGAAAGCTCTGCTGAAACCAGTGTCATATGTGCATGCCTCCACTGACTGGCATAATGAGGTGCGTAGGCTGGAAATCAAAGCCAGGTCTCCCAGATGGAATGTGAGAATCCTACCGCTGAACTTCGAATGCCACCAAACTTTTTGAGTAATCTCCAGAACGTTTTCCACAGAGGCAGCACCATTTTAAGTTGCTGACGTAAATAATAGCCACCACAGTGGTAGTGAAGTCGTCTCTCATTTTTCTTGTGATTTTCTTTTCCCTAAACACTAATGATTTTGAACATCGTCTCATGTGCTTATTGGCATTTTTGTATCTTCTTTGAAGAAATGTCTATTCAGGTTCTTTGCCCATTTTTTATTGGGTAGTTTATCTTTTTGTTGTTGAGTTGTAGGAATTATATACCCCAGATATTAAACCCTGTTATATGATTCTTAAATATTTTCTGCAGTCTGTAGGTTGTGTCTTCACTTTCTTGGTAAAGTCTTTGATACACAAAAGTTTTTAATTTTGATGCAGTCCAATTTATCTATTTTATCTTTTTTTGTTGCTCATGATTTTGCTGTCACGTCTAAGTATCTGTTGTCAAAAACTAATTCCTGAAGCACTATCCGTATGTCTTTTACTGTAAAAGTTTTATAGTTTTGGTTTATATGTGGTTGTTAATCCATTTTGCATTAATATTCATATATGGTGTGATGTAGGGGTCCAGCTTCATTCTTTTCCAGTTGGAGACCCAGGGTTCCCAGCCCCATTTGTTGAGGAGACTTTTTTTTTTTTTTTTTTTTACCTTGAATGGCTTTTTCATCTTTGTGGAAAATCGTTTTATCATAAATGATTTATTCTGAGCTCTCAACTTTATTCCATTCATCTGTAAGTGTATCCTTGTACCAGAACCAGACTATTTGCATCATTATAGCTTTATAGTACATTTAATATGGATGTGTGAGTTGTCCTAATTTATTCCTCTTTTTAAGATTGCTGAATTGATTTGTGTTTTGTTGCAATTTCATATGAATTTCCGAATTTGCTTTTCCATTTCTCTAAAAATGGCTGTTAGAATTTTGATAGGGATTGTAATGAATCAATAAGTCACTTTGGTTACTGTTGACACCTTAACAATATTAAGTCTTGTAATCCGTTGTTATGGATTGAATTATGTCCCCCCAAAAATATGTGCATCAACTTGGTTAGGCCATGATTCCCAGTATTGTATTGTTGTCCTCCATTTTGTGATTGTAATTTTATGTTGTGAGGATTAGGGTGGGATTGTAATATCACCCCCACTCAGGTCACTTCCCTGATCCAAGGTAAAGGCAGTTTCCCAGGGGTGTGGCCTACATCACCTTTTATCCCTCAAGAGATGAAAGGGAAACAAGCAGAGAACTGAGGAACTCATACCACCAAGAAAGCAGCACCAGGAGCAGAGCGGGTCCAAAGGACCCGGGGTCCCTGCCCCTGAGAAGTTACTCAACAAGGAGAAGATTCAGGACAAAGACCTTCCTCCAGAGCCAACACAGAGAGAAAGCCTTTCCCCTGGAGCCGTCGCCCTGAATTTGGACTTGTAACCCACTAGAGTGTGAGAAACCCTGGTGGCATAGTAGTTAAGAGCTATGGCTGCTAATCAAAAGGTCAGCAGTTCAAATCCACTAGGCGCCCCTTGGAAACTCTATGGGGCAGTTCTACTCTGTCCTGTAGGGTTGCTATGAGTTAGAATTGACTCAACGGCAACGGGCAGTGGAGTAGAGTGTGGGAAAATAAATTTCTTTTTGTAAAGCCATCCACTTATGGTATTTCTGTTATGGCAGCACTAGATGATTAAGATATCCGTGAACACAGAATGTTTTCCCATTTATTTAAACTAAAAAAGCCAGTTTCCTTTGAGGCGATTCCAACCCATGGCGACACCATGTGTTTCACAGAAGAACTGTACTTTACAGGGCTTTCAATAGCTGGGACCTTTTGGAAGTAGATCTCCAGGCCTTTCTTCCAAGGTGTCTTCCATTTATTTAGGTCTTTTTAATTTGTTTCCATAATGTTTTGTAGTTTTCCACGTATGGGTCTTTCACCTCTCTGGTTAAATTTATTCCTAGGTGCTTTTTTCTTTTAGACACTGTTGTAAATAGAAGAGCTTTCTTAAGTTCCTGTTTAAATTGTTCATTGCTGCTTTATAGAACTGCAAGTGTTTTTTGTGTGTTGAACTGTATCCTAAAACATTGCTGGATTCATTTATTAGCTCTAGTAATTGTGGATTCTTTGGAATCTTCTACACAGGATCATATCATTTATGAACACAGATGGTTTTACTTCTTTCTTTCCTATTTGGATAGCATTTATTTCCATTTCTTACCGAAATGCTCTGGCTGAAACTTCAAGTACAATATTGAATAACAGTGGTGAAAGTGGACATACTGGTCTGTCCTGTTCTTTACCCAACCTAGTACCATTGAGTCAATTCCAACTCATAGTGACCCTATAGGACAGAGTAGAACTGCCCCATAGAGTTTCCAAGAAGCGCCTGGCGGATTTGAACCGCCAACCCCTTGGTTAGCAGCCGTAGCACTTAACCACTATGCCGCCAGAGTTTCCTTCCTGTTCTTTATGGGAAATGAGTCAGTCTTTCTCCGTGGAGTATGACCTTAGCTGTGGGTTTTTCATGAATGTGTTTTAGCACATGGAGGAATTTCCCTTCTTTCTGTAGTTTATTGAGTGTTTTTCATCATGGAAGGGTCCTGGATTTTGTCACATGCCTTTTCTGTGTTGATTTAGATAATATGTTTCTCTCTGTTTCATCAGTGTGGTGTATTACATCATTAATTCTCTTACTTTGAATGATACCTGGAATAAATCCCACATCCTCATGGTGTATAATACTTTTAATACGCTATTGGACTCAGTTTTCTAGTATTTTGTTGAGGAGTTTTTCATCTAGGGATATTGGTCTGCAGTCTTCTTTTCTTGTGGTATCTTTACCTGGCTTTGTTTATCAGGGTACTGCTGGCCTTATAAAAAGAGTTAGTAAGTGTTCCCTCACAATCATTGCTATGTTTGAGCCCATAGGCTTGAAGTTAAAATGATAACAACAATAAAAAAATGTATTTATTTCTACCACCTGGCTTCTCTGGCATCCAGCTTTCTGAATCTTCAGCTGTAGGTATACTTATAGTTTGGCTGGAAGTCCCCCATGGAGTCTAACCGTTGGTTCCATTGGTTTTAGCCTCCCTAGCAGCCTGGAGGAAACCCTGGTGGTGTAGTGGTTAAGTGCTACGGCTGCTAACCGAAGGGTCGGCAGTTCGAATCCGCCAGGTACTCCTTGGAAACTCTATGGGGCAGTACTACTCTGTCCTATAGGGTCGCTATGAGTCGGAATCGACACGATGGCACTGGGTTTGGTTTTTTGGTTTAGCAGCCTGGAATCCACGCAGCTCCTTAGCCCTCGCCGCCCCCCTCCCCAGGCTGGATCATGGAGACTGGAGGGCTGTCCCCTTCAGATTAGAGCCCTGCCTGTCTGCTGTCCCCCTGCCTGACAGAGGGTCTCTCACCCCCACACTGAGACACTGGCCTCAGACTAGGGCACAGCATTAGCAGAGGGTCTGCCAGATGGGATGCTGGGGGGGGCTTGCACAGTTTCCTCTACCTCTACCTCCCCTCCAAGAGAGCTGTGGAAGTTCATGAGGAGTTGGGATCCTTGGGTGCTGTTGAAGTCACCTTGTTTGCTCCAAGTTTACAAACAATGGGAAGTCACTCATTCTTTTTAAAAACTGTGTTTAAGTTCCAGCATATTTCAGTTAAGGGGTTTGCCATTTGATTCACTTGGGAATCATTTCTGTGAATACCATTGTCTTGGGTAATAAGACGTGGCTTCCATGGCTACTACCAACTGTTTGTTGCTCTGGAATTTTCCTTAGGACTGCACTTTTCTGGAAGGAGTTAAAAATGAATCAGTTTTCAGAGAAAGAGCCGACCGAAGCTGGGCCTGGAGGTCGAGCTCCCTCTGCACCCTGCCTGCCTCAGAGCCCTGGGACTGAAGCCTGGCCTTGGGGGTAGGGGAGCGGTGAGCTTCACAAGGTGAACATGCATGACAGCGATGCAAGGGAAGGGGTCTAAAAGACGTCGTGCACTTCTCTAGTAGCCTGGCCTTTAGAGATTAGTTTATGATGGGCCCTTGCCGCCCCCCAGTCCTGTCACTGACACCTCAGGTTTCCCAGCCTTCCCTATGTCCCTGAGGGGAGAGAAGGGCAGCAGAGCAGAACTTCAGCAAGCCCTACCTGCCCTGTGACCCTTTCCTGTCCTCCAGCACAGCCTTTCGCCACACAGCCTTTGTCCACGCCCTCTCTCCAGGCTCCTGGTAGGGCATGATGATCCAGTCTCCAGCCTGGGCATGAGAGCTGGGCACTGGTCTCCTCCCCTCCCCCTAGGAGAAGGAGACCATCACAGAGGCACTCCGAAGCCCTGGTCAATCACCTCGCCTTCGCCAGCTTGAGCCATCTGCCACCTGTCAGCCTCTCTTCACAGACTTTAATCCCTGGCTCTGGCCATGGTGGGGGAGCGGCTGATTCGGCCTCTCTTTCCTGGATCATTTCCAGACACCTCATGGCCATTGCCCTTGCCTTGGCCTTTGGCATCACCTCTCCACATAGCTGTGGCCATCCCTGGGTTGCTGGGGGCAGCTCCCCATCTTTCCAGGGCAGCCAAGATACTGGAAACCCTCAGACTCACAGCTGAGAGGGTAGGGAGAAGGCTGTCCTTAGAGCCTGTGTCCCAGTTATGGGATGGTTCTATTCTGGCCCAGGCTTCTCCAGGGATCTTCACTCTCTTTCTCCTGGTGGTCTGGGTGTCCACCTCTATGACAGGTTTCACTGGTAGCCCGCACTCTACTTCAGAGATGGCTGTGGGTGTGTGCCTGGGCTTCCCCCCAGGCCTTTTTCTGCACACTTCAGCCAGCATGGTCTTACCCAGGTGGTAGGGGATCATTGCAGTGGTATCTGGCTTTGATGATAAACCCAGCACAGCCTGGAGGCTGGAAGAGGTGAGCAGGGCCTGACTGGACCACTGAAGGCAGCCAAGGCATGGGGAGTGTGTACTGGGCTGGTGGGGGGGCTAAGAAAGGGCACCCATGATAGAATGCTCCTTCCTTCAGTTACAGGCTCTAAACCAGGGAGTGCTTAGATGTGGATACCCCAGGGGCCTTGTGAAAATGCAGATTTTTATCTAGGGTTGGGCTTGAGATTTTCTATATCAAACAAGCTCCCAGTTTATGCTGAAAATAACTATTATAGAAGTAGGATGTGAATTAAAAGTAGAAAGTGCTATTAGAGGAATTAATAAAAAGGATAATGCTTAAAACGGAGACATTGGTATACAGATCATGAGAGAGAGAGAGAGCGAGAGGGGAAAAAACATTTACACTGAGACCAAGAAATAAAAGGTAGGAGTCAGCTAGATGGGGTAGAAGGGAGGAAAGAATCAGGAACAGATGGGGGAGATTGCTCCTTAATGAAAATTTAATAATTTCTAATTTATTTGGTTGATTGGTTATTATAAAGTTGAAAGACAATGTGTTCAGGAAATGTCCCAGATTTCTGGGAAACTTGGGGACTTGGTGGTGTCATGGCCCCAGAGTGAAGGAAAAAGAAAAAAAAAAAAAACTGATGGGGAAGAAAGGTTAGTTGCAAAATCAACAGGAAGAATACTGATCACATATTACCATGCTAAAAATGAAAATGTTTTAGAAAACAAACCACAACAGAAGACTTTCAGCTTCACATAATTAAAAATCAGTGACATGTGATGAAGTCATTGATTTGAACTTGAAAAATATCTTCTGTCAGAATATTCACCCATGTTGATATTAAAGTGTGTGTGTTTTTCTACGAAGGTGAACCCTTAACCTCATAGGTGAACCTTCAACCTAAACCTTGGACCTCTGATGCCATGGAGGAAGCCAGGTTCACGTTTTCCAGCCCGGGCAGGCCTGGATGCCTTTCATGCTCTGGGATGAGGAAGCCCCTCCTGTGACAGCGTGGCCTGAGGAAGAGGCCTGTGGAGCTGCATGAAGAATGCAAGTGTGTGCTCTGGACGGCTGGAGCGGAATCTGCAGATGCCCTCAGAGTGGAGCGTGGCCTTGAGCCTGGGAGGAAGCCCTGTCCAGGGAAAGAGCTGAAGGCCAAGAACCTTTCACTTCTTCCTTACTCAACACTGTCTCCTTCCATTTCAGGTCCCAGGTGTGGTGCAGGGAGAGCTAGTCCAGCGTAGGCAGCTGGGGACTGAGGGCAACCTTCTTGCACATCCATGCAATCAAAAGTAAGAATTTTAACTGCTCTGCATGGCTGTGTGGATGAGACATCACTGATCTGGCTCCAAACTTCCTCTGCCATCCCTCTTCCTGAAGTGACTTCTTGGGCTTAGAGAGCACATTCACTTAGACTTTCTGAAGCTGGAGCCAGGAGATGGTGAGTACTACGGAGAACTGGGGTATTGTTACCGTAAGGGGTGAGGCTAGGTATGAATTGTTAGAGTACCATATGCTCTAGGCCCTGAAGTTCCTCAGTGAGGTAAAAAGGTGGGAGATGAGGCTGTAGGACTGAGGTATACGAGGCATCCTGAGGCCTTGCTTCTGTGTCGCTGGGCCCTTCCTGTACACATATGTGAATTTTCAAGCCTTGGATACCTGGGGTCACCTTCCTATATTAGCCTTAGGGCTGGAATCATGGGGCATTGACATCCTGTCCTGGGCCTTGGTTCTCTGTGTCGAATGACAGAGTCTCCTGACCAGAGTCTGAAGATGGAGCAACATTGGACTCTGAGGAGACCGAGCCCCAGGTTCTCCAGAGCCATCCTTGTCCCATCCCTGCACACACTTTTCTTGGCCTCCCTCAGGTACTGGAGCATTTTTGCACAGTTTTAACTGCAGCTGTACCTCTCATACTGTGTGATTTGGTCGAAAACGGGGAAGAGTTAGTAGCGGATAGCACTGACTGTTAATGGGGCCCTAGCTGAGGCTTGGTCCTCTCATGGATTCACCAGTGGAATGAGGAAGGGGACAGTGAGTCTATTTGGATGATGTGTGAGATATCAAGACCCATCCTTTTTGGAGGTAAGGTTTTTCTTTGAGGTTTTGAGGTGTGCAAAAAGCATATATCAGCAGTGTAAGTCTTTGTTTTTCCACCCTTCTCTGCCTGTTGTTGTTTGGTGCTATTACGTTGGTTCCAACCCACAGTAACCATGTGTACAACATGACAAAAAACTGCCCCATCCTATGCCACCCTCAGCCTTGAGACCTTTGTAGCCACTGTATCAATCCATCTCCTTGAGTGTCTTCCTCTTTTGTCTGACCCCAACCCTCACTCTCACCCTAACCAGCATGATGTTCTTCTCCAGGTACCGGTCCCTCCTGATAACTTGTCCAAAGGACGTGAGACGTAGTGTCACCATTCTTGCTTCTCAGGACCATTCTGGATGTACTTCTTCCAGTACAAATTTGTTTGTTCTTCTGGCAGCCCACGGTATATTCAGTATTCTTCCCCAACGCCATAATTCAAAGATGTCAATTCTTCTTTGGTCTTCCTTATTCGTTGTCCAGGTTTTGCATGCATGTATGGCGATTGAAAACACCATGCCTTGGTTAAGGCGCACATTAGTCCTCAAAGTGATGTCTTTGTTTTTTTTTAACACTTTGAAGAGATCTTTTATAGAAGATTTGTCCAATGCAATATGTCATTTGATTTCTTGATTGCTGCTTCCATGGACGTTCATTGTGAATCCAGGTAAAATGAAATCCTTGACAACTGCAATCTTTTCTCCATTTTTCATGATGTAGCTTATTGGTCCAGTTGTGAGGATTTTTGTTTCTTTTATGTTGAGGTATGATCCATACTGAAGGCTGTAGTCTTTGACCTTCATCAGTAAGTGCTTTAAGTCCTCTTCACTTTGATCAAGCAAGGTTGTATTATCAGCATGCCACAGGTTGTTAATGAGACTTCCTCCAAACCTGAAGCCATATTCTTCTTCCTTTAGTCCACCTTCTCAGATTATTTGCTCAGGGTTCAGACTGAATAGTTATGGTGAAAGGATACAATCTTGACAGACGTGTTTCCTGATTTTAAAGCAGGCAGTATCCCCTTGTTCTGTTTGAATGAGTGCCTCTTCGTCGTTATACTGTTCCTGGGTGAACACTATTAAGTGTTCTGGAATTCCCATTCTTCATAATGTTATCCATAGTTTGTTATGATCCACTCAGTTGAATGCCTTTGCATAGTGAATAAAACACAGGTAACCATCTTTCTGTATTCTCTGCTTTCAACTACGATCTGACATCAGCAATGATACTCCTCAATCCATATCTTCTTCTAAATTTTGCTTGAATTTCTGATGGTTTCCTATTGATGTACTGCTGCACCCATTTTTGAATTATCTTCAGCAAAACTTTACCTGTGTGTGATATTGGGGATATTGTTCCATAATGTCTGCATTCTTTTGTCTAGCTTTTCTTGGGAATTGGCATATATGTGAGTATCTTCCAGTCTTTTGACCAGGTAGCTATCTTCCAAATATCTTGGCATAGACAAGTGTGTTCTTCCAGCGTTACATTCGTTTGTTCTAACGTTTTAATTGGTATTCTGTCAATTCTTGGTGCCTTTTTTTCCAGCAATGCCTTTAGTGCACTTTGGACCTCTTCTTTCAATACTATCACTTCTTGACCATGTGCTACCTTCTGAAATGGTTGAATGTCAACAAGTCTGGTACAGTGACTCTGTATTCCTTCCATAGTCTTTTCACGCTTCTTGCATTGTTCAATATTTTGCTTACAGCAACCTTCATTACTGCAACTTGCTGCTTGAATTTTTTCTTCTGTTCTTTCAGATTGATAAATGCTGAGTGTTTTCTTCCCTTTTGGGTTTCTAACTCCAAGTCTTTGCAGATTTCATTATATTTTTCTTTGTCTTCTTGAGCCACCCTTTGAAACTTTCCGTTTAGCTCCTTTACTTTATCATTTCTTCCATTCACTTTAGATTCTCTACGTTCAAGAGCAAGTTTCAGAGTCTCTTCTGACATTCATTTTAGTCTTTTCTTTCTTGTCTTTTTAAGGACCTTTTTCTTTCTGCACGTATGATATCCTTGATATCATTGCACAACTCAGTGTGGTCATTGATCATCAGCATTTAATGTATGAAATATTTTCTTGAGATGATTTGTGAATTCTGGTGGAATATACTTGTGATGGTGAAGGATGTTTCAACTTGGCTGGGCCATGATTCTCAGTGGTTTGGCAGTTATGATGTAGTTTGGTAGCTATGTAATGATGTAATAACGTCCATAACGAGATCTGATATGACGTAATTACATCCATGTTGAGATATATTTTGAGCAGCCAGTCAGTTGAAAGGGAGTTTCCTTGAGGGGTACAGCCAGCCTGCATCCAATATAGGTGGACTTTCTGGCAAAGCTCTCTGGTTTTGCTTGTTCTGGATCCTGCATCTGGTTCCTGTTAATCTGGCCTCCGGTTCTTGGGACTTGAGATAGCAGCTTACCCACCGATCTTGGGATTTGTCAGCTTCCATAACCTGTGATCCAGTGGCCTGCCGTCTTGCCTGCTGATCTTGATATTCATTGGCCTCCCGAGCCTGTGAGTCAGAGGCCTGCTGTCTGATATGCCAGTCTTGAGTTCGCTGTCTCCTGCAGCTACGTGAGTCCAAGCTCACCCATGAACTTGGGAGTTTTCAGCCTCTACAATCCTGTGAGCCATTTCCTTGATATAAATCTCTTTACATTTATACACATCACTGTTTTTTCTTCTCTAGAGAACCCAGCGTAAGACATTTGGTACCAAGAGTGGTTTTAGAGAAACAAAATTATAAGAGTGAGTTTTCACAATTGGTGGTCAAGTCTGGTTAGTCTTAAAGATGTTGATAGTTCTACTTCCAGTAGTAGGAAGAGCACTGCTAATACATCGTGAGAGGTGGCAATAGAGATATGCCGAATATCACCACAAATACATCAGGTATTGGTAAGAAGCAAAGCTCTGGGTGATGGCATGTTCGATACGTTCGTACAAGTTTGTCAGAATGAGAGGTATAAAAAGCTGGTTGGTTTGGTCTCCTTTCACTAGAAAAAGTGGTAAAAGAAACAGATGAGCTCAGGGCTTCACAGTTACAGTTCACGGGTCACATAAATGACCTGAAAGTTTCCATGTGAGCCTTGAAAGAAAGGCTTATTTCTTGTAGTAATACAGCTGATATTGCTGAATATGAAGCCCAGAGTCTTACAGTAAGAGTGACTGAATTACAATGCCAGTTGAATTCCCAACCTCGAATGGTATCTGAAGTTAAAGTGAGGGCATTGATTGAGAAGAAATGGGATTCTGAAACTTTGGATGGAGACATACGGGCAGATAATTGGGAAGCTGGGAACACTAAGCCCCTAAATTTTGTTAAATCAGTCTTGCCAACAGAACCAGCCCTTTCACACCCATCTGAAGAGAGTACTCCATCTTTTTGTGCTAAGCCACCCTCCCCACTAAAACATTAGCCCCTTCATCTCCATCTAATGAGATTAACCCAGCTGTGGCTGAAGAGCCTTTATCTCAGTCATCCCTTGGAGAGGCATTTGAGTCATTGCCCCATCACTTGATGCAGATGCCTTACAAGGCATTTCCGAATGTTCTCAGAATAAATCCCCACCACCAATTTTGACTTCTAGACGTATAACTAGTTTTAAGGGCCAGTGAGCCCCAAAAGGTGAAGTACAAAGTGTGACACAGGAGGAAGTATGCCACACTCCAAAAGAACTGCTTGAATTTTCTAATATATACAAACATAGACCTGAAGAATATGTGTGAGAATGGCTATTAAGGGATATGCTGCAAGGAATGTAAAGTTGGATCAATATGAATTTATTGATGTGGGCCCACTAAGCACAGATCCTTCATTCTGTGCTTCAGTTCAGTAGGTTAGGAAAGAATCTAATAGTTTACTTGGTTGGTTCATTGAAGCAAGGATTATGCAGTAGCCCATGGTAAATCAAATTGAATTGGCAGACCTGCCTTAGTATATTGTAGAAGAACATACTAATTGGTGTGTTAGAGTGGATTTATCAGGTTAGACCCAGAGACCCACACAAGTAGTCCCCAGAAGACACAGCTTTTACCACAACAGTGATGAACAGATTTGTGAAGGAAGCCCCAAAATCCTTGAAGACTGCCGTGATTGCTATTTTACATAAGTCAAATTTGACATTGGAACAGCCGTAATTGAATTAAGACACCTATCTACATTGAGGCTGGTTGGACACCGTGGTGGAAGGGGCCAAGTGGCAACATTCTGTCAACAAAGACAAGTTGGTGTGATTTCAGTAATGGACAGCAGAGTCAAAGCATTAATCAGAATGGTCTGACTTATGTGGATTTATGGTGTTGACTACTTAGTTACGGTATCCCTTAGGAGTGAAACAGATCAGAAATATTTCAGATCTGTACAAGCCCAAGAGTTCTAGTTCAAGTGAACTGGCAGTCCTACTTGAAACTCTAGACTAGAGAATCACAGTCACTCAATCAAATCCCAGATTCGAGCCAGTTTACAGACCCAGAAGCCATTGAATGAAGGGGTAGACAGGTTCCCTTGAGGAAGGACCCTAATGCACTGATCAAAATTTGTATTGTCTTTCTCCCAGCCTTCTCCAAAGGTATCTATGACCTCTCACGATAGTGACTGTTCACTGGGAAAAAAAATTAATCAGACTTTTCAGGGATTACTGGATATTGCCTCTCAACTGGCACTAATTCCAGAAAACCAAAAATGTCACTGTGGCCCACCAGTCAGAGTTGGGGTGTATGGAGATAAGGCTATTAATGAAGTGTTAGTTAGCTCAGATTTTGCTCCCAGTGGGTCTAGGGGGCCTCAAACGGATCTTGTAGAGATTTCCCCAGATCCAGAATGCACAGTTGGGATAGATATATTCCACAACTGGCAGAACCTCCAGATTAGATTCCTGACAGGGGGAGTAAGGGCTATTATGATAGGAAAAGTCAAGTGGAGGCCATTAGATTAGAAGTGCCTCTCCCTAGGAAAATAGAAAAGGAAAAACAATACTGCATTCCTGGAGGGACTGTGGAGATTAATGCCACCATCAAGGACTCGAAGGATGCAGGGGTGGTGAACCAACTGCTGACTCTGATTGTAGCTGGTGTTCCAGATGTGATTTCATTGCTTGAGCAAATTACTAGATCTCCTGGTACCTGGTATGCAGATATTAATCTGGCTAATGCTTTTCTCCATACCTGTTTGAAGGACCACCAGAAGCAGTTTGCCTTCAGCTTGCAAGGCCAGCAGTGCACCTTCACCGTCCTACCTCAGCGGTATATTACCTCCAGCCGTATGTTCTAATGTAGTCTGCATGGACCTTGTTAGCTTTTCCCTTACATAAGACATTCTACTGGTCTATTACATTGATGACAATATGCTGATTTGACCCAGTAAGGAAGAAATGTCAATGACTGTGGACTTATTGATAAAACATTTGCATGCTAAAGGGTGGAAAATTCCACCAAAATTCTGGCTCCTTCCACCTCAGTGAAATTTCTAAGGGTCCAGTGGTGTGGGGCATGTTGAGATATTTCTTCTAAAGTGAAGGATAAATTATTTCTTCTGAACCCAGCCACAATTAAAATGGAGGTACAGTGTCTGGTGGGTCTCTGGAATTTCTAGGCAACATATCCTTCATTTGGGCGTGGTAATCTGGCCTGTTTATCAAGTGCCTGGAAAACCTTCTAGTTTTGCGTTGGGCCCAGGCTAAGAGAAGGTTCTGCAAGAGTTTCAGGCTGCTGTGCAAGTCACTCTGCCACTTGGGACATATGAGCTGGCCGATCTACTGGTGCTTGAAGTGTCAATGGCAGATGGAGATCGTGTTTGGAGTCTTTGGCGGGCCTCTATTGATGAATAAAAGCAAGAACCTAAGAATTCTGGAGCAAAGCTCTGCTATCCTCTGTAGATAACTACTCTCCTTTTCAGAAACAGCTTTTGGCTTGTTACTGGGCCACAGTAGAGACTGAACACTTAATCATGGGCCACCAAGTCACCATGTGGTCTGAGTTGCTTTTCATGATCTGGATGTTATCTGACCCATGGAATCATAAGGTCAGATGTGCATTACAGCTCTCCGTCATCAAGTGGAAGTGGTATATATAAGATCGGGTCCTAGCAGAACCAGAAGGCCAAGTAAGCTGCATAAGGAAGTAGTCCAAATGCCCATGGTCTCAACTCTTGTCACATTTTCTGCCCTCTCCCAGTGTACACCTGTGTCCTCATGGGGGGGTTCTTTCTGTAGGCACTACCCAAAAGTGGACCTCAGCAGCACTACATCCCTTTTTTTGAAGCCCTGGTAGCATAGTGGGTAAGAGCTATGGCAGCTAATCAAAAGAGCAGCAGATTGAATCCATCAGGCACACCTTGGAAACTATGGGGCAGTTCTACTCTGACGTATAGGGTCGCTATGATTTGTAATAGACTCGACAGCAACCCATTATCACCAGGAAAGAAGACCCGTGCTCCCTGTGCTGAGAACCTCCTACACCAGGAGAAGATTGATGACAAGGTCCTTCCCTCATAGAAGACAGAAAGAGAAAGCCTTTCGCTGGAGCTGGCACCCTGAATTTAGACTTCTAGCCTCCTAAATTGTGGGAGAATAAAGCCATCCACTTGTGGTATTTCTATTATAGCTGCACTGGATAACAATTCTTAACATTGTACTTTTGCTCTCGTGGAATTGTTTTAGTATTCTTCAGCTTCAAGTTGAACCTACATATGAACAATTGATGATC
Organism: Elephas maximus indicus; assembly: GCF_024166365.1. NCBI lineage: Eukaryota > Metazoa > Chordata > Mammalia > Proboscidea > Elephantidae > Elephas > Elephas maximus. The sequence continues at coordinate 120,483,756 of NC_064827.1, forward strand.
TGTTCCAATTGGCCCCTGCCCTTGTTCTGATGGATGATATTGAGCTTCTTATGTAGTTGATTTGATTCCCGTATATTCCATTTGGCAATGTCCACGTGTATTGTCTTCATTTACGTTGTTGAAAAAGAGATCTTTGTAATGAATAAGTCGTCGTTGTTGTGAGGTGCCGTTGAGTCGGTTCCGACTCATAGTGACCCTGTGCACAACAGAATGAAACACTGCCTGGTCCTGCGCCATCCTTACACTCGTTAATGCTTGAGCTCATTGTTGCAGCCACTGTGTCAGTCCACCTCGTTGAGGGTCTTCCTCTTTTCCGCTGACCCTGTATTTTGCAAAGTATGATGTCCTTCGCCAGGGACTCATCCCTTCTGACATGTCCAGAGTATGTAAGACGCAGTCCCACAATCCTTGCTTCTAAGGAGCATTCTGGTTGCACTTCTCCCAAGACAGATTTGTCCCCTCTTTTGGCAGTCTATGGTATATTCAATATTCTTGACCAACACCACAATTCAAAGACATCAATTCTTCTTCGGTCTTCCTTATTCATTCTCCAGCTTTCAGATGCATACGATGTGATTGAAAATGCCATGACTTGGGTCAGGCGCACCTTAGTCTTCAAGGAGACATCTTTGCTTTTTAACACTTCAAAGAGGTCCTTTGCAACAGATTTACCCAATGTGATGCATCCTTTGATTTCTTGATTGCTTCTTCCTTGGTTATTGACTGTGAATCCAAGTAAAATGAAATCCTTGACAACTTCAATCTTTTCTCCGTTTATCATGATGTTGCTTATTGGTCCAGTTGTGAGGATCTTTGTTTTCTTTATGTTGAGGTGCAATCCCTACTGAAGGCTGTGGTTTTTGATCTTCATTAGTAAGTGCTTCAAGACCTCTTCACTTTCAGCAAGCAAGGTTGTGTCATCTGCATAATGCAGGTTGTTAATGAGTCTTCCTCAAGTCCTAATGACCTATTCTTCTTCATATAGTCCAGCTTCTTGGTTCATTTGCTCAGCATACAGATTGAATAGGTATGGTGAAAGGATACAACCCTGACACACACCTTTCCTGACTTTAAACCAATCAGTATTCCCTTGTTCTATCTGAACAGCTGCCTCTTGATCTGTGTAAGGGTTCCTCATGAGCACAATTAAGTGTTCTGGAATTCCCATTCTTCGCAGTGTTATCCATAATTTGTTATGATCCACAAGGTCGAATGCCTTTGCATACTCAATAAAACACAGGAAAACATCCCTCTGGTATTCTCTGCTTTCAGCCAGGATCCATCTGACATCAGCAATATCTTTGGTTCCACATTCTCTTCTGACACCAGCTTGAATTTCTGGCAGTTCCCTGTTGATATACTGCTGCAGCCGTTTTTGAAGGATCTTCAGCAAAATTTTGCTTGCGTGTGATATTAATGCTATTGTTGTATAATTTCTTCATTTAGTTGGATCATCTTTCTTGAGAATAGGCATAAATATGGATCTCTTCCAGTCAGTTGGCCAGGAATCTGTCTTCCATATTTCCTGACATAGATGAGTGAGCATTTCCAGTGCTGCATCCGTTTGTTGTAACATCTCAATTGATATTCCATCAATTCCTGGAGCTTTTTTTTCGCCAATGCCTTCAGAGCAGCTTGGACTTCTTTTTTTCGTACCATCGGTTCCTGATCATATGCTTCCTCTTGAAATGGTTGAACATCGACTAATTCTTTTTGGTATAATGAATGTGTGTATTCCTTCCATCTTCTTTTGATGCTTCCTGCGTCATTTAATATTTTCCCCATAGAATCTTTCACTTTTGCAACTTGAGGCTTCAATTTTTTCCTCAGTTCCTTCAATTTTAGAAATGCCGAGCGTGTTGTTCCCTTTTGGTTTTCTATCTCCAGCTCTTTGCACATGTCATTATAATACTTTACTTTGTCTTATCGAGCCACCCTTTGAAATCTTGTGTTCAGTTCTTTTACATCATCATTTCTTCCTTTTGCTTTAGCTGCTCAACATTCGTGAGCAAGTTTCAGGGTCTCCTCTGACATCCATCTTGGCCTTTTCTTTCTCTCCTGTCTTTTCAATGACCTCTTTCTTCATATATGATGTCCTTGATGTCATTCTACAACTCATCTGGTCTTGAGTCACTAGTGGTGTTCAGTGCGTCAAATCTATTCTTGAAATGGTCTCTAAATTCAGGTGGGATATACTCAAGGTCATATTTTGGCTCTTGTGGACTCGCTCTGATTTTCTTCAGTTTCAGCTTGAACGTGCATATGAGTAATTGATGGTCTGTCCCACAGTTGGCCCCTGGCCTTGTTCTGACTGATGATATTGGGCTTTTCTATCATCTCTTTCTGCAGATGTTGTCAGTTTGACTCCTGTGTGTTCCATCTGGTGAGGTCCATGTGTATAGTCGCCATTTACGTTGGTGAAAAAAGGTAATTATAATGAAGAATTTGTTGGTCTTGTGAAATTCTATCATTTGATCTCTGGCATTGTTTTTGTCACCAAGGCCATGCTTTCCAACTACCGATCCTTCTTCATTTCCAACTTTTGCATTCCAATCACCAGGAATTATCAATGCCTCCTGATTGCACATTCAACCAATTTCAGACTGCAGCAGCTGATAAAAATCTTCTATTTCTTCATCTTTGGCCCTAGTGGTGGTGCGTAAATTTGAATAATAGTCCTATTAACTGGTCTTCCTTGTAGGCGTGTGTATATTTTCCTATCAGTGGCAGTGTTGTACTGCAGGATAGATCTTGAAATGTTCTTTTTGATGATGAATGCAACACCATTCCTCTTCAAGTTGTCATTCCCAGCATAGTAGACTATATGATTGTCCAGTTCAAAGTGGCCAGTTCAACTCCATTTCAGCTCACTAATGCCTAGGATATCGATGTTTATGCATTCCATTACAATTTTTTAAAAATAATTTTTATTGTGCTTTAAGTGAAAGTTTACAAATCGAGTCAGTCTCTCACACAAAAACCCATATACACCTTGCTACACACGCCCAATTACTCTCCCCCTAATGAGACAGCCCGCTCTCTCCCTCCATTCTCTCTTTTTGTGTCCTTTGCGCCAGCTTCTAACCCCCTCCACCCTCTCAGGTCCCCTCCAGGCAGGAGATGCCCACATAGTCTCAAGTGTCCACCTGATCTAAGAAGCTCATGCCTGACCAGCACCCCTCTCCAACCCATTGTCCAGTCCAATCCATGTCTGAAGAGTTGGCTTCGGGAATGGTTCCTGTCCTGGGCCAACATAAGGTCGGGGCCATGACCACTGGGGTCCTTCCAGTCTCAGTCAGACCATTAAGTCTGGTCTTATGAGAATTTGGGGTCTGCATCCCACTGCTCTCCTGCTCCCTCAGGGGTTCTCTGTTGTGTTCCCTGTCAGGGCAGTCATTGGTTGTAGTCGGGCACCATCTAGTTCTTCTGTCTCAGGACGATGTAGTCTCTGGTTCATGTGGCCCATTCTGTCCCTTGGGCTCATAATCACCTTGTGTCCTTGGTGTTCTTCATTCTCCTTTGATCCAAGTGGGTTGAGACCAATTGATGCATCTTAGATGGCTGCTTGCTAGCGTTTAAGACCCCAGACGCCATTCTTCAAAGTGGGATGCAGAATGTTTACTTAAGAGATTTCATTATACCAATTGACTTAGATGTCCCCTGAAACCATGGTCCCCAGACCCCTGCCACTGCTATGCTGGCCTTCGAAGCATTCAGTTTATTCAGGAAACTTCTTTGCATTTGGTTTAGTCCAGTTGTGCTGCCCTCCTCTGTATTGTGTGCTTTCTTTCCCTTCACCTAAAGTAGCTCTTATCTACTGTCTTAATTAGTGAATGCCCCTCTCCCACCCTCCCTCGCTCCCCCCTCTTGTAACCACAAAAGAATGTTTTCTTCTCAGTTTAAACTATTTCTCAGGTTCTTATAATAGTGGTCTTATACAATATTTGTCCTTTTGCAACTAATTTCACTCAGCATAATGCCTTCCAGGTTCCTCCATGTTACGAAATGTTTCATAGATTCCTCACTGTTTTTATCGATGTGTAGTATTCCATTGCGTGAATATACCATAATATACCATAATTTATACATTCATCCGTTGATGGGCACCTCGGTTGCTTCCATGTTTTTGCTATTTTAAACAGTGCTGCAAAAACATGGGTGTGCGTATATATGTTCGTGTAAAGGCTCTTATTTCTCTAGGATATATTCCAAGGAGTGGGATTGCTGGATCATATGGAAGGTGTATGATTACATTTCTTAGTCCCTCTTTATTATTTTAATGTTGTCTTCTTGTATATAATAACATCACCATTACCCTGTGTTGGGCTTTTTTTTTTTTTTTTTAATCTTTTTTTTTTTTTTATTTCCCTGTCTGAGTTGACTTCTGGTTCCTCTGCCCAGTGTTCTAGTCTTGGACTGATACCTGATATTGATTTTCTAACCAAAGAACTCCCTTTAGTATTTCTTGTAGTTTTAGTTTGGTTTTTTCGAATTCCCTCAACTTATGTTTATCTGGAAATGTCTTAATTTCAGCTTCACAGCTTTGATGGATATATGATTCTTGGCAGGCAATTTTTTTCCTTCAGTTTTTAAAACATGTCATCCCATTGCCTTCTTGCCTGCATGGTTTCTGCCGAGTAGTCCGAGCTTGTTCTTATTGGCTGTCCCTCGTAGGTGACTTTTCTTTTATCCCTCGCTGCTCTTATAATTGTCTCTTTATCTTTGGTTTTAGCAAGCTTGATTATAATATGTCTTGGTGACTTTCTTTTAAGATCTACCTTATGTGGAGTTTGATGAGCATCTTGGATAGATATCTTCTCATCTTTCACAATATCAGGGAAGTTTTCTGCCAGCAATCCTCAACAATTCTCTCTGTATTTTCTGTTATCCCTCCCTGTTCTTGTACTCCAATCACTCGTAGGTTATTTCTCTTAATAGAGTCCCACATGATTCTTAAGGTTTCATTTTTTTAAATTGTTTTATCTGATATTTCTTCAAACATATTAGTGCCAAGTGATTTATCTTCAAGTTCAGAAATTGTAGCTTCTACTTGCTCAATTCTGCTCCTCTTTCTCTTGAGTTATCTAATTCTGTAATTTTATTGTTAATCTTCTGAATTTCTGATTGCTGTCTGTCTATGGATTTTTCCAGCTTATTAAACTTTTCATTATGTTCCTGAATAATCTTTCTGATTTCTTCAGTTGCTTTATCTGTGTGTTCCTTGGCTTTTCTGTGTATTGCCTCATTTCCTTCCTGATGTCTCAAAGGGTTCTGTATATTAAACTTTTGTAATCTGCATCTGGTAATTCCAGGAATGCCCTTTCATCTAAAAGATCCCTGGATTCTTTGTTTTCAGAGCCTGTTGAGGTGATCATGGTTTATTTCTTTATGTGTCTTGATATTGACTGTTGTCTTCGAGCCATCTATAAGTTATTGTATTAGTTTATGCTTGCTTACTGTGTTGTAGCTGCTTGCTTTGTTTTGTTTTGGTATACCCCTATGGGTTGCATGAGTGAGCTAGCTTGATTATTTTCACCTTTAGAGCTCTGGTGTCCTGTCCCCAGCTGGCTAGAGCTGTTATCAGGTATATCAGTCTAGGAGTCCATTCAGTTTTCTTGTACGAATTCGCACAGGTTTCCAGGTAGCTGATATCAAGTGTGTGGTACAGGCTCTGTCCTATAGCCTTAGAGGGGCAGGGCTGATTGGCTTATATACCTGTATCTGATTGCAGCAGGGGGTCACGCTCTGAACAAGGCAGGAGGCTGAGAACTGACCCCCAAGTGTCTCTGAGGAAAACGCATCTCTGTTCCCTAGAGCGTGCTGGTGGGTGGACTCTGCAGAGGGACTGTGGTCACCCAAAGTTTTTGTTGTAAGGAATGGGAGGTACCAGTTACCCCTGTACCCCTCTTGCAGGTGGTTGGGCGACCCAAGTGGAGCCACCAGTCCTTAGGTCCCTGTTGTGGGTAGGTGAGGACCTTGTTTAACAGGCAAAGTAATGTCAAATGTCAAACACGCACCTCTCCACCGCACCACTGCAGTGGTTGGAGTTTGCCAACAAGGGCCTATTCTCCTGAAATAGGCCCACACAAGTCCATGCAGAAGGGAAAGGTGCTCATGGTCCACGGACGGTTTATGCCTGGACAGGAGCCACTTCTGTCCTGAGCTCTCCCAGTTAATGGAGCTAGCAAATTATCTTTTCCCCCCAGTTGCAAATGTTTTCCTTCCCCAAGGCCGGGAGGATGGCTCCAGGTGCTCACTAGGGACTATCTCAGGCCTAGGGATTCAGCCGCTGAAGCTGGCTTGGGTGAGGGGGGTGTGCGGTAGAATATACGCAAGTACTTAGCTTTTGCTGAGAGCGCCCTTCTCCTCAGGTTCCAGAGGTGGGAGTGGGCTGTGTGGCTGGCTGCTTCTCCCTGAGGAAACTGTGGCGGAACGCTAGTACCAGCCCGCCGCTGCCACCACTTCGGGAATGGTGCCTGATGGCTCCCTGCAATTCAGGTCCGGTAACTCCTCTCTGCTTCTGAACAGTCTCTTCCTTCCCCTGCCCCTCAGTTCATTGTCTAAGCTTGCCTTTGATGCTCAGGGCTCCCAGCTTGTCACAAATACACTCGTTTCACTTGTTTTTTCGGGTCTTTGTTGTAAAGAGGGCTCGACGGAAGCATCTGTCTATTCCACCATCTTGGCTCCACCTCCACAAGGACATATTTTCCTCATTCTTTATTTCCAACTTTCGTATTCCAATCAGCAGTAAATATCAATGCCTCTTGAGTACATGTTTGATCAATTTCTGGCTGCCAAATTTGGTAAAATCTTCAATTTGTTTGTCTTTGACATCAGTGGTTGGTGGGTAAATTTGAACAATAATTGTATTAATTGGTCTTCCTTGTGACGTATGGATATCATCCTATCACTGACAGCATTGTACTTCAGGATAGGTCTTGAATTGTCTTTTTGGCCAGTGCGACGCCATTCCTCTTCTATTTGTCTTTCCTGGTATAGTAGAATTCAGAGTGGCCAGTAGCAGTCCATTTCAACTCACCATTGAAAATGAAGAGGACTTGAAGCACTTACTGATGAAGGTCAAAGACCACAGCATTTAGTATAGATTACCTCTCAACATAAAGAAAACAAAGTTCTTACAACAGGACCAATAAGCAACATCATGATAAATAAAGAAAAGACTGAAGTTATCAAAGATTTCATTTTAGTTGGATCTGCAGTCAATACCCATGGAAGCAGTAGTCAAATCAAATGGCATATTGCATTGGGCAAATCTGCTGCAGAAGACTTCTTTAAAGTGTTAAAAAGTAAAGGTGTCACTTTGAAGATTAAGGTGCGCCTGACCTCAGCCATGGTGTTTGCAGTTGCCTCACATTCATACGAAAGCTAGTCAGTGAATAAAGAGGACCGAAGAGGAATTGATGCCTTTCAGTTATGGTGTTGGTGAAAAATATTGAATATACCATGGACTGCCAAAAGAATGAAGAAATCTGCTTAATTATAGCCACAATGCTCCTTAGAAGCAAGTATGTCAAGACTACATCTCACATACTTTGGGTATGTTATAAGGAGAGATCAGTCCCTGAAGAAAGACATCATGCTTGGTAAAGTAGAGGGCAACAAAAAAGAGGAAGACCCTCAGTGAGAAGGCTTGGCAGAGTGGCTGTAACAATGGACTTAAGCATGATAATCATGAGGGTGGCTTAGTTCTGGGAAGCGTTTTGTTCTGTTGTACGTAGGATCGCTATGGGTCAGAATCGACTTGAGGTCACCTAGCAACAACAATCCCTAGGATATTGATCTTTATGTGTTCCCTTTCATTTTTTTCCTAAATTTTCTTGTTATTGTTGAGTATATATGCTGCAAAACATCCACCAATTCAGCAGTCTCTACATGTACAATTCAGGGACGTCAATTACATTCTTTGAGTTGTGCAAGTGTTCTCACTCTTTTTTTCTAAGTTATTCTTTCCTAATTAGCAGAAACTCACTGCCTCCTATGGTTCCTTTCTAACCTTTTGAGTTGCTATCGTCACTTTGATCCTATATAGATTGTTCTTAAAAAAGTGAAATGCTCAAGGTGGGTGTTTTTTAGTAGTTAAGCTAAACTGTTGTTCAATTTTATAAATCCTTTAGGGGATATTTTTGGTTTAAGTTTTAAATATTATCTCAGGATAATAGTTTAAGTGGTTCATCAACCCTCTGTGACTCCAGAAAAGTCTAGAGTCCTGAGAATTTTTTGATTTAGTGGATATAATCTTCTCAAACACAGAAAAAAAAAATACCAATATTAACTGATGTTAAGGTAAAAATTCAGAAGTAAAACACATTATTTCTCCTACTTTGCTATACATAATGTAGCTTGGAGTTTACACCTGATTTTCAATTAACAAATTTTCTTGGAGTTTTATAGCAATATGTAGAGACCTTAAATAGAAATTTTTAGGAAACTCTATAATACTGCTTACAGTTGATCTTTGTTGTTTTGGCCATACTGCCGTGGTTGAACACTTGGACTGTGTCGCCTTCTTTTCTCTTAACAAAACTTGCTATACTGAATGTAAATGTGAGTTTCCAAGATCCCGATATCAAAAGCCCTTCTGAACTAACACAAGTTAAATCAAAATGAAGAGTTTTCACAGGACTTTGTTAAATTATTAGGTGAAAATTACATTTCTTTCATGTGTTAAACTATTCCTTTTAAGTTTTTATTTTAAGTATATCATAAACAAGGAGTGCATTAACTGTTCTTGTATAGTTTAAATAATAGGAATCTAAATCCTGGTAATAAATAGACCTTGTCAGTGTTTATCATGAGCCTTGGTGGTGCAGTGGTTAAGCACTTGGCTGCTATCCAAATGGTTGGAAGTTCAGACTCATCAGCCGCACAGCAGGAGAAAGATGTGGCAGTGTACTTCCATAAAGATTAAAGCCTTGGAAACTCTCTGGGATATTTCTACTGTGTCCTGTAGGGTTGCCTTGAGTCAGAAGTTACTCAAAGGTAGTACGTTTTGTTGGCTTTTGGTCAGTTTTTATGACTTCACAATGTGTCCCACTCTGATGTCCTCTTCTTCCTACCTGGAGATTATTGCTATCTACATTTGAGTTTTTTTTTAATTATTATAATTGCTATTTTATCACTTTTACAACCAAATCTTTTAGTTTTTATTATGCTTTACTTTAAAGTTTACAAATCAAGTCAATCTGTCATACAAAACCTTATATACACCTTGCTATATACTCTTGGTTGCTTTCACCCTAATGAGACGGCACACTCCTCTCCACCCTTTACTTCCGTGTCCATTCAGCCAGGTTCTGTACCCCTTTGCCTTCTTAACTCCCCCCTAGACAGGAGCTGCCCCCAAAGTCTCATGTATCTACTTGTTCCAAGAAACTCACTCCTCACCAGTATCATTTTCTATCTTATTGTTCAGTCCAGTCTCTGTCTGAAGAGTTGGCTTTGGAAATGGTTCCTGTCTTGGGCTAATAGAAGGTCTGGGGACCATGGCCTCCAAAGTCCTTCTAGTCTCAGTCAGACCATTAAGTCTGCTCTTTTTACGAAAATTTGAGGTCTGTATCCCACTGCTCTTCTCCATCAGGGATTCTCTGTTGTGTTCCCTGTCAGGGCTGTCATCAGTTGTAGTCAGGCACCATCTAGTTCTTCTGGTCTCAGGCTGATGTAGTCTCTGATTTATGTGGCCCTTTCTGTCTCTTGGGCTCGTAATTACATTGTCTCTTTGGTGTTCTTCATTCTCCTTTGTTCCAGGCTTAGATGGCCGCATGCTAGCATTTAAGACCCCAGATGCCACTCTCCAAAGTGGGATGCAGAATGTTTTCTTAATAGATTTTATTATGCCAGTTGACCTAGATGTCCCCTGAAACCATTGACCCCAAATCCCTGCCCCTGCTCTGCTGGCCTTTGAAGCTTTTGGATTATTCAGGAAACTTCTCAGCTATTGGTTTAGTCCAGTTCTGTTGACCTCTTCTGTATTGTATGTTGTCTTTCCCTTCACCTAAAATAGTTCCTGTCTACTATCTTATTAGTGAATATACCTCTCCCTCCCTTCCTCCCCACTCTCTAACCATCAAAGACTATTTTCTTCTCTGTTTAAACTATTTCTTGAGTTCTTCTAATAGTGGCTTCATACAATATGTATCCTTATGCAACTAATTTCACTCAGCATAATGCCTTCCAGATTCCTCCATGTTATGAAATGTTTCACAGATTCCTCACTGTTCTTTATCGATGCGTAGTATTCCATTGTGTGAATAAACCTTAATTTACTTATCCATTCATCCATTGATGGGCACCTTGGTTGCATCCATCTTTTTGGGGTTGTAAACAGTGCTGCAATGAACATGGGTGTGCATATATCTGCTCATGTAAAAACTCTTATTTCTCTAGGATATATTCCAAGGAGTGGGATTGCTGGATCCTATGGTAGTTCTATTTCTTGTGTTTTAAGGAAGCACCAAATCAATTTCCAAAGTGGTTTTACCATTTTACATTCACAGCAGCAGTGTGTAAGTGTTCCAATCTCTGCACAACCTGTCCAACATTTATTATTTAGTGTTTTTTGGATTAATGCCAGCCTTGTTGGAGTGAGATGGAATCTCGTTGTAGTTTTGATTTGCATTTCTCTGATGGCTAATGATGGTGACCATTTCCTCATGTTATCTGTTAGCTACCTGAATGTCATCTTTAGTGAAGTGCCTGTTCATATCCTTTGCCCATTGTCTAATTGGGTCAGTTGTCTTTTTGTTGTTGAGTTTTTGCAGTATGGTGTAGATTTTAGAGTCAGACACAGATCGGAAATGTCATAGCTAAAAACTTTTTCCCAGTTTGTAGATAATCTTTTTATTCTTTTGGTGAAGTCTTTGGATGAGCATAGGTGTTTGATTTTTAGGAGCTCCCAGTTATCTAGTTTCTCTGCTAGTGTTTGTGCATTGTTAGTAATGTTTTGTATATTGTTTATTCCATGTATTAGGGCTCCTATCGTTATCCCTATTTTTTCTTCCATGATCTTTATTGTTTTAGATTTTATATTTAGGTCTTTGATCCATTTTGAGTTTTGTGCATGGTGTGAGGTGTGGGTCTTGTTTAATTTTTTTGCAGATGGATATCCAGTTATGCCAGCACCATTTGTTAAAAAGACTGTCTTTTCCCCATTTAACTGTTTTGGGGCTTTTGTCAAATATCATCTGCTCTATGTGGATGGATTTATGTCTGGACTCTCAATTCTGTTTGAGTGGTCTGTGTATCTGTTTTTTTACCAGTACCAGGTTGTTTTGACTACTGAGGTGGTATAATAGTTTCTAAAATCAGGCATGTGAGGCCTCCCACTTTGTGGTTTTTTTTTTTTCCCAGTAATGCTTTACTTATCCGGGGCCTCTTTCCCTTCCATATGAAGTTGGTGCTTTGTTTCTCCATCACATTAAAAAATGTCATTGGAATTTGGATCAGAAGTGCATTGTATGTATAGATGGCTTTCGGTAGAATAGACATTTTTACAATGTTGAGTCTTCCTGTCCGTGAACAAGGTATGTTTTTCAATTATGTAGGTCTCTCTTCGTTTCTTGCAGTAGTGTCTTGTAGTTTTCCTTGTAGAGGTCTTTTACATCTTTGGTAAAATTTATTCCTAAGTATTTTATCTTCTTCGGGGCTACTGTAAACGGTATTGATTTGGGGATTTCTTCGATGTTCTTTTTGTTAGTGTAGAGGAATCAAACTGAGTTTTGTATGTTTATCTTGTAACCTGATACTTTGCTGTACTCTGCTATTAGTTTCATTAGTTTTCTTGAGGATCATTTAGGGTTTTCTGTGTATAACATCATGTCATCTGCAAATACAGATACTTCTTCCTTACCAATCTGGATACTCTATTTCTTTTTCTAGTCTAATTGCTGTGCCTAGGACCACCAGCACAATGTTGAATAAGAGTGGTGATAAAGGGCATCCTTGTCTGGTACCTGTTTTCAAGGGAAATGCTTTCAGACTCCCTCCATTTAGAATGATGTTGGCTGTTGGCTTTGTATAAATGCCCTTTATTATATTGAGGAATTTTATTTCTGTTCTTATTTTGCTGAGAGCTTTCATCATGAATGTGTGTTGGACTTTGTCAAATACCTTTTCTGCCGCAATTGATTAGATCATGAGGTTCTTGTCTTTTGTTTATATGATAAAAAAAAATTTTTTTTATAGATTTCATTAATTGTTTTTCTAATGTTGAACCATCCCTGCATACCTAGTATGAACCCCACTTTGTCATGATGAGTTATTTTTTTGATATGTTGTAGAATCCTATTGGCTAGAATTTTGTTGATGATTTTTGCATCTATGTTCATGAGGGATATAGGTCTGTAATTTTCTTTTTTGTGTTGTTTTTACCTGGTTTTGGTATCAGGGATATGCTGGCTTCATAGAATGAGTTTGGGAATATCCATCCTTTTCTATGCTCTGAAATACGTTTATTAATAGTGGTGTTAACTCTTTTCTGAAAGTTTGGTAGAACTCTGGAGTGAAGCCCTCTGGGCCAGGGATTTTTTTAATTGGGAGTTTTTAAATTATCTTTTCAATCTCTTCTTTTGTTATTGGTTTATGCAGTTGTTCTATCTCTGTTTGTGTTAGTTTAGGTACCTAGTGTGTTTCTAGGAAATTCATCCATTTCTTCTAGGTTTTCAAATTTGTTAGAGTACAATTTTTCATAGTAATTTGATATGAGTCTTTTAGTTTCAGTTGGGTCTGTTTTAATATCACCCATCTCATTTCTTACTTGGGTTATTTGCTTCCTCTCCTCTCTTTGTCAGTTTGACCAGTGGTTTATCAATTCTGTTAATTTTTTCCAAGAACCAGTTTTGGTCTTGTTAATAACTCTATTGTTTTTGTGTTTTCTGTTTCATTTAATTCTGCTCTAATTTTTTTTATTTGTTCTCTGCTGGTGCCTGAGGGTTTCTTTTGTTGCTCCCTTTCTGTTTATTTGGAGTTAAAGGGATAATTCTTTAATTTTGGCCCTTTCGTCTTTTTGTATGTATGCATTTATTGATATAAATTGACCTCTGAGCACTGCTTTTGCTGTGTCCCAAGAGGTTCTGATAGGAAATGTTTTCGTTCTCATTGGATTCTTTGAATTTCTTTATTCTATCCTTAATGTCTTCTATAACCCAGTTGTTTTTGCACAGGTTATTGTTCAGTTTCCAAGTGTTTGATTTCTTTTCCTTGCTTTTTCTCTTTTTATACCCTTATGGTCAGAGAAGATGCTTTGTAATATTTCAATGTTTTGGATTCTGATAAGGCTTGCTTTATGACCTAATATGTGGACTATTCTAGAGAACGTTCCATGTGTGCTGGAAAGGAAAATATATTTGGCTGCAGTTCAATCGAGTGTTCTGTGTATGTCTATGAGGTTAAGATAGTTGATGATGGCATTTAGATCTTCCATGTCTTTATTGAGCTTCTTTCTGGATGTTCTGTCCTTCACCGAAAATGGTGTGTTGAAGTCTTCTACTATTATTGTGGAGCTATCTCACTTTTGAAAGGAATTGGAATTTATTTTATGTATCTTGAAGCCCTGTCACTGGGTGGATAAATATGTAATATGGTTATATCCTCCTGATATATTGTCCCTTTTTAATCATTATGTAGTGTCCTTCCTTATCCTTTGTGGTGGATTTAACTTTGAAGTCTATTTTGTCAGAAATTAATATTGCCATTCCTACTCTGTTTTGATTGTTGTTTGGTTGATACATTTTTTTCCATCATTTGAATTTTAATCTTTTTGTGTCTCTGAGTCTAAGGTGTGTCTCTTGTAGGCAGCATATAGATGGATCGTGTTTTGTTTTTTTTTTTTTTTTTTCTCTAATTTTTATTATTTGTTTTCTTCTGGTGCCTGATGGGTTCTTTTGTTGCTCACTTTCTATTTGTTCAAGTTCTCGGGACAGTTCTCTGATTTTGTCTCTTTCTTCTTTTTGTATGTGTGCATTTATCGATATAAATTGGCCTCTGAGCACTGCTTTTGCTGTGTCCCAGAGGTTTTGATAGGAAGTATTTTCATTCTCATTGCTTTCTAAGAATTTCCTTATTCCCCTCTTGATATCTTCTATAACCCAGTCTTTTTTGAGCAGGGTATTGTTCATTTTCCAAGTATTTGATTTCTTTTCCCTAGTTTTTCTGTTATTGATTTCTAGCTTCATTGCCTTGTGGTCTGAGAAGATGCTTTGTAATATTTCGATGTTTTGGATTCTACCAAGATTTGTTTTGTGACCTAATATGTGGTCTGTTCTAGAGAATGTTCCATGTGCACTAGAAAAAAAAGTATATTTTGCAGCAGTTGGGTGGAGAGTTCTGTATAAGTCTATGAGGTCAAGTTGGTTGATTGTTGTAAGTAGGTCTTCCGTGTCTCTATTGAGCTTCTTACTGGAAGTCCTGTCCTTCTCCGAAAAGTGGTGTGTTGAAGTCCCCTACTATAAATATGGAGGTGTCTATCTCGCTTTTCAATTCTGTTAAAATTTGATTTATGTATCTTGCAGCCCTGTCATTGGGTGCGTAAATATTTAATATGGTTATACCTTCCTGATCAATTGTCCCTTTTATCATTATATAGTGTCCTTCTTTATCCTTTGTGGTGGATTTAAGTCTAAAGTCTATTTTGTCAGAAATTGATATTGCTACTCCTCTTCTTTTTTGCTTATTATTTGCTTGATATATTTTTTTCCATCCTTTGAGTTTTAGTTTGTTTGTGTCTCTAAGTCTAAGGTGTGTCTCTTGTAGGCAGCATATAGATGGATCGTGTTTCTTTATCCAGTCCGTGACTCTCTGTCTCTTTATTGGTGCATTTAGTCCATTTACATTCAGCGTAATTATAGATAAATAAGTTTTTAGTGCTGTCATTTTGATGCCTTTGCATGTGTGTTGTTGGCCATTTCATTTTTCCACATACTTTTTTGTGCTGAGGCGTTTTTCTTAGTAGATTGTGAGATCCTCATTTTCATAATGTTTAACTTTATGTTTGTTGAGTCGTTACATTTTTCTTGAGTTATGGAATTGTTATTCCTTTTTGTGGTTACCTTATTATTTACCCCTATTTTTCTAAGTAAAAACCTAACTTGTATCATTCTATATCGCCTTGTATCACTCTGCATCTGGCAGTTCAATGCTTCTTATATTTAGTCCCTCTTTTTGATTATTGTGATCGTTTATCTATTGATTTCCAGGATTTCCTGTTATGTGTTTTATTTTGTTTATTTATTTATTTTTTAGAATTAATCTTACTTTGTTTTTGTGCTTTCCGTATTTGAGTTGCGTTGATATCAGGACGTTCTGTTTTGTGACCTTGTATTTTGCTGGTACCTGATATTATTGGTCATCAGGCCAAACAATCTCCTTAAGCATTTCTTGCAGTCTTGGTTTAGTTTTTGCAAATTCTCTAAACTTATGTTTATCTGTAAATATCTTAATTTCTCCTTCATATTTCAGAGAGAGTTTTGCTGGATATATGATCCTTGGTTGGCAGTTTTTCTCCTTCAGTGGTCTGTATACGTCGTCCCATTCCCTTCTTGCTTGCATGGTTTCTGCTGAGTAGTCTGAACTTATTGATTCTCCCTTGAAGGAAACCTTTCTTTTCTCCCTGGCTGCTTTTAAAATTTTCTGTTTGTCTTTGGTTTTGGCAAGTTTGATGATAATATGTCTTGGTGTTTTTCTTTTTGGATCAATCTTAAATGGGGTTCGATGAGCATCTTGGATAGATATCCTTTCGTCTTTCATGATGTCAGGGAAGTTTTGTGTCAGGAGTTCTTCAACTATTTTCTCTGTGTTTTCTGTCCCCCCTCCCTGTTCTGGGACTCCAATCACTCACAAGTTATCCTTCTTGATAGAGTCCCACATGATTCTTAGGGTTTCTTCATTTTTTTTAATTCTTTTATCTGATTTTTTTTCAGCTATGTTGGAGTTGATTCCCTGGTCCTCCAGAAGTCCCAGTCTACATTCTAATTGCTCGAGTCTGCTCCACTGACTTTCTATTGCGTTGTCTAATTCTGTAATTTTATTGTTAATCTTTTGGATTTCTACATGCTGTCTCTCTATGGATTCTTGCAACTTATTAATTTTTCCGCTATGTTCTTGAATAACCTTTTTGAGTTCTTCAACAGTTTTATCCGTGTGTTCCTTGGCTTTTTCTGCAGTTATCCTAATTTCATTTGTGATATCATTAAGCATTCTGTAAATTAGTTTTTTATATTCTGTATCTGATAATTCCAGGATCGTATCTTCATTTGGGAAAGATTTTGATTCTTTTGTTTGGGGGCTTGGAGAAGCTGTCATGGTCTGTTTCTTTATGTGGTTTGATATGGACTGCTGTCTCCGAGCCATCACTGGGAAGCTAGATTTTCCAGGTAATCAGCTGGTACGCTGGCTCTTAGTTCTGAAAACGATCGCTGTCTGCCCGTATTTGTTCGTTCTCCGTCTCTAAGTCTGTGTTTGTTGTTCAGAGTTCGTAGATTGTTATGTATGTGATCGATTCACTTGTTTTTCCGAGTCTTTGCTGCAAGAGGGATCCGCGGTAGCGTCCACCTAGTCCGCCATCTTGGCCCCGCCTAGGATCGTGTTTTTTTATACATTCTGCCATCCTCTGTCTCTTTATTGGTGCATTTAGTCCATTTACCTTCAGCGTAATCATGGATGCCTATGAGTTTAGTGCTTTCATTTGGATGTCTTTTTTGTGTGTGTTGCTAAGTTTCTTTTTCCCACTTAATTTTTTATGCCAAGTATTTAATATATTGTCTTTTCTACTTATTCATTGTTGCTCATTTTGTTTTTGCTGAGTTTTTTTTCTTGTATTTTATATTGATGAGTAGGATTTTTAGTCTCTGTTGTGGTTACCTTAATATTTACTCCTATTTTTCTAAGTTTAAACCAAACTTTTATTTCTTTATCTCGACTTGACTTCCTCTCCATATAAAAGATCTATGACTGTATTTCTTATCCCTCTTTATTGTTTTAATGTTGTCTTCTTTTACAGAATGACATTGCTGTTTCCGTGGTTTGAGTGCTTTTTTATCTTGATTTATTTTTGTGATTTCCCTTTCTGGGTTGACATCTGGTTGCTCTGTCCTGTGTTCTAGTCTTGGGTTGATATCTGATATTATTGATTTTCTAACCAGAGAACTCCCTTTACTATTTCTTGTAGTTTTGGTTTGGTTTTTAAGAATCCCCTAAATTGTGTTTCTCTGGAAGTGTTCTAATTTCGCCTTCATATTTGAGAGACAGTTTTACTGGATATATGATTCTTGGCAGGCAGTTTTTTTCCTTCAGTGCTTTGTATACGTGCTCCCATTGCCTTCCTGCCTGCATGGTTTCTGTGAAGTAGTCTGATCTTATTCTTATTGACTTTCCTTTGTAGGTGACTTTTCTTTTATGCCTTAGTGCTCTTAAAATTCTCTCTTTTTCTTTGGTTTTGGCAAGTTTGATTATGTCTTGGTGACTTTTTTTGAGGTCTTCCTCATGTGGGGTTCGAGGAGCATCTTGGATAGATATCTTTTCATCTTTCACAATATCAGGGATGTTTGTATTTTCTGTTATCCCTCCCTGTTCTGGTACAACAGTTACTCGTAGGTTATTTCCCCTGATGAAATCACACATGATTCTTAGGGTTTCTTCATTTTTTAAAATTCTTTTATCTGATTTTTGTTCTAATAAATTGGTGCCAAGTATTTTATCTTCAGTCTCACTAATTCTGCCTTCTACATCCTCAATTCTGCTTCTCTGACTTTCTGTTGAGTTGTCTAATTCTGTAATTTTTATTGTTAATCTTCTGAATTTCTGATTGCCGTCTCTCTATGGATTCTTGCAGCCTATCAATTTTTTCATTATGTTTTTGAATAACCTTTTTAATTTATTCAACTCCTTTATCTTTGTCTTCCTTGGCTTGTTCTGCATTTTGCTTGATTTCGTTCCTGATGTCTTCAAGAGTTCTTTATATTAGTCTTTTGTATTTTCTATCTGGTAATTCCAGGAATATACTTTCATCAGGAAGATTCCTTGATTCTTTGTTTTGAAAGCTTGTTGAGGTGATCATGGTCTGCTTCTTCATGTGACTTAATATTGACTGTTGTCTGCAAGCCAATCTGTAAGTTATTGGATTAGGTTATTTTATGTTTGCTTAATTTTACTGCATCCTAGCTTCTTGCTTTGTTTTGTTCTGATATGCCCAGATAGGCTGCTTGAGTGAGCTGGCTTGATTATTTTCGCCTTTGGAGCTATAACATCCTGTCACCAGATGGCTAGAGCTGTTACCAGGTATATGAACCTAGGAATCCATTCTCTATTCTTGTATGGATTCCACTCATGTGGCCAGGTGGTTGGTCATCAAGTGTGTGGTACAGGTTCTGTCCTACAGTCTTAGAGGGGCAGGGGTGATTGGTGTAGGTACACATATCTGGTTGCAGCAGGGGGTCATGCTCTGAGCAAGGCATGGGCCTTGGTAACTGTCCCCTGAGTGCCTGTGAGGAAAGTGGGTCCCTGTTCCCTAGAGTGCACACGTGGGTGGGTTCTGTAGCCGGACCATGCACACCCAATGCTTTTCGCTATAAAGACTGGGAGATACCACTTATCCTTGGACCCCTGTCATGGTTGGCTAGGTGACATGGTTGGAGCCACCAGTCCTTAGGCCCCTGATGTGGGTAAGTGAGGACCCTGTTTAATAGGCAAAGCAGTGTCAAACATCAAACACTTACCTTTCTACCGCAGAGTGAAACAGTTTCAGTCTGCCAACAAGGACTTATTCTCCTGAAATGGGCCCACACAAGACCATGAAGGGGTGAAAGGTATTCAATGTCTGCAGATCGTTTGTGCCTGGACAGGAGCTGCTTCTATCCTGAGCTCCCCAGCTTAGTGGAGCTGGCAGATTATCTTTTCTCCCAGTTGATAATTTATTGCTTCTCCAAGGCCGGGAGAATGGCTCAGGGTGCAGTGCAGAACCTATCTCCCTGAGGAAACCGCATCCAGAACACTATTGCCAGCCACGCTGTGGTCACTCCAGGAAATGGTCCCTGAGGTTTCCCGGAAATTCAGTTCCGGCAACTCCTCGCTGCTGCTGAGCAGTGTCTCCCTCCCCCTGCTGCTCTGTCTGTTTTCCAACTTTGCCTTTGACGTTCAGTGCTCTTAGCTTGTCAAATATATAATCATTTCACTTGTTTCTGTGGGTCTTTGTTGTAAGAGGGCTCACCAGAAGCGTCTGCCTATTTCACCATTTTGACCCTTTTTTTAAAAATAGTTTATTGTTTTATCAGTGAGGTTTTACACAATAGCTTAGATTCCAGTTCAACAATTTCTACACAGATTGTTTAGTGGGATTTGTTACAGTCTTCACAACTCATGAACGTTGTCAGTATTTCTGTTCTGGCTTTTCTGTTTCCATTAATCTAATTTTCCTGTCCCCTTACATTCTTACCTTCTCTTAAAAATAATTGTTGACCATTTTGTCTTATTTAGATGATTTTTTTAATAGACCACCGTAGTCTCAGATGGTATTCTTTATTTTGTGGGCCACTTTGTTATTTAGCTAAAAGGATGATGTCAGGGTCTAGTTTTTTTTTTTTTTTTTTAAACTTTTGATGAGGGTTTACAGAACAGCCTAGTTTCTCATCAAACAGTAGACACATTGTTGTATGACATTGGTTAACAACCCCACCACATGTCAAAACTCACTTCTCAACCCTAGGTTCCCTATTACCAGCTGCCCTCTTTCCTCCTACCTTCCAGTCCCTGTCCCAGGGATAGTGCACTCCTTTATTCTTGTTTTGTTCCATGGGACTGTTCAATCTTTAGCTGAAGTGTGAACCTCAGGAGTGGCCTCATTACTGAGCTCAAAGGGTATTTGGGGGCTATACTCTCAGGGTTTCTTCCTCCTCTGTCAGGCCAGCAAGTCTGGTCTTTCTTTTTTATTTGGAATTTTGTTCTACATTTTTTTCCAGCTCTGTCTGGGACTCTCTATTGTGATCCCTGTCAGAGCAGTCATTGGTGGTAGCCAGGCACCATCTAGTTGTACTGGGCTGTCTGGTGGAGGCTGTGGTAGATGTCGTCCATTAGTCCTTTGGACTAATCTTTCCCTTATATCTTTAATTTTCTTCATTCTTCCTTTTTTCCAAAGGGGTGAGACCGGTGGAGTATCCTAGATGGCTGCTCACAGGCTTTTAAGACACCAGACGCTACTGAGAAAAGTAGAATGTAGAACATATTCTTTTTAAACTCTGTATGCCAATTGAGCTAGAGGTTCCCTGAGACCATGGTCCCCACAGCCCTCAGCCCAGCAATTTGGTCCCTCAGGTCCATGTGTCTGTGGAGCTACCATGGTCTTGCCTTGTACAGGTTGTGCTGGCTTCCGCAATATTGTGTACTGTCTTAGCCTTCACCATATCTATTGTCTATTAAGTGTTTTTCCATCCCCACCCCTTTCCTGCCTTATAATCATCAAGTATTCTTTCTTTTTGTATGTAAACCTTTTCATTAGTTTTTACAATAGTGGTCTCATACAATATTTTTCCTTTTGTGTCAGACTTATTTCACTCAGCATAATGTCCATCAGATGCATCCATGTTTACTTTACAGATTCATTGTTGTTCTTTAGCATTGTGTAATACTCCATTGTGTGTATGTACCACAGTTTGTTTATCCATTCATCTGTTGATGGGCATTTATGTTGTTTCCATCTTTTTGTTATTGTGAACAGTGCTTCAGTGAACATGGGTGTACATTCATCTATTCATGTAATGACTGTTATCTCTCAAGGATATATTCCTAGGGGTGGTATTGCTGGATCAAATGGTATTTCTATCTCTGGCTTTCTAAGGAAGTGCCGTATCGTTTTCCAAAGAGGTTGTATTTTGCATTCCCACCAGCAGTGCATAAGAGTTCCGATCTCCCCACAGCCTCTCCAACATTTGTTATTTTCTGTTTTATTGATTCATGCCAGTAATGCCAGGGTGAGATGGTATCTCATTGTGGTTTGATTTGCATTTCTCTGATGGCTACAGATCCTGAGCATTTCCTCATGTGTCTGTTAGCTGCTTGAGTATCTTTGGTGAAGTGTCTGTTCATTTCCTTTGCCAATTTTTTAATTGGATTATTTGTCCTTTTGTTGTAGAGCTGTTGAATTTCTTTTATAGATTTTAGAGATTAGACCTTCGTCTGATTTGTAATAGCCAAAATTTTTTTTCCAGTCTATAGCTTCTCTTTTTACTGTTTTGGTGAAATCTTTTGATGAGCATAAGTGTTTCATTTTTAGATGATCCCAGTTACCTAGCTTATCCTCTGGAGCTTGTGTGTTGTTGGTTGTGATTTGTGTTCTCTTAATGCCTTGTATTAGGTCCTCTAGTGTTGATCCTATTTTTTCTGCTATGAACTTCATGGTTTTTGGCTTTATATTTAGGACTTTGAGCCACTTTGAGTTAGTTTTTGTATATAGCGTGAGGTATGGGTCCTGTTTCATTTTTTGCAGATGGACATCCAGTTTTACCAGCACCATTTGTTAAAAGGACTGTCTTTTCCACATTTGATGGACTTTGGGCCCTTGTCAAAGATCAAGTGATCACAGGTGGATAGATTTACATTTAGGTTCTCAATTCTGTTCCATTGGTCAATGTATCTGTAGCTGTATCAGTACCAGGCTGGTTTGACTACCATAGCTGTATAGTAAGTTCTGAGGTCAGGTAGTGCGATTCCTCCTACTTTATTATTATTCTTCAGTAATGCTTTACTTATCTGGGGCTTCTTCCCATTCCATGTAAAGTTAACGATAAGCTTTTCCATCTCTTTAAAGTACGTTGTTGGTATTTAGATCGGGATTGCATTGTATCTGTAAATTGCTTTGGGTAGAATTGTCATTTTCAGAATGTTGAGTCTACATATCCATGAACATGGTATGTTTTTCCATTTATGTAGATCTCTTGGTTTCTTGCAATAGTGTTTTGTAGTTCTCTTTATATAGGTCTTTTAAATCCCTGGTTAGAGTTATTCCCAAGTATTTTATTGTATTAGGGGCTACTATAAATGGTATTGTTTTTCTGATTTCCTTTTCATCATTCTTTTTATTGGTGTATAGGAATCCAACCAGTTTTTGTAGTTTATCTTGTATCCTGCTCCTCTGCTGAACCTTTCTTTTAGTTCCAGTAGCTTTCTCATGGAGTCTTTTGGGTTTTTTATGTATAGTATCATATCATCCCCAAATAGGGACAGTTTAACTTTGTCAGTACCAGTTTGGATGCCATTTATTTCTGTTTCTTGCCTTATTGCTCTAGATAGGACTTCCAACACAACATTAAATAGAAGTGGTGATAAAGAGCATCCTTGTCTTGTTCCTATTCTCAAGGGGAATATTTTCAGCCATTCTCCATTGAGAATGATGTTGGCTATTGGATAAAGGGCATCTATTGGTTTTGCATAGATGCCCTTTATTATGTTGAGAAATTTCCCTTTTGTATCTATTTTATTGAGAGTTTTTAACAGGAATGGGTGTTGGAGTTGGACTCTTTTGAATGCCTTTTCTGCATCGATTGAGATGATCATGTGATTCCTTTTTTTCCTTTTATTTATGTGGTTGATTACATTTATTTTCTAATGTTGAACCATCCTTGCATAGCTGGTATGAATCCTACTTGGTCATGATGTATTATTTTTCTGATATGATGCTGAATTCTATTGGCTAGAATTTGTTGAGAATTTTTCCGTCTATATTCATGAGAGATATTGGTCTGTAATTTTCTTTTTTTTTTTTTTTTGTGGTGTCTTTGCCTGGTTTTGGACTCAGGGTTATGCTGGCTTCATAGAATGAATTCAGAAGTATCGCTTTCGTTTCTACATCCTGAAATAATTTGAGTAGTACTGGTGTAAGCTCTTCTCTGAATGTTTGGTAGAATTCTCCAGTAAAGCCATCTCAGTCAGGATTTTTTTTGTTGGGAATTTTTTTTTATTACTTTGTCAGTCCTTCTCTTGTTATGGGTCTGTTTAGATTTTTAACATCATTTTGTGTTAGTTTGTGTAAGTTGTGTCTCTAGAAATTTGTCTATTTCCTCTAGGTTTTCCAATTTGTTGGAGTATAGTTTTTCATAATACTCTGGTATGATAATTTTTATTTCAGTTGGGTCTGTTGTAATGTCCCCCATTTTATTCCTTGGCCTGTGGTTCGTTGGTTTTGTTGATTGTTTCCAAGAACCAACTTTTGGTTTTGTTGGTTCTTTCTATTGTTTTTCTATTCTCTATTTCATTTATTTCTGCTCTAATCTTTATTATTTCCTTCTGGTGGCTGTGGGCTTTTGCTCTTCACTTTCTGTTTGTTCACATTGTGTAACTAATGTTTCAATTTTGTCCCTTTGTTGATGTATGCATATACTGCTATAAATTGACCTCTTAGGACTGCCTTTGCTGTGCCCTAAAGCTTTTGGTATGATGTGTTTTCATTCTCGTTTGATTCTAGGAACTTTTTGATTCCATCTGTGATTTCTTGTATTAGCCAGTGGTTTTTAAGCAAGGTGTTATTTAGTTTTCATGTAATTGATTTTTTTCCTTTTTCTTCCTGTTAATTTCTACTTTGATGGCATTGTGGTCAGAGAAGATATTTTGTATTATGTCAGTGTTTTGGATTCTGTTGAAGGTTGCTCTGTGGCCTAAGATGTGGTCTGTTCTGGAGAATGTTCCATGTGCATTGGAAAAGAATATGCACTTTGCAGATGTTGGGTGGAGTGTTCTATATATGTCTATGAGATCAAGTTGGCTGATTGTGCTCTTTAGCTCTTCTGTATCTCTGTTGCGTTCCTTTCTAGATGTTCTATCCTTTACTGAGAGTGGTGTGTTGAATTCTCCCACTATTGTTTGGAACTGTTAATTTCTGTTTTTAGTGCTATCAGTTTTATGTATTTTGGAGCCCTGTCACTGGGTGTGTAGATTTTTTTATGGTTAAGTGTTCATGATGAATTGTCCCTTTAGTCAGTATATACTGCCGTTTTTTGTCTTTTATGCTGGATTTTGTTTTAAAGTCTACCTTATCTGAGATTAGTTTTGCCACTCTTGCTCTTTTTTGGTAGTTATTTGCTTGATATATTTTTTTCATCCTTTGATTTTTAATTTACGTCTTGTTTCTAACTTGTATCTTTTGTAGACAGCATATTGACGGATTATGTTTTTTATCTGTTCTATCACCCTTTGTCTCTTTATGGGTGCATTTAAGCCATTTACATTCAGTGTAATTATTGATATTTGTGAGTTTACTGCTGTCATTTTGTAGTGGTTTTTTTTGTGGTGCCAACATTTTCTTTGTTCCTCTTAATCTCTGTGCTGAGTTCCTTTTGTTTGTGGATTTCTTTTTCATTTCTGTT